>NW_026592710.1:7258051-7432850 GCF_907164565.1 Psammomys obesus | reverse complement strand
ACACACACACACACACACACACACACACACACACACACACACACACACACACCTGGAAACATAGTTGGCTTCCAACTCTATCTTCATTCATCCCACATTCCATATACTGTCAAAGGCATTTCCGAAATCCAAGGGTGTATCTTCCCTGATGTGCTCTTGATCTGACTCCACAGTGACTCTCTACAAGGCAAACAAGGTACCCAGGTTTAGAGCCAGCCATTAAAAATGGCCAGTGCAGGACTTCTGTCTCCTTGTTGTGGATTGTAATGTCCTTCCTGATCATCTCCTGGACCACAGTAACCTTCACCAAGATCACCACTGTCTTAGTCTGAGATTAGAGCCAGGTCCCAGTGTGGGTTTGGTTATTAATACAGAAAGTAAGACACCATGCGTTGGAGTCATAATTCTTTCCTCTCCAGCCCCAAAACCGCCTAGTCCTGAGCTTCCAAGATTTTCAAGGTGGCACACTGTGCAAGACTTCAGCAAAGGTATAGAGGGAGGCCAGCTTTGAGTAGCAGAGGTGAACAGAGAGGCCACAGAAAAGATAATTCACTGAGCCTGGGCAGAAATGGATCTGGGGTGGCAGGAACCAGTGTCCCCCACAGGCCCGTGGTACCTGTCAGAAGGAAGGGGCATCTTGAACCCTTCAAGAGAAGCAGGGTGAATTCCAGGCCTGAACCCCAGCACCAGGAAGCAGGGAGGTGATCTTATAGCTGGTAAATGGAAGGACTAAAGGCCTAGCTAAAATCCCTGACTTCTGGCCCCAAGGGACTGGGGGTGGGGGTCCCCGGTGACCACAGGAATGTGAAGGTCCTGAGGTGTCTGGAGTTGGATTCCCAGGTATCCACTGGGCAAGCAGAATAAATCTGACTCAAGTGGTAAAGGTGTGTGTGTGACCACGTAGTCTAAAGTCATTCAGAAAACCCACAGCCACATCTGTTCTTGTCGTAAGACACTTTCTTCTCAGTCACACACCAGTATCTGGGAGAGCATTTCGCTCTGCATTTCCTCATGCTTACTGTTTCTCTTGACCTACCAAACCAGTTCCCTAATTCATGAGCATCCTAATTATCAGTCCTTCTAGAAGCTCTTCCTCCGAGGTTCATGAAAGCTTCAATTTGGGCTGCCGTACTCCAGTTGTTAATAACAGATAATCTGGCTGGGCAAAGGGCAGAGGGCAGGGCTTGTTTGAATGTGCTGCCATGGGCTGCCTTCCCCACTGCTGACACGCTGATCTGTCAGCTCTCTCCCACGGTGCATTCAGCCTCAGGAATTTATCTAACTGCGGTGATATCTGTCCCACATCTCTGCCTCGTTCATAAGGATGAATTGTCAAATGCCTACCCAAACCGTAAACTCACTCCATCTACTACAGGTTCCTAATCCATCAGCACGGTAACCTGGCAGAAGAGAAATGTAAGCAGCAGAGGATAGAGGGAAATGAGGTTAATGTGGTCTGGCCCCGCTGGCTCTGAATGGTCCCCACCGCCTTTCCTAAGGGCCCCTGTCCTAGTTAGGGTTACCATTGCTGTGACCAAAGCACTTTGGTGAGGAAAGGATTTACTTGGCCTGCACTTTCACATTGCTTTTCATCCCTGGAAGACAGAACAGGAACTCACAGGGCAGGAATCTGGGGGCAGGAGCTGAGGCAGAGGCCATGGAGGGGTGCTGCTTACTGGCTTGCTCCTCACAGCTTTCTCAGCCTGCTTTCTTATAGAACCCAGGACCACTGCCCAGATATGGCACCACAGTGAACTGGGCCCTCCCATATCAATCACTAATTGAACAGAAAATGTTCTATAGCCTTGCCTACAGCCCAGCTATATGGAGGGATTTTCTCAGTTGAGGCTTTCTTCTTTCCAATGACTCTAGCTTGTGTCAAGTTAGAACCAATAAAACCAGACAAGACAAGCCATCAACCCTGGTCAAACTGTACCCAAATTCATCGCTGGTAACAAAGTACCCCTCCACCACACTGCACTGTCCCAAAGTCCTGGAATGAGTTTTCGTCCTGGAGACAGGGTTTCACTGTGTATCCCTGGCTGGCCTCAAACTCCCAGAGTTCCAGCAGCTGTCTCCCGAGTACTGCACCCCCATGCCTGGCACTCCCTGAAGTCTCTGCACAACCCACAGTAAGAGCAGGAAGAAAGCAAAGAAACACGAAGCTGCTCATGAATACTGTTTATTTTAATTAACAAATCTATAGGAAACTTTCATTGAATCAGGAGACAGAATACAAATTATGGTGGCCTGTATAAAAAATGTGGCCCCAAATATGGCCTTTGGGGATCATATATAAAAATAGACATTAAAACCTGCACCCAACAAGGTGTAGCAGCTGACCCAGTTTTGAGAGGGTAGTCATGTGTCAGGCCTGGCTTGTGGCCCTGAGAGCCGCTGGCCATCCAGGCTCCAGGTAACAATGGTCATTCCCAACAGAGGTCATAGGGGCTTCTCCAAAGGCAGGACACCCAAAACCACCACATGCCACAAACCTGGCATGCTGGGGAGAACAGGAAAGGAGCACCCCTTCCCTAGGTTTCCGGTCCCTGATCCAAGCTCAAGGACCCCAGCTCTCTGGTAAACAAACCACACTGACTACAGAGGAACTCTGGGCAGTTTTTAAATACGTTTTTTCCCAAGGAAATGACCCAGTGCTAACTCAAGGTGGTTTTCTGCAGGCCAAGAACCTGTAGTACCCTCCAGGACAGCTGGTCACAGAATAAAGCTCACTGAGGACGGTGTGGTCATCTCAGCACAAGGTGTCATACTTCGAAGGGTACAACATCCTTTGGATGTGATCTCACTGAAGCCACCCTCTGGACAAGACAGGCAACAGAGCACAAGGAGAGGAGGGATGTATTTCATAGACCTTTCACTAGCAAGGTCTCTCGATCTAGCAGAGTGGGGCCAGGACTGTTGTCCGTTGGCTTGTACATTCAGCAAGCCCTGCTCTGGCTCTGTGGACAGAGAAGTACCCTGACTCATGTGTTACTGCTGCCCAGTCTGGACACTACCGCTTTGGGTCCCAATAATTACTGCCATCCTAGTGGACTCTACAGGGGAAGCAGCCCAGCCCCACCACAACACACGAAAGCTTTTCTCAGGTGCCCCAGGCTTGATCGTTTTGCTGCGGGGTAAACTGCCACTTTCCTCAACAGTGGTGATGAGTGAAAGGAGAGATGAAGGACAGAAATGTCTGAACCACCACCTACACAAAAAGCCGGGAGCTTTATGTTAATGAGGGACTTTCTCTAGCAGGCAGCACATTCATTTGGGCGACAGGTGCTCCCTGCAAATGGGGCCTGGCACCAATTACTGCCACTTCCTACGTGCAAAGGTAACAGGACAGTACAGTGTCTCATCACTACGGCCCTTTTGGGACACAGCTCCTTCACAGACTGTTAGGGTATACCGTCTAGAACAGGGGAAGATGGACCTTTCATCCTAAAGTGGCCTGACAACACCCTCTAGTGGAGATTATAAATAACACAAGGACAGTGTGTCCAATCCATCTACGGACACTAGAACAGTTTCATATCTTTACAAAGATAATCCCAACACACAAGGGCAGAAGCTCATCCACTCTGCTGAGCACCCACCCTGGCCAGTGGCACCCCTGCTCAGTCTCTGGATTCTACCCATCCTAAGGAGGGACTGTGCTGTGGTGAGAGCTGCTGGTCTCCTCAGAGCCTGGGCAGACTGCCTGCTGGTGCCAGGATGATGCCAAAGACATAGAAAAGCCCCAGCAGGAGGTTGAGTTTGGCTGTCCTCTGGGGCAGCTTGTTGAAAGCCTGGCTGCGGAACTGCCTCTCAAGGGAGAAGGCCATGGGGATGGTGAGCAGGGGCAGTGCCAGGCTTATGCTGCAGTGTGTGGCCAGGATGCTGAAGATCAGGTAGGGCAGAAAGAGCAGCGTGTTGTAGAGCACATAGGAGAAGGTGGGCCCGATGAGGATCGCCAGCGTGACGATGCCAGCCTGCCGGTCAGACTCTATGTCCCTGGTGTTGTTGGAATGGAGAATGGCTTCTGTGCTGAGGGCCAGAGGGATGGCGTAGACTAGAGGGAAGATGGCCAAGGACCCCACCTGGACAGCATAGGCGAACATCACAGCCAGTGGGCCAAAAGTGATGAGGATGATGAGGTCTCCCAGTGCCACATATTTGAATCCAATTCCTGCAGCCAGAAAAGTCAAAGAGGAGCTGTAAATCAAGGGCTGGACACTGAGGGGCTATCCAAGAGATGACCATGTCTGGTGAGAGGCTATGAGGGTGAGCAATTACTGGGGTACCCCCAAATTATCCTATACAAACTCAGATTTCTAAGTCCAGCTGCCAACTACCTGTCAAGTTTGCCTTTTAGGATTTGTCCCCAAACCCAGTGTTTGCCACAAAGGAGTTCTACTCTGAACTCCTGGTTCACAGAGATGACATGAGCCTAAGAACATGAAAGGTTTTGTGATCTGGGGCAGAAAACCCTTCTCCGGCCCTGCAAGGCAGAACGGACATCTTGCCTTCTTCCTCCCAAGTCTTCTGGTTTGAAAGACCCCAGTGAAAGATTATGGTATTTCACAACCTATACACTTCCACTGAAAAAAACTGTCACCCATATAATGAAAATAGTGTGCCCTCTGTGGTTCCCACCAATGAAAACCAAATTATCCCCACTTACCATTCTGCTCCAAAGCCTGCCTATTCTCTCCCTCCAGCCCCTCCCTCCAGCCCCAGCGCCACACCACATCCCACTGCCTTCCAGCCAGGTCCAAGTCAGGGTCATCTTACTCTGGAATACTGCAACACCCTCCTAGTGATTTTTGATCTTGTAAACTCCCTACCCCATCCCAGCATGCCTTTAAAACTCTGGGTTTGCCCTTTCCGAACACTCAAACCCTCAACAACCCCGTGTCCTTGGAATAACAGTCCTAACACCGGGCTTGTCACAACTGGCTCCCCAGTCCTTGGCACTAGGGCTGAACTGAACACAGAGCCACAGTAACAAACACTTCCTACTAGAACTGAGGTCAGGAAAACTTCACACTCAAATTGGAACAGGTAAAGCCATGTGCAATGGCAAAAGCTGGCCAGAGAGGGGACCCAAACTTTTATTGCTACAGATACCTGCAGAGCCTTTGGATCTACTGATGCTATACAGCTTGGCCTTGGGGTATCTGTCTAAAATGACAGGTGACGATGGTCTACAGGGGATCTACAACCACACAGACCAAGGACCAAGATCTGGCCAATTTCAGCTTCCTAGAAGCAGCTGGCACTAAATGAGTACCCCTGGTTTTTGAATGCAGCATCCCCATAAGGCACCACAGGCAAGACTCCTCAGCCCCCCAGCACCAGGAAGCCAATTCCTCACAGCAAAAGGTGTGTCCTCAGGCTTGGTTATCTGAGGACATGGTTATCTGAGAGTGCTGGGATTACAGGCATGCACCCCCACACCCGGCTAACAAAGTTAAGAAGGATGCTCATGGCTCTGGGCCTGAAGAGCTAAAAGGATGAAGTTATGAGTGAGCTAGGGATGCAGCTCAGTGGAGTGCCTGCCTAGCATGTGAGGGGCCCTGTGTTCCAAACCACACACACACACACACACACACCAAGAGAGAGGAGGGAAAAAATGTCACTGTGTAAAATGAGAAAGCTGTAGGTGTCTTTGAAGAGATAACCAGGAATCTGACTTCACATGGTCTAGGAATGACTAAAAGCTGATGAGCAGGGGTATGGCTCACAGGTAAGGTACACACTTGCCATGCTGTACGAGTGAGGAGGGCACTGGGGGCTGTCTAGACCCCACAGTCTCCCAAGAGAAGTCAGATGCGAGCCTGGAGTTTATAAGCCTTGAGCTTAAGAGTTACCACTTAACAAGTGAGACTGGTTATAATCAACAAAGGAGCCATGGGAGAGAAAAAGGGACCTCTGGACTGAGCTCCAGAGGCTGAGGAGCGGGGAGTAGCCAACAGAGATGGAGATGGACAACCAGCCTGTTCTGAGTGTGGCCCCTGCTGACCTCTCCCTGGGCCTCATTCTTCCTCTGGACTACACGGGACCCCAGACCCTTACACTTGTTGGCCCTTCAATCAGAGTGCAATCAGACTCTAATTCTAACCGATGGCCAGTTCCATTTCCTTCAAGTCTTCGTTAAAATATCACTTAACTAAGGAGAACACCATGGTATAGAGAAGAACTCAGGAGGTTTGTGTGTTGAGGAGTTAGTCCCTGGGCTGGTAGAATATTTTATTTTCAACATTTATTTTTATTTACATGTATGCATCTGTGCCTCGAACTTACGAAGTTCTGCCTGCCTCTGCCTCAAACTTTTTTTGTTTTTACGAGACAGAGGTTCTCTGGGTAGTCCTGGCTGTCCTGGAACTAAGTCTGTAGGCCAGGCTGGCCTCAAACTAAAGATCCGCTTGCCTCTGCCTCCTGAGTGCTGGGATTAAAAGCGTATTACACCACCACCTGGCTGCCTCAAACTCTTTTAATAGCCCTAAATTTTCAACTGCCTTCTAGGTAACTACAGTCTCTTGATTTTCTTCCCACACCTTCAGTCTCCTTTACATGGTCCTCATCTTCCCCTTCTCTGAGGTAAGAGGGCTGTAGGGCCTAGAAATGGTCCTCTGTGCTTTTTACCAACACTCTCTCTTAACAATCTCACCAACCCTATAATGTTATCTATAAGAGGAGCCCAGGCCTCCTCTATAACCTGCTTTACTCAATATCTGAGCTTGGAGCTCTTAGCAGATGTTAAGATGTCCAGAGTTGATCTCCCAACCTCCCTCCAAAAACCTTGCCTTAGCCTTAGCATGCCTGTGATCCCAGCACTTGGGGAGGCAGGGGCAAGCGGACCTTTGTGAGTTTGCAGCCAGCCTGGTCTACAAAGCAAGTCCAGGACAGCCAGGGCTACAGAGAAACCCTATCTCGAAAAAAAAAAAAAAAAAAAAAAAAAAAGGGAGGGGGGCTATCTGGAGAGATGGCTCAGAGGTTAAGAGCACTGACTGCTATTCCAGAGGTCCTGAGTTCAATTCCCAGTGACCACATGGTAACTCACTACCATCTACAATGAGAGCTGGTGCCCTCTTCTGGCATGCAGGTAGATGTACATGCAGACAGAACATTGTATACATAATAAATAAATAAATTAAAAAAGCAAAAACGTCCTTCTCCCCTGTTTGCCATGATGACATCAACTGTAGCTTTCCAGTGGCTCAGACCAAACCTTCTGAGTCAAACTTAGTTCTGTGGTATCTCTACCTAAGATCCAGTCCACTGGGACACACTGTCTACCTCCAAAGCCCATTCAGAACCTGACTTACCTCTCTGTGGCCGCCAGCCTAATGCAAGCCACCAAACATCTTGCCTGGGCTGCTCAGGGGCCTCTGATGTGGTCCTTGTTCTTCCACCCTTGCGCACCTGCTTACCTATTCCCAATACATAGTCGGAGAGATTCTTTCAAAGCATGACATCACATTGCTATTCAAAACCCAGCAATGGCTCCGGGCACTTCAGAGTAAAGAAGTCCATGGGCTGGAGAGATGGCTCAGAGGTTAAGAGCACTGGCTGCTCTTCCTAGGGTCCTGAGTTCAATTCCCAGCAACCACATGGTGGCTCACAACCATCTATACTGAGATTTGGCACCCTCTTCTGGCATGCATGGGCACGTGCAGACAGAATACTGTATAAAAAATAATAAATCTTAAAAAAAAAAAAAAAAAAGAAGTCCAGAGGCCCAAAGGGCCTAGGAAGTTTCCAAGCCTCCCCCAACTCCCCAGACACAGCTCTCTTCCTCTGCCTCCCTGGACTACTTCCCTCATGCACAGGGCGGACTTCTTCCTAGTCCTCAAAGCTACCAAGCACTTCGGCACTTGGTTACCATGTCTACACACGATCTCTCATTGCCTTCAGTCTAGCTCAGGTGTTACCTCTTTAGTGAGGCCCACGACAACCAAACTATTTAAAATAGCCATTAGGGTCCCCTTCTCTGGCCCAGCCACAGCACCTCTTACACCCAGTTATGCACTGCATCACACGTCAGTTAATGACGGACCAGACAAGTGATTAAAGATTACAAGGGAAGATAACGACAAAAAGATTAAATGCCTCTGTCAATGGTTTCCATAGTTATTATATGCTGTCTTATTATATATTAACTTTTGGTTTGAGTGTGTGCATATACATGTGACAAGACAGATTTGAGGACAACTTTTGGAAGCTGGTCCTCTCCTTCTACCTTCTACCAGGCTGGGCAGTAGGTGACTTTATCTGTTGAGCTATTTTGCCAGTCCACGCTATGGTTTTGGTTTTTGTGGGGTTTTTTCTTCCGATGTTTTTAAGATTTTATTGATATATGTGTGTTTCTCTGTGTGTATGTGCCCATGTGTGGTAATGCCCAATGAGGCTCCAAGAGGGTGTTAGAGCTCATGAAGCTGAAGTTAAACGTGTTTGTGTGGCACTCAACATGGGGGCTTGGAATTGAACATGGGCCCTCTGCAAGAATAGCAAAAGATCTTTTCTTTTCTTTTTAATGCAGTTGAGCTCCCCACATTTAGGAAAGTCGCGGGGGTCAGCACATTAGAGTGCAGTGGCTAAGCCTGGGCTTGGGAAAAGCACCTTTGAGATCATGGTGTCTCCCCTGCCAGGTTTATTAAGATTTCTTTATTTATGTATTTTTATGCATATGAGGGCTCTGTTTGCATGTATGCCTGCATGCCAGAAGAGAGCATCAGATCCCATTAGATACTTGTGAGCCACCATGTGGTTGCTGGGAAACTCAAGACCTGTAGAAGAGCAGCCACTTAACCACTGAGCCATCTTTCCAGCCCCTACAGTAAAAGATCTTAGAGGCTAAGCCATGTCCCTAGCCGGTACGTAATGTGCACAATCTACTGCCAAACTACGACCTTCACAACATAAGATTTTCAAAGTATCCAAGGCACACACATTTTGGATTTCCAATCAAATGGCCTAATTTAGTAAGGTGTCTTTGACACTTCTACAATTCCTATGTAAAGTAGAAGTTTCCAGTCCAGGCAATTGGGCAAGAAACAGGAAACAGGCCAATTCTTACCTCCTGTGTAGAGAAAGGAGCCAGACAAGCCTCCAAAGTAGATAAGAGCCAAGTGCTCCAGTTTCAGAGTGGACAGGTAGTAGAGGCAAGCGGCACAAACACAGCCCAAGGTATAGAGGAAGACTCCAAATCGAACAACATCTTGGGGCTCCAAAATTCGGTCCACAAGAGTCCTGTCATCACTCTTTTTGTGGTCAATGCCCTTGGAAAAGTCATAGTAAGTGTTGACCAAATTGCCGGCCCCGTGCACAGCCAGGACAACCACTGCACAACCCACCAAGAGCCTGGGATCCAGGACCCCCTGGGATCTGTAGGCCAAGGCACTGCCCAGGGCCACAGGGGTGAGTGAGGCACTGAAGCTCCAGGGCCGCAAGGCCAACACATAGGAGGCGCACTTCTGTCTCCAGGATCGTTGTGTAAGCCTGTCCTGCTCGGGCCAGTCGTTCTCCAGCAGGTCCCTGTCCCCGACCTTGGTCGTCTCTCCTGCCTGGATATTGATCTTCTCCCCCGGGGCCTGCACTTCAGCCATTGAAGCTACACGTGGCTAAAGTCAATTCTAAAAGTGAGCCACTCAAGGGAACCGCCCCAGGACGAAGATAGGCGGGACAGCCTGGCCTGACCTTCCTTTTGGTTCCGCCCGGGGACAGGGCTTGGGAGGCGGTAAAAACTGAAGACACCAGAGAGCAGGCCATGCACCGCAACGGGGCCCAGCGGTGCTGCCCGACCACCTGTCACCTGAGCGAGGAGGCTTGACTGGGATCCCCTTCCGCGTGCCACAACTCAACAACTCGCCTCAATCTGCAACCTCCAGCGGGCCACCGGCGCCGCCATCTTGTGCGTCGGGCTCAGGACGCCGGCCGGAAACCCAGTCCGGCGGCGGGCAGGGCCGGGCGAAGGCCGGACAGGGGCGTGGTCAAGGCCGGATCTCGAGTTCAACAAGTAAATTAAACTTAAGACTCAACATTAGTCGGCCGAGTATTTCAGGGCGTGTCGCCTTGAAATGTACTGGGCCATTTTACTCACTGAAATAAGAAATAAGACTCATTGTGATGCGGAAGATTACCCCAATAAATGCTACGTTGAAAATACTGTGCGCATGTTGGACATGGTGGTGCATTTTTGTGATCCTAGAATTTAAGAGATGACGAGAGGAAGACAGTTTAAGAAAATTGAGACCAACTCAAACTGCATGAGACCCTGCCTCCCTCCACCCCCAACCCCCAGGGTTTCTCTGACAAGTCCTGGCTGTTCTGGAGCTCATTCTATAGGCCAGGCTAGCCTCAAACTCAAGAGATCTGCCCAACTCTGCTGGGATTGAAGTCGTGTGCCACCACCTCCCAGCAAGAAGAGTTTGGAAGAGGGAATGGTTTCGAAAAGAGAAGAAACCGAATAGAAGAGAAGGAGAGAGAAGAGGAGAGGACAGGAGGGGAGGGGAGAGGAGGGGAGGGGAGCAGGCGAGAGAAGGAAAAGAAGAAAAAGTTTGTAAACAGCCAGGAAAAGAAAATATGGTACAATATGAAGGAATATGCACGTATAGCTTTAAGAAAAGGAAGTAGGAAGTTTTCTTTGTGTTAAGATACGAAGACCCACACGATATACTGATTTTTGCTTTGTATTTGGAGACAGGGCCAAGGCTGGTTGTTCAATGGTTAAGAACAGTGGCTGCTCTTCCAGAGGACCTGGGTTTGATCTCAATACTCACAAAGGCAGCTCACATGTCTGTAATTCAGTTCCGGGGATCTGACCTCTAAGGGCACCAGGCATGCACCTGGTCTGTATGCAGGGAGGTCACGGTAGGTATGCAGACAGACAGACAGAACACCTATTCACATACAATAGTAAAAAATCAGGGGCTTACTTGACTTTTTACTACAGCCCAGGCCGCCTGGGACCTGCCAAGGTAGCCCATAATGACCTTGAAATTCTGATCCAGCCTTGCATTGTCCCAACTCCCTGAGTGCTGGGATTACAAGCGTTCACCCACACTTGGTTTTATGTGGATTTATGGGAATTCGGGAACTGAACCTGAGTCCTGTAGAGGAAGCAGCAAGTACCCAACCATGAGTCTTCTCTCCACTCCTTATTTTAAATCTTAAATTTTAAATTAATGTTGTTTTGCTTTTTAAAAACATCTACCTATGGAAGGGGTGCACATGTGCTAAGTCAGAGGACAACTTGCAGGGTTCTGTCCTTCCACCATGTGTGTTTTGGGGTTTGAACTCGGGTCTTGAGGTTTGGTGGCAAGTGCCTTTTTCCCTGTGCCATCTTGCTGAGCCCCTCTTACTTTTTGACACGGCATCAAATGTAGCCTGGAACTCAAGACCCTCCTCTTCAGTTGTCCGAGAGCCAGGATTATAGATGTTAAGTATTTGTTAATAAGGTAAAAGTTCCCAATTAGTTTTTAAATTGTAAAACATTGATAATGTTTCCTATGTATTAAATTGGAAAAATGTCACACATACACAACTATATTTGAGACAGGGCTGAGAAACCTGCCTGACTCTATTTTGAAGGCAGGAGCCATTATGTGTTAAAATTAAGTTTCCATTTACTCTAAGAGCTGAGTTACTATTATCTTTTGGTTTTGTTTTATTTTGTTTGTTTTTGGAGACAGAATTTCTCTGTGTATCTTTGGCTGTCCTGGTCTAGCTCTGTAGACCAAACTGGCCTCAAACTCACAGAGATCCTCCTGCCTCTGCTTGCCTAAGTGCTGGGATTACAGGCTTGTGCTAGGCTTTGAGTTGCTATTCTTAAATCTGTGTTTTGGAGCCTGACACCAACCCATGACCTTGATTTGTTTGTTTGTTTGTTTTTTGTTTGTTTTTAGGCCACCCGGGCCCTCTCTAATTTTTTTTTTTTTTTGAGATTTTATTCTGTGTTTCCCTATTGTCCTATTGTCTCTCCTCTGTAAATCTGCTTTGCTACCACTTGTGATTTTTATTCTTTAAAAGAAGCCCAAGAAATAGATTCAGATCTGCTCTTTAACCTGATTTAGGAGGTATCCCTGGCCAGCTCTTGGGTATAAAACCAAGCTTGCCTCAAATTTGGCTCAAAATTGTGGTAGTGGCCTTATTCTCGATTGGTAGGGATTAACAGGTCTCACTGTGTCACTCTCGTTGGCCTGGGATTCTTATAGATCCTAGAAAAATTGAAGTGATTAAAAAATGCAGACTGTCAGGCAAGTCTGATGTATGCCTTTAAGCCCAGCACTCCAGAGGCAAGAGGATCTCAGTGAGTCCAAGGCCAGCCTGGTCTACATAGTGAGTTCCAGGAGAGTCAGGAATACATAGTGAGATCTTGTCTCAAAACACAGGAAAAAGAAACAAAAAACAAGTTGAAGCTAGGCATGGAGATGAACCAAAGTCAGCATTCCCTCAGGGCCTTGAAGATAGTTCCTACTTGCTAAAAGGAGTCATTCTCCTTATCTCTGGCAAAAGGTATAGCTCTTGTAGTAACATATGACTGTGTGTCTGTTAGCTCTGGGCTCCCTCAGAACCACTCATAAGCCTCCAGCGCAGCTCACAGGCTCACTTCCTGCCAGGTACCCTGGAAACCCATTCATCCTATTCCCCATCACACCCCACCCCACAGCGTTTCTCTATTCTCTCAGGAAATAGCTTTGGCAGGTTGGAATAAACTTTACCTCTCTTCACCTCCTGAGCATCTGTTTTGGTTTTTTTTTTTTTAACTTATTTATTTATATGTATGAGCACTTTATCTGCATGCGTGCCTGCATGACAGAAGAGGGCATCAGATCCCATTATAGGTGGTTGGCAGCCACCATGTGGTTGTTGGGAATTAAACTCGGGACCTCTGCAGGAGCAGATGGTGCTCTTAACCACTGAGCCATCTCTCCAGCCCCTGTTTTGGTTTCTTTGCTGCATGCATTTCATTCAGTTTGAAGCCAGCCTCACCTGGAACTCTACATAGCAAGTCTTAGCCAGGGCTAAGGCATTGCCTTAAAAAAAATTAGACATAATGAAGAACATGCAACTAAGAGAAATAACTTTTTTCACAGTAGTAAATTACCTTAACTTTGTAAAGTGTCAAGACAAAAGATCCTTGGTTGTTCTGGGCTCACTTTGCAGACCAGGCTAGCCTTGAACTCACAGTGATCTGCCTCTGCCGCTGCCTCCCTGAGTGCTGGAATTACAGGTGTTCACCACCACACCCAACTGACAAAAAGGTAGGGCTGGAGGGATTTTAAGGGTTTAAGTGCTCAAAGGTTAAGAGCACTGGCTGCTCTTCCAGAGGTCCTGAATTTAATTTCCAGCAACCATATGATGGCTCACAACCATCTATAATGAAATCTGGTGCCCTCTCCTGGCATGCAAGGCAGGACACTGCATACGTAAAAAATAGATAAATCTTTTGTAAAACATTTTTTTCATTAATAATTAAAAACAACGAAAACAAAGCACAAGTTATACTACAACAAAAAAATGCCAACTAATATGAAATGAGATTTGGGGAAGACTTTCTTTAGACATTACCACCAGTTAGTTGTATAATAAAAAGAACTGTTGAAGCCAGGTGTGGTGGCACACACTTGTAATCCCAACACTCAGGGAGGCAGAGGCAGGCAGATTTCTGTGAGTTAGAGGTCAGCCTGGGTTACAAAGAGAGTCCAGGACAGCCAAGGCTACACAGAGAAGTTGCTGGTTGCTGGGAATTGAACTCAGGACCTTTAGGAAGAGCTGCCAGACCTATTAACTTCTGAGCCATTTCTACAGCCCTAAAAACTTTTTTTTTTTAACTAACTGGGAAACTTCATCTTATTAGCAACTATTTTTTTTTGCATTATCATTATTAATAGCTTCACGTGTTTCTCTTAATATTAATGTATTTAGTATTTCACTCGAATTCCTAATTCAAGGTATTTAGGAGTGCTCACTGTTTATTACAACACTGACAAAAATAAAGATGTAAACAAAAAAAATATGTAAATTTTATTAGAAAAATTTTAACTCTTTTCAATTTATCTTTTAAATTTTTATAAAATTTTAATTTATTTTTATGTAGTGACGCTTGCCTCCCTGTCGGTTTTGTGCACCACGTGTGTGCCTGATTCTGACAGAGGCCAGATTAGAGAGTCAGATCCGCTAGAACTGGATTTACAGGCAGCTGTGAGCCGTTATCTGAGTGTTCTCTGGAAGGACGGACAGCGCTCCTAAGCACTAAGGCATCTATCTCTCTAGCCTGACGCTGAATTTATTTCTGATCCTCCCTCCACCTCCAAAATAGCGGGATTACAGGGGTGCCCTTTACACGGGTGCTGGGGATTGAGCCCACGATTTTCATGCATTTTGGGCAAGCGCTCTCATCCCCAGGTCTGGCTATTGTCTGTCTGAAAAAAATTGTTTTTCAAGACACGGTTTCTTGGAGTAGCCTTGGCTGTCCTGGACTCACTTTGTAGACAGGCTGGCCTTGAACTCACAGCGAGCCGCCTGCCTCTGCCTCCCTGAATGTTGGGATTAACTGAAAGATTTTTTTTTAAGGATTTTTGCCTTAAAATATTTTATTCAAAGTAGTTCTTGGTGATGGTCTCTCGAGAATGAACTCAAAAGTAAGGCAAATTGGGGGCAGTGAGAATAACTAAAACTTGCAAATGCGTATTATATTTTACAAAGGAGAAAGCACGAATCCCTCAGTAAACCGATTCCCAATATATGTCTTCTGCAGTAATTCTAGGGCAGAAGACAAACAGCCCTTTCTCGGCATCATGTCTAGCGCGTTCCCGACCCTCCGACCCGCTCTCCACTACACGGAGGCTCCACAGTGGCACATTTCGTACGGAGGGGGAATCCTAGCAGCGACGAGCCGGATGTGTGCGTGGAAGTGACCGAAGTCAACTCACGGCTGATTGGCTCTCCGGAAGAGTCCTTTGCCTTCTTTTGCCTGCCATTGGCCGCGTGTTTTGTCTATTTGAGCAATCTCCACCCCACAGAAGCCGGTCCCGAAGCTTCACTTCTTCGTGATTATTGGTGAATGGTCATGCCCGTCTTCGATAGCGGCTCGCTGATTGGTCATAGGGCTTGAGAGCCCGCCCTCCCCATCCCGGGCCTAAAGGACAGCGGGGAAGGCGGGTGGTGGGGCTGGGGGCTCTGAAGAGGCGGTACCGGCTCCGGCGGCGGCAGCTGAGGCGGTGGCCGAAGCCGCGCGGTGAGTCTGGGGCCTGGAGGCAGGCGCTTGCGGCTGGCGGGATGTCCAGACTCACGGCCAGTGTGGGCCGTGCTGGGGGAGGCCCGGGAAGCCGCCTGTCTGGACCGTACCGCGCCTCAGAACCATGCCCCGCCACCGGGGCGGCCGGCCCCGCGCCCTCCCGGGGACCCCCGGCCGGCGGATCCTCTCCGGGTCTACCGTGGCGCAGTTTGGTCTCCTTCCCGGTCTCAGTCACCCCTCCAGAACCACCTTCAGATGGTGGCGCCTGCTCTGGGAGCTCCAGCTTCGGGGTCAGCCCCCTCCACCGCACCGTGGAGACCCGTCGGGCGACCCAGACCTCCTAGCTCACGCAGCAGGGGCTGCTTCTCTCACGCCCTCACTTCACGTTTCAGCCTTCCCCTAAAGCATGGCCAAAACCTTTGGGATTTGTGGTTCCAAGTAGTTTCTTTGAATCCAGCCTGGGGCAGCTGGCTTGGGGGTAAACGCTAAAGTGACTCTTAATTACTTTCATGAGAATAGAAATTGAGTGTCAGTCTCCTTCCTGCTGTGTGTACACACTTAGTGGTGGTTTCTTCCTCCCTAAAAGGGTCCTGTCTTTTATGGTATATGTTTTCCTCAGCAATGTAGTATCTGAAAGCTTTTCAAAACTTTATTCCTTTTTGTTTGTTTGTTTGTTTATCCCCTTCTCCCAGAGTATGACCTTGAACTTCTGATCCTCCGCTGGGTTTAAAGGTGTGTGACATGCCCTGGTTATGTGGTACTGGGGATTGAACCCAGGGTTCGGTGCATGTTAGGCTGTGTCTCACAAACAAATTTAAAACCAAGGTGCATCAGGAACTGTGGTTTTTTGTTTGTTGCTTGTTTGTTTTTTGTATAATCTGGAAGGATAGATTATTACTTCCATGACATGGTGGGCTGCCCCTTTTTTTATGGCCGCTTTGTTGTAGCCCCCCCACCCCCCACCCCCCATTGTAAATTCACTGGGGGAACAAACAGCACATAATTGAGGAGTGAATGGTGTCTTTTAGCTCACAGTTTAAGTGTGTTGCCCCTTTCTCGGGGGGGGGGGTGCCTTACATGCAATGGAGCACATCTCTAAGGACAAATTATAGGAGTCAGTTCCCTTCTTCACCTTGTTTGTCCTAACAATCAAACTCAGTCATCAGACTTCGCAGCAAGATCCTTTAGTCACTGGGGCATCTTGCTAGCCTCCCTGGCCCCCCAGTATATTCTACCCACATTTGGTAGAGGCTACAGGTTCAGAACCCATGGATGAATCCCAGCTATGCTAGGACCCGTGTAGGCTGGCTGCATTATACCACAGGTTGATCACCTGAGGTATATGATAGATCCAGGCTGAGATAAACGCTAGATTTTGGAAGCTTGGACCCAAAATAAGAATAGGAAAGATATAAGTACGTTTTTATTTCCATAAGACATCAGAATGGGTTTTTGAATTACTGAGTTGAGTACAGTATATCCGTTTCACCTGTTTTATTCTTTGGCAAGTAGAAAATTTAAAATTACATGGGGGCTGGGAATTTGTCAGCACTTAAGAGCAGTTACAGCTCATTCAGTGGACCCTGGTTGGTTCGCATTGCCCTTGTCAGGCAGCTTACAACTGCCTGACTCCAGTTTTGGGGGACCTGATGTCCTCTCTGGCCTTTGTATGTGTCATACACTCAGACATGCATAAGCAAATATAAAAGAAATAAAATTACGTGGCTTGTATTCTATTTCTGTTGGGCAGGGCTGCTGTAGCATAGTCATCCTCCCGCAAATGGCACTCGGAGGAAAAGGAGAAATCTTAGTCTTAATTCCCTCTCCACCTCCCCACTTCTGGTACCTGACCCTAGCCACATCCGCAGTAGTTATAACAGTGACTGAGAGCTGCGTGATATGCTTCCAGAAGCACTTTTAACCACAATCCTCACTTCAACCCACAAGTTAGGTACTATCATCCAGTCTAGTGCGTTGCCATGGAATTTGAGGAATCTAAGTGTCTCCCTTAAGGAATATAACTTTGCATCAGGATTTGAGCACAGGTAGTTTCTAGAGTCCTGTACCTGGCATGGGTGAGTGGAAATCTGTGTTAGGGAGTAAAGCCACAAATGAATTTATCACCATAGTTTATAGAATATTGAAAGATGGGGCTGAGGGTGTAGCTCAGTTTTGGTAGAATGCTTGCCTACCCTGCACAAAACTTAGCTTGGAGTCCTTAGCAGCCCCAAAATCCCAGCAGGTGGCAGTGTATGCCGGATATCAGTTCCAGGCCGCCAGCTGCATAATAAGTTCAAGGTCATGCTGAGAATATAATACTTACTTTAAAAAAAAATTTTTTTTAAGGGACCAGCAAGATGGCTCAGTGGGCAAAGATACCTGCTGCCAAGGTTTGACAACCTGAGTTTTATCTCTGGGGTCCACATGAAAGGAGGAGACAATTAACTCCTGTAAGTTGTCCTCTGACCTCCTCACATTTGTTGTGTGCACAAAAATAAATGTAAAAAAAAAAAAGGTTTTATTCTTAAAAAAAATTTTGAAGAGAATATTGAAGGATGTTCTTTTCCAAAGAACCTCAGGGCAAGATGCTCGGGACAGGTCCTGCCGTGGCCACAGCCAGCGCCACCACATCTAGCAATGTGAGTGTTCTGCAGCAGTTTGCCAGCGGGCTAAAGAGCCGGAATGAGGAGACCCGGGCCAAAGCAGCCAAGGAGCTCCAGCACTATGTCACCATGGAGCTTCGAGAGGTTGGTCTGGTGTGCTTTGGGGCTAGCCCTTGCTGGGGACTGGGTCTTGTTTAGATGGCCACTGCAGCTCTGTGAGTATTTGAAAGCCCACCGGCTTTCATGTCCTTGGGTTCTCAGGCTCCTTTGCAGCAGCTGCACAGTTCTGTGATGCTGAGCTTGTTATGGCCACATTTCAGCCCTTTGTTTTATTTAGTATGACTTTTTTCCCCTTATCACCAGCCCCTCGGTTCTTTGTATCTGACAGTGATTGGGATAGGTTTGGAGAGTTGATGTTCTGGAACTTTCTGAACAGAGACACTGACTTGCTTACCTTCCTCTCACTGGTATCAGGATGATTTTAAGACAAGCTATTCTCGTAGAGAATCAGCAAGCAGTTACTAAATAAACAGGAGTCATGTGGTCAGTTCTTTGTTTTATAGCTATGGAAATGGGTGATAGCTTTGCCTTTGGTTTGAACTGTGCCTGCAACCTCTCTATCCTAATGTCAAGTTGCCAGCCCCGACTGCTATCACCAGTGGGGAGATATGCCAGCCCCCCACCTGCTGTCACCAGTGGGGAGATATGTCAGTCCCTTCTCCCTCCCTGCCCTCTCACCATCACCTGTGGAACGATAACAGAAATCTTTTCTGTGCATGCTTTCCCTTGCAGATGAGTCAAGAGGAGTCTACTCGCTTCTATGATCAGTTGAACCATCACATTTTTGAACTAGTTTCCAGCTCAGATGCCAATGAGAGGAAAGGTGGCATCTTGGCCATTGGTAAGGACAGCCCCCAGGCAGCAATTATTAGGGACACTGGACAGATTGTCTTTGTGTTCACTGTGCCCCTCTCTGCACGTGCTAAAGGAGTAGTATCTACTTCATCTTTATTTTAAAAGAGTTTTAAGGAGCTTGTAGTTTTTGGTGCCCATAGACTAGTGCTAATGCTAACAAGTCCTGGAACACTGGTAAATCATGCTCTAGGATGTGACAACTGAGTTTCCCAACTGGTAAGTCACTTGTGTAGCCATTTTGCCAGAGCTGAGACTAAAAGCCAGGTTTTCATTCTTCGGCCCTAGATTGCCTTTTGCAGGTCTGACTTTACGGTTGACCAGGACGTGGCACAGTGGGACTCACAAATGCAAAAGTAGAAATGGGTGCTGTTTGCCCAGGGGCTAGCCATGAATCCTGTAAATTGTCACTCAGCCTTAAGTGTTTTCTCTCCTAGAAAGGAGATATACAAATGTGTTAGATGAGATAATTTTGATTTACTTACATAGTTCTGGAACAAAAATTTAACCTACTGGAGAACCATACTGAGACTGGAGTAAGGGTTCACGCACCAGCATTTAGCTCCAGGCCACTTGCATTCCAGAACACACCACATGGTCACCTTTGCTTTCGTTTCTAGCCAGCCTCATAGGAGTGGAAGGTGGAAATTCCACCAGAATTGGCAGGTTTGCCAACTACCTTCGGAACCTCCTTCCCTCGAGCGATCCAGTAGTCATGGAAATGGCATCCAAGGCCATTGGCCGCCTTGCTATGGCAGGGGATACTTTCACTGCTGAGTATGTGGAGTTTGAAGTGAAGCGAGCATTGGAATGGCTGGGTGCTGACCGGAATGAGGGCCGGAGACATGCAGCTGTGAGTACCCACAGGACTGAGCCAGCCAGGGCTGGGGAGCAGTGGTGCCTTCTTTTGTGCTTTGCCTCTTTATGAAGCCTTTCTTGGGAAGAGGATTTCAGGGTTTGAGGTTGGAAGCATCCGCAGCTGTTTTCCAGTTGGTTCAAGGAAGTAACACAAGCATTAGCCCTGGCTAGTGGCTTTGTCATTCACAACTTTGTAGCATGGTAGCATTAACTAAAGACGCTAGTCTTCTCTTAAATGAAAATAGTTACAAAATTGAACATCAAAGAGGTTTTCATCCAGTAAATATTTATTGACTCTTCTGGACTGCAGGCATGGTTCTAGGCTGTTGGTTTAGTGTTGAATAAAGTGTCAAACACCTGCCTGTCCTGAGTGTGTTCAGATAGTGCCAGCATTCTGTGTTTGTCAGCAGCCAGGTGGTGAGCACTAAGGTGCTTGGTTGGTCTTCCTTTGTCTCTCTGGCGCCAGGCTTTCCCAGATAGGAGAGTGGGAGATGTTCTAGGATGGCAGGGGTATGTCCTGAGAGACCAAAGTCCTGGTATGAATAAGAGTTCTGTTTGCCCTTCTTTCCCAGGTCCTCGTTCTCCGTGAGCTGGCCATCAGCGTCCCCACTTTCTTCTTCCAGCAAGTGCAGCCCTTCTTTGACAACATTTTTGTGGCCGTGTGGGACCCCAAGCAGGCCATCCGAGAGGGAGCTGTGGCTGCCCTTCGTGCCTGTCTGATTCTCACCACCCAGCGGGAGCCGAAGGAGATGCAGAAGCCTCAGTGGTACAGGGTGAGGGGATGGCTCTACACTAGCCACTAGCAAAGCACTTTTGCTTAGAGAATCATGGATGGCCAGGGAGCAGGCCTTAAATTTGTTTGGGCCTGGCATGGTTTTCTTCTGTTCACTGTGAATCAGTAGTTACTTTATTGCATTTTCTTAGTAAAGATACATTGGTAGTCATGCCATTATTTTATGCATCACTAAGAATGAAAATGTGTCAGTTAGACTAGGATTCAAGACTGACTGTTGTGTCGCAACCCTGTAATCCCAGTACTGGGAGGCTGAGGCAAGAAGGTAAGAATTTGGGGCTTAGTATGACTTGAGATTTTCCTGCCTCTGCCACCTTAGTGTTAACATGATAGGCACAAACTGCCATGCCCAGTTTTATGCCGTGCTGGGCATTGAACCCAGAGCTTCATGCATGTCAGATAAACGCTGCCAACTGAACACCCCCAGCCTCTGGACCATGTCTTTAAAGTTTGTTTGGGAATCAGACAGACAGGTCTCTGCATTCAAGGACTTCCAGGTATTTATAGTGAGACCCTGACTCTAAAACAAAAACAGCATTTGATAATTGAAATTTTGCCAGCAGTGCCCACATCATCATCACTTCAAAATATAATTAAACAGCCAAGCTTAAGTCCTGTAACAAAAAATGAGTTCAAGGCCAATCTGGGGTGCCTGATGAAACACTGTTTCAAAACATAAATAAAAGCTGGTGTCCACTGCCTTCCTATCAGCAGTTGTTAAAGTCTAGAAAAGCAATGTTTCCGATTCAGTGTCCCGAGTCCTGTGGTGATGTCTGTTGCCAAGGAAATGTATGTCACAGAAGGAGTCCTAAATATGGGAACAAGAGAACTGGCCTCCCTTCTCTCACAGTCTTTGTTGTGGGATATTGGACAAGTCATCTAATTCCTTTGGACCATCAGACAGAGGTGACAGTGGCATTTGCTCAAAGGCATATTGTAGCATTGGAGCTAAATTAAACAAAAGAGCTTGTAAGCCAGTATTGATGCTGGCATGAGGCTCCTCACTAGTGGGCACTGGAATGCCTCTGAACCTCCGAGTAGAGAGGTTAAGGGGGTCAGCCTGTGTTTTCTACCTCAAACATGAGGTAATAAAGCCATTTTCTTTACTTAGCACACATTTGAAGAGGCAGAAAAAGGGTTTGATGAGACCCTGGCCAAGGAGAAGGGGATGAATCGAGATGATCGGATCCACGGGGCCTTGCTGATCCTCAACGAGCTCGTCCGAATCAGTAGCATGGAGGGTGAGGTGAGAAACTGGGAGCCCGGGCTCCAGAGCCAGCCTTTCAGCAGGCAAAGAATGTCTTTGTCTTCTCAGAGCTGCAGATAGATGATTTTAGGTGGTAGCAAGTCTGAGAACCATGAAGCAGGCAGTGAAATGGAAGGGTAAGTGGAGGCTGAGGTGGTGCCGTCTGAGTGAGAGCCACATGATTGAATGAGGCTGCTTTGCACGTGGCTGGGAACTGTATTCTAAGCAGAGGCTTTGAGGTGGGAGAGAGTTTGGCATGGGGCAGATGGCCGCTCGGTTATGAGTGAAGGAGAAGGAGGAGATGGTATCAGAGAGGAGTAGAGTCCAGTTAGGCTCACTGTGGTCAGCAGTTTTATTCTAATTGCAGGCACAGACGTTAGTGGTATGCACATGGGAATCAATGGGGTGTTGTAAATTTCTGACACCTCTGGCTGTGTGGAGAGGTGGGAATGAAGTCAGAGAGTTAGGTTGTTAGCTAAGTTTAAAGATGGAAGGATTTTGCAGCTTGTGAGAGAAAACAGGAAGGGCTGAGTCCACATCGCCCTGAGTGTATAAGAGAAAAGCAGTGGCTGTGTCTTTGTCTCTGTATGAAGCTTTTGTGAGGTCCTTATGTCAAAGTGGGCCAGCAAAGGAAGAGCAGACAAGCTACAGCATCCTTGCCTTCTGTCGTTGGCCATGAGCAGCCCATATGGCCATGGCATAGGTTTGGTGCTGGAACTCCAAGCAACACCAAGGCCTCTTGATCAAGGCTCTTGTAGTTGAGGTAGCATTCTGGTCACTGCCACAGGAGACTCCTGGAATAGTCTGGCCAGCTTCAGTTAGATGTAGTGACTCAGATACTGAGGAAATAGGAGTCAGGGTATATTGAAGTAAAATTCCCATCTATGAGACTTCCCGTGAGGATCTGTTGGCATGGAATTTCACCCCATGGTTCCCTGACTTAACAGACAGTGATTGGTGGTAATAGCTATTGCCTGGGTCAGGGTAACACATGGAGTAGTAGGAAATGTTTGACTCTACTTCTGTATACTGTGTGATTCAGACAAGCCTCATGGTCATCCTTTTGCTCAGGGCTGTTCCCAAGTGCCCAGCACAGCCCTGATAGTAGTAGGCATAGTGTAAATAGGAGCACTCTGAAATTGCCCTACCCAGTTCAGCTGTAGTGCAGACAGTTCTGGGACCTTGGTTTCTCCTAGTGAAACAAGAATATCCCCCAATGTATAAAGGTGTCAGCACTAAGTGAAATGGTTCTTTCAAAGGTGCTTTGTGAATTATAAGGAAACTCCTAAAATGTAAGGATGTTTTCTCATTCGCCAGGTATTAGTAGAAAACCTAGTATATACCAGCAACAGTGAGCCCAGAGAGCTAGAACAAAGAGCAATGAACAAAGCGGGTCTTGATCTAGCAGGGGAGACAGACAGTACCCATGTAGATAAAAATACGTTGTGGTAAGTTGTATGTTGTCATGTGCTGTGAAGACTGGTACCACAAGGGAGTGGAATGGAGAAAGCCCAAGTGGGTGTTTGAGCACAGTCATGAAGGAGATAAGCAGAAAGCCATACCAGCATCTAAGGAAGAAAGAGCCACAGCAGGTAGGCTGTGGTTCATGACGGCAGGACGAGTACCCGTGTGCCGGAGCAGATGAGCAGAAGCTATGGAAAACCTCAGGCCAGGTAGCAGGGTATCTACAGAGTATAGGGAATCATTGAGTGGTCTTTTGTGCAGTGGTAGGCTGTTCATAAATTGTGAAGAATAACTTTAAAAAAACCTTATTTTGATGTGTTCATGTTTGTGTGTGTGTGTGCGCGCACGCGCATGGGAGTGTGGAAGCTACAGATTTTTTCTGAAGCGAGGTCTCTCCTCTCACTGAACTTGTTGCTCAATGATTCAGCAAGGACCAGCTGCCCAGGGAGCGCTGGAGCTCCTGTCTCGGCCTCCTAGCACTAGCAGTGCAGGCGTGCAGCCACAGCCATGCCCAGCTTGCTACATGGGTGTTGGACATCTGAGCTCAGGTCTTCCTGCTTGTGCAGTAAGCCAGCACAGGGCCACCTTCACAAGATCCTCCCTGAACCTGGCAGGGTTGGTGACAGGAACTCCAGGCAGGTGGCCTGCTGAGATTTCTTTCATGCTCAGTAAAAGGTGGTCTTCTACCTACATTAGGACAGGACCTGGCCCTTTGCAAAGCTCTAGAAAAATGGTAGTCCAGATGAAGAGCAGCCCCTCCACTTTGCAGGTAGTTGCTCCTCAGGGTCGGTCAAGTGTATTGTTCTGCAGACTCACTGTGCACAGGGTGAAGGCCGCTCAAAAGCAAAAGTGACTATTTTTTTCCTTCCTTACATGTGCATAGCGTCTGAGAGAAGAGATGGAAGAAATCACCCAGCAGCAGCTTGTACATGACAAGTACTGCAAAGACCTGATGGGCTTCGGGACGAAGCCTCGGCACATTACCCCCTTCACCAGCTTCCAGGCTGTGCAGCCCCAGCAGTCAAATGCCTTGGTGGGACTGCTGGGGTACAGCTCCCACCAAGGCCTCATGGGATTTGGGGCTTCCCCCAGCCCTACCAAGTCCACGCTGGTTGAAAGCCGCTGTTGCAGAGACTTGATGGAAGAGAAATTTGATCAGGTAAATAGCAAATGGCCCTTCCTTCTTCCCCGCAGCCCCACAGCTCTTTTTCCCTGCCAACCCTGTGTCCCTCCTCTCTCAGGTGTGCCAGTGGGTGCTGAAGTGCAGGAGCAGCAAGAACTCGCTGATCCAAATGACAATCCTTAATCTGCTGCCCCGTTTGGCTGCATTCCGACCTTCTGCCTTCACAGGTAAGGCTGTCCTCTGAGGACATTCCCTCTCCAAGGATGGCAGTCCTACAGAGTCAGGTCTGCCTCTCCTCCAAGCAGCACTGACATAGAAACTAGTCTCTGATTACTTTGCCTCCTGTCCAGTTTCTCCATTTTTTTTTTTTTTTTTTTCTTTTTTGAGACAGGGTTTCTTCATGTAACTGTGGCTGTCCTGGACTCACTTTGTGGACCAGGCTGGTCTCGAACTCACATTGATCTGCCTGCCTCTCTCCCTGAGTGCTGGGATTACGGGCACGTGCCACCTCACCCAGCAGTTTCTCCGTTTTTTATTTAGGTGCCTAGTAACAGTCAGAATGTGTAGGTAAGAGCCAGGCATGGGACACACAGTAATATCCCAGCACGTGGAGGCAGAGGCAGAAGAGTAAGAGTTCAGTGTCATCCTTGGCCTCTTAGCAAGTTTGAGCCAGCCTGGACCATATGATACCATCTCAGGATAAAAAACACAAAACAAAAATAATCACAGTATGTAATGGAGGGCCAGTTCTAGACCAGGTTACCATGTATGAACGTCAATATAACTTCTTGTGGCCGTGAATGCTCATATCCATATCACAACCCTTGGGAGGCTGAGGTGAGGGACTATACAAAGCTAAGGCCAGCCTGGGCCTCAATGAGATCAATAAAAGCACCTGTTGTCCATACTGTCAATAGCACTTATCTGGTACAGAGTGGGTTTAGTAACCTGCTTTTTTCCCATGGTGATCACTGAGCATCTCACCTCTGTAAGGAAAAAGAGTTTGGATGATTTGGAGTCCGGCACTCAGATACAGGCCAAGACTAGAGACATTCTTTTCCTTTCCATCACAGTCCTCAGCTATAGGAAGCTTTGGTGATGAACCCAGAATGAATCCTACGTCAGTCTGTTACTGAAATTTGGCACAGGTTATGGACATTTGTGGGTCCTCCACTTCCTGACTAGTGAAAAATACAGTAATAACCCTGCCTCCCAAAATGAACAGCATGTGAATGCTTAAGTATAGTGCCTGGCACAGAGTAAAAGCCATTGTTAGGTTATTATTGCCTCCTGGAGCTACTTCAGATCCATTTTGGAAACAAGGAGGTACACATGATAATAATACTCTAGTTCCCACTTGTATTTAATGTCCCTCTCTTGCCTCCTATTGGTGAGAGTGAGACCTTGTCCTAGACGTCTCTTTGTACTTATTTCACTGTGGCATGCTGCCTGTGTTTAGTAAGCATTCAGAACCAAGTAAGAGCTAATGGTATAAAGGAAGGTCAGCTGGTCCCCAGCATGTACCATTTCCAACATGGATTCTCCTGTGCCACCCAGGCCAGGTGAAGCTGTGGAGAGGTCTCGATGATAAAGCAGGCTAGGTCTAAAAGTACAGTGTTCTGGGTAAGGACCAAACAGTCACATAAACTTGCTGAACCAAAGAAATGGTAGAATGAAAATCACCCATAATTTTTGACATTTTCCCTTCTGCCTGCCTGGCACCAGCAGCTCTTCTCTTCTCTAATGTCCAGACACACCTCTGGGCAGCAGAGCTTTAAATGGTCTAGGGTTGAAAGACTGAGGTTCAAAAGAAACTTAACAAATAGGCCAAATTTGATCAAAGTTGGAAAAATCAGATACCAGGGTGTGCTCAGGGGACTGTTTAGCATCAGGGTACAAAGACAGAAGCCCTGTGAGTGTTCTTTTGATGTAGATTTGTTGTTTTGTTAAACATAACATTAGAATACATCAGTGAAATTCATCTAGAGAGCTACCATAATTGTCCTCCTCCATGCTGAAGTGCCTGTTATCAAAACTCACAGTATGGAAGTCATCATCTCAACTTCCCAACGACAGAAATTCTGGGAATAGCAGATTACCCAGAAGATAAAAATCTAAGAGTCTCAGCATCTGCCTCGATACCCTGCAGGGTAGAGCCTTTCAAAGGCCCTCTGTGGTAGGCTCCTGTCCTGTTCCCTGTTTTCTCCCACCTCTGCAGAATGCAGGGAACCTTACGAAAGAAGTGGGAGATAGTAAGACCTGGAGAGGACAGGAGCTCCACAAGGACAGCAACGGATCCAAAAAGTTTGGGCACAGGGGTCCTTTCTGAAACTGATACTCCAGCCAAGGACTACTCATGGAGATGGCCTGGAACCCCTGAATGGAGGTAGCCTATGGCAGTTCAGTGCCCAAGTGGCCTCCATTGTAATGGGGACAGGGACTGTCTCTAACATGAACTGATTGGCCTGTTCTTTGATCACCTCCCCCTGAGGAGGGGAGCAGCCTTACCAGGCCACAGAAGAAGCAGGACTACTGATGAGACCTGATAGACTAGGATCAGAGGGAAGGGGAGGAGGGCCTCCCTTATCAGCGGACTTGGAGAAGGACAGGGGTGGGGAAGAGGGAGGGAGGTACAGGGAGGATACAAAGTGAATAAACTATAATTAATAAAAATAATTATAAAAAAATATCTAAAAGAGTAAAATTCAAGCTGGCCATAATAAGACAAATCAGAACATTACTTACCTAAGGGGCTGTGAGATGCTCAATGGTAAAAGAGACTCACCCCTACATCTGAGGACCAATGTCAGTGGAAGAGAAGGAGCCAGAGACAAGAATCAGGAAAGGTCTTGCGGGGGGGAGTATGAAAACTTCCAGCTCACAGCGCCCAGAAACACCTGGCCCTGAATGCTGATGATGTGAACATGATGATGCAGGTCTGTCCAGATCTCAGACTTAAGTCTAACTAATGTGTCTCCAGTAAAAATCTTCAGGTAATAGCCGAGAGAGATTTCCAGGCCTACATTGAATGAAGTGGTCCATTAATTGAAAATAATGTTGAATATTCTTTGTTTTGTTTTGGTTTTTGGTTTTTTAAGACAGGGTTTCTCTGTGTAGTCTTGGCTGTCCTGGACTTCCATTGTAGATGAGGCTGGCCTCAACTCACAGTGATCCTCCTGCCTCTGCCTCCCTGTGTGCTGAGATTAAAGAAGTGTGCTACCATGCCTAGTTTAATATTATTTTCAATGTTAGTACATTGTATGATAATTTAATTTTTGCTTTAAAGTTTGTTTGTTTTTTTTAAAAGCAAGATTTAATATTTTATTCTATTTACTTTGGGTTTTGGTATTTACTTATTTAGGGTTTTGATATTTTAAGAAGTTGTCTCTGTGTCCAGGGGTTTTGCCTGCATGTGTATCTCTACTGCATGAGTGCCTAGTGCCTGTGGAGGCCAGAAGAAGCCCTTGGCTCCCCTAGCACTGGGGTTATGGACAGTTGGGAGCCATCGTATGGATTCTGGGAATTGAATTCAGGTCCTCATCTTTTCAGCCCCTTAACTTTTTTGGTTTTGTTTTTTGAGACAGGGCTTTACTTAGTAGCTCTGGCTGGCTTGTAACTTTATATAGACCAGGCTGGCCTTGAACTCAGAGGTCAGCCAGCCTCTGTCTCTCAAGTGCTGGCTCCTTAGGAGTTTTTGAAGAGAAACATGTACTCTGTCTCTAGAGTAATACTAATTAATGGAGGGTCCCGCAAGCTGGCTCACCAGCGAAGGTGCTTGCCACTAACCCTAGTGACCTGAGTTTTTACCCCAGGACCCATGCAAGGAAAGAACTCACTCCATTTGTCCTCTGGCTTCCACATTCACATTGACAAACATCTCAACATCCTCCTCCCTTACCCCCCCCCAAATATAATTACAAAAGAATTAACTAATGGAAACAACTATATGATACTCTTCCAAGAGACATACCTGAGGAGTGATTACCAAGCATAAAATGTCTTACAAAGTTTATCCTTTCAATTCCTAGTATCCTTACACTGGCTCCTTAACTTAAATCTGTGTTCTCTGTAGGGACTCTGACCTTGGGCATGTGCTCTGTCTTTGTACCAGATACCCAGTACCTCCAGGACACCATGAACCACGTCCTGAGCTGTGTCAAGAAGGAGAAGGAAAGGACTGCAGCATTCCAGGCCCTGGGGCTGCTTTCTGTGGCAGTGAGGTCCGAGTTTAAGGTCTACTTACCCCGTGTACTTGACATCATCCGAGCAGCGCTGCCTCCGAAGGACTTCGCCCACAAGTAAGCGATTGTTAGGATTTCACTGTGCACTCTGTTCAGGTGGGGAGTAGGCACGGGGCATCCGCTTGCATTCCACGCATTGTTATGCTCTCAGGCATGACAGGCAGAGGGAAGTCCCTCCTCTCTTGAGTTCAGGCTCTTCAGGTGCAATGACTGTAAGTATTTAGAAAGGTGAAATACCTTGAGAATGTGTTGAATGTCAATGCATTCTCCAGTCTGGCTCTTTTTTCTGGCATTTGAGTATTCCAATTGATAGAAAGTTTGTGGAGGAATCCCTGACTAGAACTGAAAGAGATCAGATTGTCATATTTTCCTTTCTCTCTAAAGTATAACAACTTATCCACCACTGAATAAAGTAGGAGCAAAGCCTTTGACATCGTGCCAGATGTTCCTGGGGAGTCAGCATCAATGGCACTGAGTTTTATGTTTCCCTGTATATTTGTTAGCAAGGGTTGCTCTGGTGGATTCAGAAGCCACCTGTCCTGAAACCCGGCTTTGTCGTCATAGGGAGACATTTCTTTCCATGGGATACCTGCACACTACCCTCTGGTTCCTGATGAGCATACCACTCAATATTCTTCCTAACTAATTACCTTGGTCAGCCCCACATTAAGTATGGTGCCTCGTCCTGAATTCAGAAAAAGCCCTTCTGTATGATACAGTACTGCCATCTGCTGGAGTGCTGTTTTAAATACACACCCACAGTGACTGATAGGCTGGAGCCAATAGAATTTTGCAATAATCTCCGTACTCGTGGCCGGCCCTGCCTAAATAATGTGACCTGCTGGTCCCAACATGGCTTTGAGGTGGGACATTATGAATGCCTCTCTGTCTAAAGAAGTCATTCTGATTCCCTGCAGGAGGCAGAAAACCGTGCAGGTGGATGCCACAGTGTTCACGTGCATCAGCATGCTGGCGCGAGCAATGGGACCAGGCATTCAGCAAGACATCAAGGAGCTGCTGGAGCCCATGTTGGCAGTGGGCCTGAGGTGTGTGTCAGAGGCCTGTGGCCACCCAGCTTCAGTGATGGCCCTAGCTTAGAAGAGAGAGGGGCAGGTTGTGTATTAATTGGATAGGCAGGTTAGCACAGGCTAAGTACACAGGTTAGTTAGGAATCCCAGTTTCATCACTAGCTCCTGTGCGATGTTGCCTAAGTTTCTTCTCTGAGCTTCAGACTTCTTGTCTGAAAATAACAATTTTTGCTGTTCAGGATAGCTATAGGGGTTGAGTGACAGAGTTCAGGAAATAGCCACCAGTACAAGGCCTGGTAGATAGGAGTACTTGTTAAGTGCATGGCTACTGTTGCTGTTATTACTGGGAAGACTGGTTAGCCTCCCAAATTTCATTCCCTCCTCTGTGAATTAAGGAGGATATTCTCCATCTCTTTCCTGGTTGTTGACTGAGACTCAGTCTCTGGTGGCCACATATTGTATACGGTCCCTTTGGTGAAAATCAGAAATGTGTAGATTATTCTGAAATCTGAAAGAAGGCCAAGGTTGTTAAGCACTTCGGAGACTTAAGCAGTGACAGAGTCCAGTTCTCCTGCCTAGAGTAGACAGTGTCACGCCCTGGCCTTGTAGTGACAGGTCTCCTCCTCCACAGCCCTGCGCTCACTGCTGTGCTCTATGATCTGAGCCGGCAGATTCCACAGCTGAAGAAAGATATTCAGGATGGGCTTCTGAAGATGCTGTCCCTGGTCCTTATGCACAAACCCCTCCGGCATCCAGGCATGCCTAAGGGCCTGGCCCACCAGCTGGCCTCCCCTGGCCTCACCACCCTCCCTGAGGCCAGCGATGTGGCCAGCATCACTCTTGCCCTTCGCACTCTTGGCAGCTTTGAATTTGAAGGTAAGAAATTACGGTGACCCTAATTGTAGAGGGATGCAGTGGATCTGAGAACGGCATGAGGACATCTAGACTCTGGGTCTGTAGAGTCTTCACAACCAGGTGCAAAATGGCCCCTCCTTCCCAGGCTTTTTCTGCCCTGTGCTTTGTCTCATGGTATGTTCGGGTTAGATGATGTTAAAAAGCATGTATTGCTTCAGAAAAAGAATGCATCGGAGGTGGGAGCTCAGGATGGCACTTCTCACCTTCTCACTGACATACAGCCAGGAGGGGATTCACTGCTTTAGAATGTATGGCAGAGGTTTCTGGATATTTTCATTCTTGTGATGGTATGATGTTCTGTGCAGGTGAGCTTGCAATCCTGTCCCAGGCAGCAGTGTTTATTCTTCCTCCCTTTTCCTTTGTGCTCAGGCCACTCTCTGACCCAGTTTGTCCGACACTGTGCGGATCATTTCCTAAACAGTGAGCACAAGGAGATCCGCATGGAAGCTGCCCGCACCTGCTCCCGCCTGCTCACACCCTCCATCCACCTCATCAGTGGCCATGCTCACGTGGTTAGCCAGACAGCAGTGCAAGTGGTGGCAGATGTGCTCAGCAAGCTGCTTGTGGTTGGGATCACAGATCCTGGTAAATCTTACAACAGAGCAGTCCTGGGGGATTCCTGGAGCTTGAGATGTTTGCATGGTCGCTAGAGATCATCAGCATCAATAATTTCACTTTTAGCCATTTCTCTGCTAAAGCATTGGGTTGGCTCCTCTAGCCTATTAGCGTAAGATAATCTATTTTTACTTAATTTCTTTGTATTCCTATGAATAGATTAAAAAACGGGTTTGGGGACAGAAGTTTCGATGAAGAAGATGTTTCGGGGTTCTCCCATTAGGGCAGTAGGTCTCAGCCTGTGGGTCTCAATCCCCCCTTTGGGGGTCAAACAACCTCACAGGGTTGAAACCATCAAAAAATAAAGATATTTATAGTATAATTCATAATAGTAGCAAATTATAGTTATGAAGTAGCAATAATGAAGTAGAAATAATATTATGGCTGAGGGTCACCACACCATGAGGAGCTGTGTGACAGGGTCGCAGCGTGAGGAAGGTTGAGAACCCCACACTAAGATGGTAGCAGTAGAGGTGGAAGCTGGGAAAGAGCTGGAGAGATAGAATCCTGAAGAGCTGTTCAAAGGTTTGTTTGCTCTTGCAGACCCTGATATCCGCTACTGTGTCTTGGCATCCCTGGATGAGCGCTTTGATGCCCACCTGGCCCAGGCAGAAAGCTTGCAGGCTCTGTTTGTGGCCCTGAATGACCAAGTCTTTGAGATCCGAGAGCTGGCCATCTGCACTGTGGGCCGACTCAGTAGCATGAACCCAGCCTTCGTCATGCCTTTCCTGCGCAAGATGCTTATCCAGGTAAGCAAGGAAGGGACCTCCACACTGAGCTGAGAAGGAAGCACTAAGGACAGGGATGGGAAAGAAAGATGGAGAAACTTGACCACGTCAAGTTTGATACCAAGAATCCATATTTCCCAGCTTTGGGTTACATTTTGAGTGTGAGTCTTTTGTCAGCATGATGTGATCTGCTTCTTGGTTCCAGATTTACCTCTCAGGTAACTCATCTGTCTCTGAGGCAAGTCCCCAGTGACCCAGTGTCTTGGCTTTCTCTGCATCTGCTGCAGGGTCACATGCCACCTTCTCTACCCTATCCTGCTTCTGTCATGCTAATAGTAGCCAAGCACAGAGGCCATCAGTCTTAACATGTGGGCATGATTCCCACATGATCCTGTGGTCATTGCCCTTGGTTAGGGGTCCCTGGCTTCCATTGTTAAGTGATGTGAGATGTCTTGGTCCTCTAGAGAGATCCGGGTTGACCTTTCTGCTGCAACCTGGGTCCTTGATTTTGTCTTCAGCTGCCTTGCAGGTTCCTTGGCTTCCTGTGAATGATACCTGTTCCAAACTTTGGTATGTCCTCCTGCCTCTTTTGAAATAGACAGGTTGTATAGCATGTGAAGAACTCAAACACAGAATGTCAGTGTATGCAACTTACCCTAGAAAAGTGTCATCTATTTGCTGTTTGCCATAGTAAAACGTGGCTGCAAATGAGATCATCAGTTGACAAATTGAAAAGTCGTATTCTGTTGGCACTTATGTTTTCAGCCTGATGACTTCCTTTTCACTGCTGGCCTATGTTAGGGAGTGCCTTTTATTTCAGATCTTAAGACACCTGGCTGTGGGAATGATAAACAGCTGCTACTGAGCCTACCAGCTCAGATTGTGCTAACTGTGTTTGGCACAGAAATACCTCCTAATGAGAACATGGTCTGTTAGGACTTGATGCACGCCTCCTCTGTCCCACACAGTGCTGCCTACTGGCGGTGTGTCAGTGAATAGGCCAGATACAGCTCTTGTCCTTGAAAAGCTCATGCTCAGCCAACAGGCCAGCTCATTTTCCTCATGTTGGAGAATGTGAAACTCCATCAGATGAGTTGACCATGTGCTGAACTTAAACCTTGAAACTTAAAAATAAATAAATAACAATTTGAAAAATAGTAGTTAGAATATACAGAAAGCTGACAACCAGGGCCTTGTATGTATAAGGAAAATGCTATCACTGAACTATATTTCTAGCTTTTAAGCTTCGAAACAAGGGGAAAAAGTAGTTTTAATATAGATTGTCCCAAATTGAATTATGCATCTTCATGTATTGGTGAGTGCCTTGGCCTCTCCCTAGAGCCTGGCCACTGGCCACTGGTAGATGTCACAGTGGTATAGATGGCTCTGACTCTAGCTTGCCCTGCACTAAATCTGCTAGTTGTCCTCTGCTTTCTGGGGCACATTTCCTGCAGTCAGCCTGCATCCCCCCACTGGGTCCATTCCTATATCACTAACTCCTTTTAGTGCTGTCTTCTGTGACTGCAGAAGGTAATAGAGAAAATCAGTTATGGAGTCGACAACTAAAACAAAATGTCTTTTTTCCCCTGCATACTGTCCATTTCTTCCAGACCCTGGACTAATTGGGCTTTGTGGTGTGTACTTTAAGCATGCTTACATTCCTTTCTTTTAGCCATACCCAGAGGTCTGCGTATTGCTGTCGTCTATTTGAACTTGAGCTCAATATGTTGACGTGCTAGTGTTTTAGGGTGTGAGATCAAGCATTTCCTTCATCTAGATGTGTCACCTAAGGAAGTTTGGCTCACCTTTCTGTTCCACAGCTGTTCTAACAGTCTTTTGATTCCTTTGTCATTACGTATAGATCCTCTCAGTAATTTTGTGTCTGGACAGAGATTTTTCCCCAGGAGCCCTCTCTTCAGTCTTTTGTCTGGAAAACTGTGCTCAGAGCTCTGACGGGTACTCCTTCTCCAGTACTGCAGGATTTTGTACTGCTTCGCAGGGGAAGGGACAGCCAGGGCTGTTGGTAGCTTACGGAATCCCCCTGCTTGCTGAGTGTTCAGTGGAGACTTGACTGGACACTGGAAGTCTGGTTTTTTCCCCCGGTTCTTACGACATTTCCTTGCTTTATAGAGTTCTCTCTGTTCTGTTCTCTGCCAAAGTGTGTTACCTTCTTCCCTACAGATTCTGACAGAGCTAGAGCACAGTGGCATTGGCAGAATCAAGGAGCAGAGTGCTCGAATGCTAGGGCATCTGGTCTCCAATGCCCCCCGACTCATCCGCCCCTATATGGAGCCTATTCTGAAGGTAAAGTACAACAGGTGGCCACACTGGCATTTTCACTCCTGTCTTGCCTCTGTTTAGGCGATGGGGGTGCTTCAGCACTGCTCCACTTCACCAAGCAGATCATTTCTTTGGTCAAAGCAAAGGCCCACATAGGGCCCACATAGGACTTTGTGTTAAAAGAGGGCCAAAAATCTCACCAGTTGCAGGAAATTGTTCTTTATGCTTCAGGCTCATCATCATATGTTTTGGAAAGGAAAAGTAGGTAAATACCATATGCGCTTTCTCCCAAATGAAGAAAAATGAGCTTCAAAACACAAGCACAGCTTCAGATGTGAATATGTATTTATGTGAAGTTTTCTATGTCTAAGACATATGCAGCCTGAGGGATGATAGGTAGCAGAATTGTAAGGGCACGTAAGAAATGGCTTCAAGATGTGGTGCTTCCTGAGGGATACACTGGGTTTTAGTTTGGTTTGGAGAAAAGCTTGGAAATTACAACCCAGAGGTTCTACGTTCACAAAGCCTAGAAGTGACTTATGTATGACCAAGAGAGTCTTAGGAGGGTTTTGTTTTTGGAGTTAGGGATTGAACCCATAGCTTTGTGTGTGCTTGGGGGTGTGCTGCCCTCTAGGGACAGGAGAGCTCTCCTATAGACTCTCGCCCACACTCATTTTCTCTTATCTTCTTCTGTAGGCTTTAATTTTGAAACTGAAAGATCCAGACCCTGATCCAAACCCGGGAGTGATCAATAACGTATTGGCCACTATAGGAGAGCTGGCTCAGGTGAGGGAACAAGTGCTTTCCATGGGTGGACGGAACTCTTTAGTCCCGGGGAAAGTCAGAACGCTTCTTCACGGTTTGTTAGTTTTATTCTTATTTTTGTTTAGAGACAGGGTCTCACTTGGTTGCCCAGGCCGCCCTCAAGTGTTCCTCTTGCCTTGAGTTTTACAGTTATAGGTGTGAGCCACCACATCCCTTCCACAATAATATCTTAATCCTATAATCTCTCATCCCTGCCACTGTCTTTTCACTTTGCAGGTTAGTGGCCTGGAGATGAGAAAGTGGGTTGATGAGCTCTTTATTATCATCATGGACATGCTCCAGGACTCTTCTCTGCTGGCCAAAAGGCAGGTGAGTATATCACTGTTGTCTGAGTGAGCAGGCCCATGGGACCAGGGACCAGTTTCTCTCTGTTTACCACAGAGTCCCCAGTCAGTTCTTTGCACAGAGCTTGACATTTTCTTTGAATAGGGAAAGAGAAAAGAATGTCAGCACAAGCAGTGGCTCTCCTCCTGACCAGTCGCCATTTCCTCTGTACTTAGGATAATGCAGTCTGGTTGTTAGAGCCCCAGCTCCTGGAGGGAAGAAGCAGGCTGTGGAGGCAGACAGCTTCCCCCGACCCTCCAAGCCATTGGAGGCCACTAGAAGAGTAGTCCACAGGACAGTCTGCATTTCCTTCTGTAGTTCCTATTAGTCATTCAGTGTACAAAAGAACCACATTTCCTCTGAGAAAGGTGGGAATATTTGTTATGTTTTTTGTCTACTTAGGTGGCTTTGTGGACCCTGGGACAGTTGGTGGCCAGCACCGGCTATGTGGTGGAGCCCTACAGGAAGTACCCCACTCTGCTTGAGGTGCTGCTGAATTTCCTGAAGACTGAGCAGAACCAGGGCACACGGAGAGAGGTAGACTGCATGGGGACCTGCTCCTCAGAGGTTGACTAAAACAGTGAGAGAGGAAGTGATGGCAGTGACCTGCCCCACACTGGATGGGGCTTCCCATCTGTCTGTGCTCTGTTGATGGATATGGTGGTTTGGGCGGGAGGTGTGGAGTATGGAACAGGAGAGGTGTGCCACAATCCTGTTTAATCAGGTATCCTGATCTCCTTTCCTTTCCTACCCAGGCTATCCGAGTGTTAGGGCTCCTCGGGGCTTTAGACCCCTACAAGCACAAAGTGAACATCGGCATGATTGACCAGTCCCGGGACGCTTCTGCTGTCAGCCTGTCAGAATCCAAGTCCAGTCAGGATTCCTGTAAGTTAGAACGAGACACTTGACAAGTTTGTATTCACAAACTCTCATTGGCCATATTTAGAAAGTGTGTTAACTCCCATAACTGAAATGATACATATTGATTCTTGGCAATTTGTAAATGAAAAGCCTGTAGTCCCTGAATCCAGCAGGGATGTTGCATCCAATAGAGCTGAAGTCCTCATGTCTGTCAGAGTCTCTGTCAGGGTGGACAGCTAAGTCCAGATTGCTTTTAACACCAGTGAGGGAGGTAGGATTCACTGACACCGCTGTTTACTTGTCACTCTTTGTTAGTGCCTCTTTGGGTTGTCGTTTTATTTCCTGGCACTCATGGATGGGGAGAATAGTTCCTATCTTCTCTGTTTTATTTGAGGGAAATCAGGACATTGAAAAGCCAATCCCCCATAAGTCCTGGGCCCTTTTTTCATTCATGGTTTGACACTAGAGACCCATTGCCTTTTGACAAGTAGCCTGAGAATATGGGCTAGAGGATGGAACACTAGTCTTAGCCTACTGTCCAGTGAGGCAAGCCTGTTTATGAAGGTGAAGGTTCAGCAGGGCTCTCCCCACTGCTGTAGCAGAATATGGTTTTCCCAAATGAAACTGTTCGTTAAACTTCTATTGGTGCAACTGCTTTATTTCCTTTGTTTGTTTCCTTCTCTCTTCCGAGTTAAGGAAGTGTACCCTGTTGTTACCCTTTGGAGCCTGACCATCAAGAGCAGAGCCTGGGTCAGGTGCTTGTGTTCCTCAGCAGGGCCTGCTCTCCAGTCTCTCACCTACCCTCCATCTTCCCTCCTTGTTGCATGTTACCATCTCCAGTACACAGTCCTTGCTGTTCCGGGTTTGGCATATGCCTGCTAACTTGTGTGCATTCCCTGCAGTATAGCCAGCTGTGGAACAGATGTTTGCCTAATTTAATTCTCTTTATTTTCATTTGGAGAGATAATTATTTTTATTGATGGGTTCAGCTATGAAGTTGTGAACTGTAATGCTAAGAAGCTACGTTAAACCTAGCAATTTAAAGAAAACCCATCATGTACTGTTTTAGGCTTTGGTGGTTTGGGTAATAGAAAAGCCAGAATGGGTTTTGCTCCTGATGGGGAGAGCCTATTCATCGGTTCCTAATGGCCCTAGTGCTCCAAATTCACAGCAGTGTCAGAGCATAGAAGAGAGAATAAAAGCATGCTAATGTCTCTGAAGGGACTTTATTTGCTATTAACCATGCTAACCTCACATCAAAGTCCTGTCACCAGTGCTTATGGCTCTCTTTGTCACCTTGTCCTAGCTGACTACAGCACCAGTGAAATGCTGGTCAACATGGGAAACCTGCCCCTGGATGAGTTCTACCCAGCTGTGTCCATGGTGGCCTTGATGCGGATCTTCCGAGATCAGTCTCTCTCTCACCACCACACCATGGTGGTTCAGGCCATCACCTTCATCTTCAAGTCCCTGGGACTCAAGTGTGTACAGTTCCTGCCCCAGGTCATGCCCACGTTCCTTAACGTCATCCGAGTGTGTGATGGGGCCATCCGGGAAGTAAGTACACCTTCTGTGCCTAAGCTTCCGAACTGCACTGTGCTTGCTCTGAGAGGAGTGTCTCTCCTCCCTTGGCTCCTGGCACCTAAGTGTGTAGCTGGCTCAGCCAGTCTTCTACTTCATCCCCACAGAGGAGCTAGGAGATGAACAACCTAGTGGGAAGAGACAGCATTGTTCTCAGTAATGTAGTTCAGTTGTGGAAGGAACTGCAGTCCAGATTTCTGCTTGCTTCTTCATGACTAAATTTAAATCACGCCAAGGTGTTGTTTGTTTTTAATGTTTATTTTTATTAATTTTAATTATGTGTAAGTGTGCATATCTGTATGGGGGTATGTACATGTGCCCATAGAGGCCAGAGGTGTTGGATACCCCTGGAACTGGAGTTATAGCCTGTTGTGAGCCTGATGGGGGTGCTGAGAATCAAACTTGGGTACTTTGGCAAAAGTGTGCTCTTACTCACTGAGGCCCCTCTCCAGCCCCAACACAACTTTTTGATTGAACTCAGGGCCTCTGACCTGCTAGCCAGGATCACAATCAATGGCTACATCTCTTACCCTTTTTTGACTTTTTATTCTGAGATAGGAGCTCAGTAAATTCTGTAGGTTGGCTTTGAGCTCTGAGCCCAGGTCAGCCTTAAACTTGGAATCCTCTTCTTCAGCCTCTCTAGTAGCTGAGATTATTACACCGTTAGGCTCCAGGGAAGGCAAGGCAGAACTACACATTTTCAGTGACAGTACTATAAAGATGAATTGTGTAATTCTGTCAGTTTGTCCCATTATTGTTGGTTCTAAATTGGAGCATGTGTTTAGTATCTGGCAGATCTCTCTTGTAAGGTTTCTCCTCTTGCTTTGTCACTGACAAGTAACCTATGAGGTCACTCTGGGAACATGACCATGCTATTCCCCAGCTACCTTTCACCCAGTAGCTTTAGCATTCCTTGGTAATCCTTGAGTCAGGTGCTAAGCTGCATCATGACTTTGTAGTTCTGTGGTTCCTTCTGCTTTTATTAGCAAGCTTTTTTCTTGTGCCTTTCTTCTCCTCTTTCTTGTCTCTTTTCTCTCAAGCACAGAATATGAAGAGTGGTTCCATGACGTCTGTACCCATGCATGCCTTCTGTGTGTACCAGCCACACATATCTCACACTCTGGGGGTTCAAGGGAGCTTGCAGTTCTTGCTAGTCTTAGAATGTCTCCTGAGTACAGACGGTACTGTGCTTGGACTCTCTTTCCCTCTGTGATGATTACTAGGTTGACCTATATTTAGAGGTAGATAGTAACTTTTTATAAACTGCTTCCTGACCTTGTATCTGAGGTATAGAAAGTTTTGTTTGTTTGTTGTTTCTTGTTTTTAATCCCTCTTTTGGGACAGGGTCTCTCTGTGTTGCCCAGACTGGTCTCAAATTCCTGGGCTCAAGGGATCTTTCTACCTACCTAAATAGCTGTGACTTGAGTTGTGTCCCACCATGCCTGGCTTTCAGTTCACTTTTGGGCATTGTTCTTGTAATTGTCAACCTCACTAAATACTTATTAACTCCGTTAGCTACAAATGTTCCCAGACTTTCATTCTAGATAGTTACATACTCTAAAAAATAAAGAGACTTTGTATATTTTTCATTTTAAACTATAAATCATTTATTAGTACTTTTTTATTGTATTGTTGGGTTGCACTGCAATGCTGTTTCAGTGGCGTGAGCTTCAGACCTTTAATCTTGCTTCTGATTTTCATGCTGACTTTAACAGTTGTTACAATTTTACCACTAGCTATAACTGTTACTGAAGGGTTTAGATTAATGCTTATTCAGAGTTTTTAAACATTTCTTTATAGTCTTAAATTATTAAGAGATCTTTTTTCTTTTTAATCATGAGTTCATACTGAATTTACCAAATGCCTTTTCTTTGTTTTAATAATAATCTGAGGCTTTTTTTCTTTTCCTCCTTCAATGTCTTGGTATTTTGCATTATGTTGAAATAAGTTCTAATGTTGAAACACATCCACATATATGCACACTTGTGTCTCTGAACCTGGAGCTTGCTGTTTGTCAGCTAGGCAGTCTGGCTAGTGAGCCCCAGTGATATCCTTCTCCTGCCTCAATCCCAGTGTGGTGTTGGCATGAAGGAGCTAAAAGTTCATACAGTCACATGTGTGTGCTGGGGATACAAGCCCAGGTTCATAGACTTGCACCCCAAGCACTCTGTCCCACCGAACCATCCCCTTAGCTCTGAAAGTTTAAAAAATTTTTAGTGCCCCTATGCAAGGTAATACTTGGGAGCTTGCCTCCCCAAAATTTACAGTTCAAACAGATTGAATTAGAAAGGGGAGCTGGGGATGACTTAGTGATTAGGAGGCACATGAAGATTGCAGAGGACCCACTTTGGTTCCCAGCATCCATATAGGGCAGCTCACAGTGGCTGGCTTGTAGGCCTGAAACTCCAGCTTGAGGAGATCCAGCACCTTCTTCTGCCTTTCCCAAGAATATTCCCCCTGTCACACACACTTTTTTTCTTTTTAAAAAAGGATTTTTATGCTAGATGGAGATGGTACACACCTTTAATCCCAGCGCCTGGGAGGCAGAGGCAAGCAGATCTCTAAATGCTAGACCAGCCTGGTCTACCAAGTGAGTTCCAGGACAGCCAGAGCTACACAGAGAAACCCTGTCTCAAAACTAAGAAAGAAACAAGGAGTAGCAAAGACCTGCTTGTTCATATAAGACTCTTCATGTAACCTGCAAATATGTGGCCCACACTGGCCTTGGACTCTTGATCCTCCAGCAACCTCAATGCTGAGATTACAGGCTCACACTAACTACCATGCCTCACTTGATGGCTTTTTGTTTGTTTGTGTGCCATCACTGCCTGGTACATGACTGTTTTTTAGAAATTATTATTTATTATTGAATGTGAATGGGTATGAGCATGCCATAGTATGCACACAGTGGTCAGAGGATAACTATGGAGTAAGTTCTCTCCATTCTTCTTTTTTTTTTTTTTTTTTCCTTTTTTCCTGAGATAGGGTTTCTCTGTGTAGCCTTGGCTGTTCTAAACTTGTTTTGTAGACCAGGCTGTCCTCGAACTCACAGAGAACCACTTGCCTCTGCCTCCCTGAGTGCTGGGATTACATGTATGTGCCACCACTCCAGGCTTCTCTTTTCATCTTTACAGGGATTCTGGGAATAAAACTTAGGTCATCAGGCTTGTGTAACAAGCATTTTTATCTACTGACATTACAGAAGTACCAACTTTTGAAGTAGAAAAAAAAAATACTGAGAAAAGTAATAATAAAGAACAAATTCATGAAATAAAAAACAAAGATATTAGACAGAAATGCAACAGAAGTTGGTTATCTAAAAAGAAAAAAACACTCCAGCAAGGAATGGAGATATAAGCAAACAGCAAGAGCATCTTCAGGACGGCAGTGTTAGCATTTAGATATGGCCTGTGCTTCACAGAAAAGGCTGAAACTGTCAAGAATGCGAACAAAGCTAAGTAAATCTTTAAGTCTGTAGTTTCTAAGTGATAGATGCAAATATGAGTGAGCACACATGCACACATACAAATTTGCTGTTTAAACTCTTAGGTAGGGGTCTAGGGAGATGCCACATTGGTTAAAGTGCTTTCTATACAAGCATGAAGACCAAAGTTTGCGTCATCAGAACCCAAGTAAATAAAGGACATGTGGGCATGGCAGCCCCTGAGATCTTTGTGCTTACAAGGCAGAGACAGGGAGTCCCCAGAACAAGATCAGCTAGTGAAATCGGCAAACTCTAGGTTTAATTGAGAGGCCTTGCTTCCATGTATAAGGTTCAGAGCAACCAAGGAAGACACCTCTTGTCAATCTCCATATGCACCCACACATATGCACATGTACCCCCAAACATACACATGTCTTTTTATGTGCCTGCGTGTTTTGTCTGCATGTACGTATTTGCAACACATGCATGTGTGCCTGATGCTCTTGGAGGTGAGAGGAGGGCATTGAACCTCCTGGGACTTGAGTTACAGACAGTAAACTGCCGTGTGGGTGCTGGGAATTGAACACTGATCCTCTGGAAGAGCCAACTCTCCACACTCCCTCCACATGCATCTTTGCATGCAAATATACAGCACTCACATACATGTATCTCTTCAGAAATCCCTTACCGGTAACACTGACACACTGTGAAGTTTACCGCCTTAAAATATAAAGTTCCTTGGCTTTTTATATTTGTAGTGTGCAGTCACCACTAACAGTCTGAATTCAGAAACCTTAGCTCCTGTTGGCAAATCATTTCCCATTCTTGCTGCATCCTGAGGCAGCCGCTAATCCACTTCCTGTCTCTACATATTCACTTCATATTCCATATAATCATGTTATGTAACATGAGGTATTTTGTGTCAAGCTTCTTTCTTTTCTAATACAAGTTATCTTGTAGCCCAGACAGGCCTTGAACTTGCTTTGTAGTCAGAAAACCTTGATCCTTCTGTCCCTTGCCTTCTGCCTCCCAAGTGGTGGGTTTACAGGTGTGTGCCACCAGACCCGGTTTTTGCAGTGCTGGGATACAGCCCAGGGCTCTGTACATACATTCTGCCAGCAGAGCTGCATCTGCATATCTGTGTCTAGCTTATGCTACTCAACGTAATACCTCTGCAGTCCATCCATGCTGTAATATATATTAGCAGTTTGCTCTCTGCTTGCTGAGTGACAGTGAGTTCTCATTAGTGTTCAAAAATAAGTCCTTTCTATGTCCTCACATCATTTCTTGTTTTAACAAGGTTTTAAGTTTATCTTTTTGGTATTGATTTCTAAGTTAATTGCATTGGATTTGTCATTCATGTTTGCCGAAATTGCTTGAATGGTTTAGTTGCTAAGTTGAGTTTCACAGATTTCCTGTATGCTTTTGCTTGTGACTGTTATTCACAGGGTTCTACATGTATCGTTATACTGTGTTCAGATGGTGTATCTCTGTGTGACTGTGTGTGGCACATACTGGAGGAAGCCAGAAGAGGGACATTGGATTCCTGGAGCTAGAGTTAGAGGTAGTTGTGAGCCTCCTGATGTAGTTGCTGGGAACTGAACATGGGTTTTCTGTAAGAGCAGTGTCTAGTCTCAACCACTGAGCTATCTCTCCAGCCCATCTTTTAACTATTTTTTTTAGATTATATTTTTAAGTACATGCAAATATGTTTAATCTTCCTACTGAATTGAATCTTTCATCATTATGCAGTGACCCTAAAGGGTCTTGAATGTACCCTAAAATTTATTCTGCCTAGTAATGTAGCTATCCCAACTCCAGTGATGAGAGTCTCTCCCCGTCCTTTTCACTCTCAGCTGTCTTCTGGCTTTGTTTTTTCTCTAGTCCCTTGTAGGTATAATATAATTAGATTAGCTTCCTACTCTAACTTTAAAACCTGGGGTGGGTTTTGTTTGTTTTCAGTGGAAGTGGGATGGGTAAGTCCAGAGTGGCCCCCAGTTCTCTACCATCCTGCCTCAGGTTCCTGAAGCACTGGGATTACAGTAAAATCTGTCCTTGAATCAGTGCGTCTGGTCCAGCTGCTTTCATGGTTCTGTTGGATTTGGGCTCTTTCTGTCACCTTGGGTGTCCTGTACAGCTCTCCTTACTTGGATTGTTTTTAGGGATGAAGCTTTTGTTTCTTATATTATCTTTTGCATTCCTTTTGTTTGGTTGCTTTTCAAGACAGGGTTTTCTTTATGGATTTGGCTGTCCTGGAACCCACTCTAAAGGCGAGGCTGGCCTTGAACTCACAGAGACCCAAGTGCTGGGATTAGAGTCCTGTGCTTGTGTTTTATATTCCTACTTTGATTTCTGTGAGCATCCTTTTTTTATTTTATTTTTTATTTTTCTTTATTAATTACACTTTACTCACTTTGTATCCCAACCCCGTGGTTCCCTCCCTCCTCCGGTCCCAATCCCTCCCTTCCTCCACCCTCTGCATGCATGCCCCTCCCCAAGTCCACTGATAGGGGAGGACTTCCTTCCTTCTGATCCTAGTCATTAGGTTCTGTGAGCATCTTAAACACACCCTCACTTTCAGTGTGGTGCTATTTTCTCTGAATCCTTGATTGGCCTAATTTGCTGTTCTTTGTTTTTCTGGGTCCCTCCATGATGGTCTTTTTCTGGCTGTTTTGTGGTCATAAGCATCTTCACTTAGGCATTCTTGGAAGTAGCCCCTGGAACATCTGCTCTGAAGGAACAGAAAGGAGCAGTGTGCTTTTGCCTCAGCCAAGTGACCCAGGACTACTTGAAGTTAAGGTCTGGCATGGTTCCCAGGCCACCCAAGTAGTTAGCCCAGGCCACCCAAGTAGTTAGCCCATTTGAGAGCAGGCCTGAGGTGGTCTCTTCTAGGAGAGCTTTTCTACGGAACCTCACATTAAAACTGACAATTTGTCTCCTTTTCCCTTTTGTTTTATTTTGTTGGAATTTTTTTTTCTCTTTCTCCCCTCCCCACCCCTTCTTGGTTTTTCAAGGCAAGATTTCTCTGTGTAACCTTGGCTGCCCTGGAACTCATGCTGTAGATCTGGCTGGCCTCGAACTTATAGAGATCTGTCTGCCTCTGCCTGCCACATGCTGGGATTAAAGGTGTGCACCATCAACTTCACTGTTTCTTTTAAGATATATCCCGTTAAAGTTCTGGTTCACAAAAAAACAGTTGAATTCTGATGATCCATTTTTTAATGCATTAATTTCCATTTTTTTCACAGTGGGAAGATTCTGAGATTTAGTCCAATGTGTGTTTCAGAAACAAAATCCCACACAGCCCATTGTTTCAGCTATTTCTCCAGGTCGTTGGTTCCGGGTAGCAAGTGAACTCTTGTCTGTGCTTGACAAATAGGCAGTACAAACAGCGCTCTAAGTACATCACTAAACACACCAATATCGGTCTGTTCTCCTTTATTGTACATGGAAAGACTCTAAAGGAGAAGGAAAGGTGGTGGTTTCTGAGCTCTTCGTGGTCTTCATGGCCACTTCTTACCCATCAAGCTTCCCCACCAGGCATGACCAGGACCCAGGAGACTTGTTCCCTCTTCCTGACTAGTGGTTTTTTTCTTGACCCCCCCTGGTACTCTACTACCCTGCTTTGCCTCTGGCTTAGGCGTTTCATCTTCTTTTAGGTTCATGTAACAAATTTAGCCGACGCAGCAGTGTAACTATAGTTTCCTGCCCCTTGTTCTTTTCCATAAAAGTGCCAGCAATGATTCCATGGGGGGATATACCAAGATAGGTGGGATGGGTATGCTGAATCACCCTGTGCCTTGTGGTACCTGGGTTTTAACCCTTTAGTAGCCATGAGAGTCCCTGTTAGGAAGCTAAGCTGTGTGTGAATCTGATTGTGTGTGTCTTGTCCTCACACCTGCAGGTTATAAGCCCCAAGAGTACATAGCTTACTATTTTATTTGTTTGTTGTGACAGGGTTGTGCTAAATATTAGTGAGTAACCTTGAGCTCACTCTATAGGCCAGGCTGGCCTGGGACTGTTAATCTGCCTGCCTCAGCCTCCTGAGTACTGTCAGCACAGGCATGCTGTACTTGGTGTTCAAAGCAACACTTGAGGATTTACTCATCCTCAAGGGACCTGAGTTCCAAATGAAGAATATAAATCATGATTCTGTCCAGCCTTGTTACTGAGAAGAACAGACAGAGCTGTAGAGTCCCCAGTTAGGAAGCAGGGCATTAGTACTGTCATATTCAAAGTGTTGTGAAGATTGAGTCTTTAGTTGAAAAGTCACAGGGCTTCCTTACCCTAGTCCTTCCTAGTCCCTGCTTTACTTAGTGGTAACAGCTCTTCAGCAGTTTTAGGTTGTCACCTGCTGGTTTTGATGCCTCACACCTGTGATCCAGTATGTCAATATAAGACAAGAGGTCAGCCTGGGCTACAGAGTATCCAGTTCTTCTCAGAATTTGCCACTCTTTTGGGCTCATAATTTCTTTGAGCTATCTTAAGACCTAATTGAGAGCTGGATGCAGTAATGGCATTCCCCCACTTGGAAAATAGAAGCAGGAGGACAGAAGGTCAGGGTCATCTTCGCTATAGCAAAGTCAAGGCCAATCTGGGCTACATGACCCTGTCTGAAAAAAAAGCAATTGATTTATTATTTATAAGTTGATTATGATATCCACAATGAGGACTTTATGTTTAATATTTGTTTGTTTGTTTATGTGTTTATTTATTGAGATAAGGTCTGAGTATGGAGTTCTGGATGGACTATAACCCACTAGTAGATCAGTCTGGCCCTGAACTCCAAAGTCCACCTGCCTCTGTCTCTTGAGTGGTGGATTAAAGTTGTGTACTATTATGCCTGTATTTTGGAGAGTAAGTAGTAGCAAATGAGGGCCAAGTTATATTTGTAGTTGGCTAATAATTTCATGCCAGGTTTTGTTTTGAGATAGGGTTTCTCTATGTAGTATCGGTTATCCTGGAGTTTGTTATATCAACTAGGCTGGCCTCGAACTCACTGAGATTGCCTTTGCCTCCCAAGTGCTAGGATTAAAGGTGTATACCACCATGCCTGACCTCATGCCCATTTTTTTTAGTGACTAAAAATCCTGTGCTGCTGACATTCACACTGCACAGAGCAGCATTCATCCCCTGCTCTGATGTTGTGCATGTATGGCCTGGAGCAGCACTTGGGGTAGTCCACGAGTATAGCACTGCTGTCTGCAGTTTCCCACTGAGAGGCAGGGTCCAGGAGGTCACGGCAGTGTAAAACAGCCTGTGTGACCTTATGTTTCTGCCATGCAGTAACTGGCGATCCTAGTGTATGAGATTCCTGCCCCTTCACTGCAGGGTTTACATCTACTCGGAGCATACCTTCAGTAGTTGGGATGCTGTGGAAACCAACCGCATGGCTGACTTTTCTTGTCTCCAGGTAAGCCTGGGGGCCCTGCATCCTTCAGGTGCTAACTTGTTGATCTCTTGTCTGTTTCAGTTTCTATTCCAGCAGCTGGGAATGCTGGTATCCTTTGTGAAGAGCCACATCCGTCCTTACATGGATGAAATAGTCACCCTCATGAGAGTGAGTAGAAGTCACTGCTCTTCCCTGCTCATCTGCATTTGGGTCAAGGGATGCCTGGAGTTGGGTTTGAGTAGCATGGGCATTTCCTTCACTGGTCACTGACTATAGAAATAGGGCTCTACAATGTCCGTCAGTCATTGGACTCTGAGGAGCAGGGTAGATGGGGATTGATGCTGCAGGCTTCCAGCCCCCAAGTAAAAGAATGTAAGTGTGAAGTCTGAAGAGAAATCCTGAAATAATTGTTCTTCCAGAGACATTCTTGAATTATTTGCTCAACACACAGCAAAGCAGTTTCACATCAGCACTGCAGCAGCGCTTTCCTATTCCCACAAAAGTCCCCTTCCTGCCACCCATGAACCCACCACAACTCAAGAGGGCTTGGGGGATTGTTTTTTTCCTAGGCCTGTGAAGTGCCATAGTCCCCTGTTGGGCAATGAGGACCAAGGTGACACTTTGCAGTACAATCTCCAAAGTTAAAATGTCACATGACTGCAGTGGCATTCAAGGAGAGGCTCAGGGCCTTGCATTTATAGCATGCATTAAGCAGGTGCTTGAAGACACTCCATAATAGAAATACTGTTGTTACTGTTCTATGCAATTTAAATGATTGTGTGGGGAGGATTGCTTTGTAGTTAGCTTGGTGGAAGCAGCCGGGCCAATATCAAAATGGCTGGCTCCCCCAGAGGAACCTTGCAGCACCTGGGTTCAGAACTGAACAGCCTTTACATGTATAAATCATTAAAGTTGCTGTGTTCCCATTTCTACCATGGAGGCTTGAGTACAAGGAAGAATTAGGCCAAATGTTTAACTGCCCCATGGATGGCCTTAGGGAAGGGAAGGAAGGCAACAAACAGTGCGCTCAGGGTAGGAAGCTGAAGCCCTGAGTCACCCTCCTCCCCACCTCCTTGAAAGAAGTATGACCAATACACAGGGATTGGAGAAGGGGCCTCGCCTGCAGAATGCAGCTTCAGTTCCGTCCCAGTGGAGAAGATGCAGCAGGTGCTCTTCCTCTGGCTGTTGATCCTGGACATTTTAATGAGCTCCCAGGAGCCCAAGAAGAGAACAGTCTGTAAGCAATGATGTAGCCCGCATTCCCAGGCAGGCTGCTGGCTTCTGAGTAAAGAAACCTCTGTGAACAGCCTGAGGTGATACAGTTGAGCAACTTTCTCTGAAGAAGGCAGAGTGCAGTCCAAGTGAATGAACATCAGACAGACAAGGGCCTGAAAACTTGCACTATTATTGAGAGTAAACACAGGTTTTCTAGAGAATAGTGTTTTCCAGCTGAAAGTTTAAGCAGCATTTTCTAGCTTGGTTTCATGTGTTCTTACTGACTGCCCGTGTTTGCAGTGCAGGCCCTGAGAGTGTTGATGTATTTGTGTTGCCACCGTTGGCAGTGTCCGTCACCATTCAGGCTGCTCCAGAGGCTGTAAATAAACCTGTAGGTCCCTGTCTTTGAAGTGTCTTAAAAGGACAGCTTTCATGGAATCGGAGAGGCTTGGGCCAGTTTGCCTTGCAATTATCTCCAAGGCAGAATCTGGAGCCATTGGCCAGCATTTCATACCAGAAACGTCTGTGAATCATCATTGCATGGATGTGGAAGTACCTACTTTGTTGCAGTATTCAGGCCTGAGAGACAGATTTTTAGGGAACAGTGTCAGATACTGCCCAGCTAAGTAATAAATCCTGAAAGGGCATGAAATCTTGTTAATGCTGGAGTCGTATTCTTTAGAGAGCAGATGGTATCCCAGTAACATATGAATCAAAACCACATCAGAGCTCCCAGAGTGACCCAGATGTAAACATCTGTTCTGTAAACAGACTGATGACTAGAGTATTTCAGGTGCTCGGGTTGGTTCTAGGGCTCAGAGATGAACAGAAGTAATCTCTTGCCCTAAATAGCCCTAGTCTAGCTGGAGAGCCATGCAGAGCAAATTAGCATCATATTGGGAAGGAGACCCGCAGGGATTCAAAGTGGGTGAGTGCAGAACAGGAAAGGTAAGAAAGTGGCAGAAAGAGACACAGAACTGAACGAACTGTGGGGTCCCAGGCAGACGACTTCTTAAGTGCAGCTTGGGGGAGTCAGCGAGTCCACACCTGGGAAAGTACAGTTCGTGTTGTCCTGTGGCTGTGTGGTCGTGGTCATGCAGTGAGAGAATGGTGGGAGAGGTTTTCTGGGCAGGCGGCTCATTATGTTTTTGCCCTTTTGACCCATTTCATTTCTAGGTTCATTTTTCAGCGAACAAGCACCTGACTGCCCTTTTGTCTCCCCCTCTGTAGGAATTTTGGGTCATGAATACCTCAATCCAGAGCACAATCATTCTTCTCATTGAGCAGATTGTGGTGGCTCTTGGAGGTGAATTTAAGCTCTATCTGCCCCAGCTGATCCCACACATGCTGCGAGTCTTCATGCATGACAACAGCCAAGGCCGCATCGTCTCCATCAAGGTGAGCAAATGGGAGCTTCTAGAGGAGTTCCCAGCTGCCTGGGAGTCCATGGATGTTAACTGAGCTGTGAGACCCTGTTCTGGGCCACAAGCTGATGATTGTTCAAGACTAAATCCCAGGAACATGGATACCTAGCACCGGCAGTGTCTTTCCAGAATAGTCATAGTCTTCTCTTAACTGTCCTTCTGTTTTATCTCCTTTAATGGATTGATCTTAGTAAAGGTTCATCTCCATCTAGTTTTATTATCTAGCACCGGATATACATCTGCTGAGATAAAGCAGAGAAAGCAAAGTAGTATGTATTCATATAAAATAAGGGGGAAGAGGCACCATAAAGAATATAGTCCAGCCAGGCAGTGGTGGCGCACGCCTTTAGTCTAGCACTCAGGAAGCAGAGACAGGCAGATTTCTGTGAGTTCTAGGACAGCCTGGTCTACAGAAAAAGTTCCAGTATAGCCAAGGCTACAGAGAGAGAGAGAGAATGTAGTTGGCAAGGGCTCTTCAAGCCCTCCACAGAGCTTTGAATTTTCCATGTACTGTTCCAGCCATGTCTCAGGCCACTTGATGCCTCTCTGTATTTGTTCACCACCAGGCTCTTGCTCACTTTTGCAGCTGTTGGCAGCAATCCAGCTGTTCGGTGCCAACCTGGATGATTATCTGCATTTGTTGTTGCCTCCAATTGTGAAGTTGTTTGATGCCCCTGAAGTCCCACTGCCATCAAGGAAGTAAGCACCCTGTTTTGCCAGGCCATCTTTATGGTTTTGTTTTTTTTTCACCTCTCATTATTTTAGTTCAAAAATGACCCAGATGATGGAGAACTTATTGCTGCTATCCTGATGTGTATGTTAGGATTCATGTCCATCGCAGTAGCTCACAGCCATTCCTTCCCATTTCTCAGTATGTTGTTAAGCCAGCCTTCAGCTTGCTTTTGTTGCAGGGCAGCACTGGAGACGGTGGACCGCCTGACAGAGTCCCTAGATTTCACAGACTATGCCTCCCGCATCATCCACCCTATTGTTCGAACGCTGGACCAGAGCCCAGAGCTGCGCTCCACAGCCATGGACACACTGTCTTCGCTTGTCTTTCAACTGGGGAAGAAGGTGAGAAGGGACTCCTGAACGGACCCTTGTTACTGTACCTTGTTTGGGGAGAAATACTCGTGACCATTTCCAGTTATTAGTATATAGGTCTGTATATGGGGCTCTGCCACTACTGGAGAATGAGAAATTATTTCAGTTTTTATTGCTCTTCCTTTGTTCAGCATTTTTTTTTTCCAGTTTTATGTGCATTGGTGTTTCGCCTGCATGTGTGTCTGTGTGAGGCTGTCAGCTCTTAAGAGTTACAGATAGTTGTGAGCTGCCATGTGGGTGCTGGGAATTGAACCTGGGTCCTCTGGCAGAGCAGTCAGTGCTCTTGACTCCTGAGCCATCTCTTCAGCTCCTGTTCAGCAATTTTAATTGAAGCACCTGTGTGGGTTGAGTGTTGTTCTAGAGATAACCTTGTAGAAAATAGCTGGGGATAAAACTTGGTTAGTTAGAGTGCTTACCTTGATAATGCAGGAAGCCCTGGGTTCTGTCCCCAGTACTGTTGGGTGTGGTGGCACTTGGTGAGGTGCAAGCAGGAGGAGCAGGAATTCAAGAACACCCTCAGCTACAGAATGAATTTGAAGCCAGCCTGAGGCATAGGATTCTCTAAAACGATTTAAATTGAAAATTTTATTTTCAAAAGAAGAGAAAAACCAGTTCTTGTTCCTTGTTCTTATAGCACAAACATTCTAGAGAAGCAAAGTCAGTACCTCCCCCACACACAAACACTCGAGTGTGTGTGCTAGGTAAAAGTAGGAAGAAATGCTGTTCATTCAGGGTAGATAGGTAAGACTTTTTAGATAAGCTGTCATTGATACAGAGACCCGACTCCAGTAACCCCAGCTCAGAGTTACCTGGAGAAGCACTTAGCACCAAGTACACAGGGTGAGGTGGGCAGCAAGAGTTTGTGTCATAGCTGGAGAGCAGTGATGTGGGAGTACTTGTAGCTGAGGTCTTAGAGATTAGACAGGGTTAGGTATAGGAGAGACTAAACTTTGAAGCAAAGGGTCTTAAAAAGTGATCCCGAGATAAGCACCACATGCATCCTTATACCCAGAAGCTTCTTTGGAAATCAGAATCTCGGGCTCCATCCGCTAAATCAGGAGTTTGGCCTCTGGGTGCCAATTCCTGGAGTGCCAGTCACTGTGGGCAATATCAAGGGACTTTGTCTTTTATGCTGCACAAGACTAGAAAGCTTCGGAGATTTTGATAGAATTGATAATATGTTTAAATGGTGATGGTCAGCGATATGTGGGGAAATGGACTACAGAGAAAGAAACCTGGCCTCTGAGGAAAGCCAAGTAGAGGGCAGTGGGGAATTGGCCTGAAATTATAGCTAGAGTGGGAAAAGGGGTTCCAAGAACAAGCACAGAGCCAGCCAGGCACAGGTGTACACAGTGTGCCCTATTATCTGTTCTCCAAACTAAAAGCTTCCGCTGTCTTATTGTCTCCTGTCATAGTACCAGATCTTCATTCCAATGGTGAATAAAGTCCTAGTGCGACACCGGATCAACCACCAGCGCTACGACGTGCTTATCTGCAGAATCGTCAAGGTGAGCAGGCACCTTCTTCGAAGAGGGCTTCAGCATCTTTCCTTCTTGGCATTCTTGCCATAGCAAAGGGCAGGCCATGTCTAGGTGCTTAGCCCTGACTAGGACTGGCATATATGTCTGGAGAAGGTATATTTTTCAGCACTGTAGGCTGTGTAGTTTCTTTGTATGGTTTCTGTTGAAGCTTCTCATTTCTGCCTATGTGGCTGAAGAGTAGCCATACACAGCCCAGAACTAATAAATCTGGTCTCAGTTCAGTTAGGTTTTATTTGTGGATACTGAAATTGAGATTCTCATAATTTTCACATATTGTGAAAGGTTGTTTTTTTGTTGTTGTTGTTGTTTTATTTTATTTTGTTTTTGTTTGTTTGTTTGTTTTTGGTTTTTTTTTTTTTTTACCATTTTAGATTGAAAAGAATTATTTTTAGCTCTTGGGCTGTATGAAGCAAACTGTGTGCCATTTGTCCCCTCAACAGTTGATCACTTTATTCTTGCTTGAAGTTTTCCTTTGCCTGTTTTTTATGACTTAGCCATTAAAGATTTGTCGGTGACTTCCAGTAGGGAGTTCAGCCACCTGTGGTTGATTTGTTCATATATGCAATGTGTATGTACTGCTTGTTGAAATCCTGGCTCTTCAGATAGGAATTTCCTGAGGTTCATGAATGTTTTGTAAGCTCTAAGCATCCAGTGGAGGTGCGGGTATTTTCAGTACATCTCCACTTGCAGGGTTATACACTTGCTGATGAGGAAGAAGATCCTTTGATTTACCAGCATCGAATGCTAAGGAGTGGCCAAGGAGATGCACTGGCCAGTGGACCAGTTGAAACAGGACCTATGAAAAAGTTGCATGTCAGCACCATCAACCTCCAAAAGGCAGGTGCATTGTTTCCAGGGGATTGGGAAACACAGCTCTGTCTTGCTCTCTCATTCAAATCTTTCATTTCTTACTACCTGATTTTAAACCAACCAGTCAGCTTTGTTTAAAAAAAAAAAAAAAAAAAAAAAAAAGTCAGCATCATGAACTTAGGCCATTGTATCTAACTCTTCTACATTTGTTTGCTTGCTTCCTTTGTTGTTTTGTTTGCTTTGTTTTGTTTTGGAATGGGTTGTTGCTGTTGCTTCATGATAGGGTCACAGTTTGCAGCCCTGGCTAGTCCTGAACTCACTATGTAATCTAGGCTGACCTTGAACTTGTAGCCATCCTCCTGCCCCATCCTCCCAATTGATATTGCAGGCATGCATTGCCTGCCAGCACATCAGATATTTTGTTGTTACTCTTTGTAGCACAGATTGGCCTCTAATTCATGTTCCTCTTGCCTCTGCCTCGTACAATGCTGGGATTATATGCAGCAGCCATTCTTAGTTTATTAAATTTACTCCATTTATTTTATATAGGAATATTTTGCCCACATGTGTGTATTTATACCATGTGCATGCTTGTTCAGAAGAATCTGCAGAGAAAGCATTGAATCTTCTGAAAGTGCAGTTTTAGATGGTTATGAACCATCATGTGGGTGCTAGGAATTGAACTCAGGTCTTCTGCAAGAGCAGCAAGTGCTTTTAACCTCTAAGCCATCTCTTCAGCTGCATTTTTTTTTTTAAACGTAAAAAATAAAGTGTCTTTTGTTTTTCCTAAGAACTTTGGTAGTGGGATGTTTTGTTGCAAATAACACTGCATGAGAACAAAACTGGCATATCAGTTTCTTTTTTTCAGTGCTGCTGTAGTAAAAGATTTCAGAAAAAGCAATCTGAAGAGGTGCTCTATTTTGGCTTACAGTTCCAGAGGTGGGGAAGACAAGACAGGAAACAGGATTGATCACATCGCATCCACACTCAGGAAGCAGAGACAGAACAGGAAGTGGGGCTGGGTTATGATGCTGCAGGGCCCTCCCCTAGTGATGAGTGTCCTTTTGAAGGTTCTATAATCTTCCCAAACATCATCACCAGCTGGGGAGTCAGGTGTCAAATACAGGAACCCGTTGGGCCATTTCATATTCAAACCACATCAGCTGGTGAGCCCGAGGCGGGCTGTTTAAAGCAGTGTATTTTGACTCTTCTCCCTCTCTTTGGGCTTGCTAGTTTCTAGGGATCTTATTAAAATGTTTACTCTGATGTGGAATATCTGAGGTCAGGCATTCTGACTATTTATAACTGACTATTTCTAACAAGCTCCCAGGTATGAATGTGAGACTTCTGGTCCATAGACTGCACTTTGAATATCTAACTTTTAGAACTTTGCTACTAAGTACTGAATTATCTCTGTTGACCGCAGCCTGGGATTTGGCCAGCCTTCTACCGTCATGTATTTTCCTAATAGCAAGCCGTTTCAAAGCTTCTTTGGAGAACCTGTACACAATAACCAGTCATTTTAGCAACTTTGGTTTCTTTGGGTTTTGTTATTGAGACAGGGTTTATCTATGTTGCCTTGACTGCCTAGACTCACTTTGTAGACCAGGCTGACCTCAAATTTACAGAGGTCTGTCTGCCTCTCCCACTCCAAGTGCTGGGATTACAGGTGTGTGCACCCCACCCAGAAAATCCCCTTATTTTTGAGGTGCAGTGGTGCTATGCACTTGAATACTGCACTAGTGCCACAAGCACTGCTAAAGTTCATTAGACTTAATTCTGCTTATTCATATTATCCTTAAGATGCTCTATGAAGTAGAAGCAGACACGTTCACTTTATAAAGAAGGAGACAGATACAGGGTATTAAGTAGTTGCCAAAGATTAGAGAGCCAAGTGTTACATAGCGAAGACTTAAATTCAAGTCTTTGAGTTCCTAGATGTGGCTTTAGCCTCTATACTACACTCCTCCAGAGCGTGGTGTTTCCACTTACCTGCCCAAGCTCCCCAGGAATACTCACTGGTGCCAGGGATGGAAGCTATGACCTCAGACATGAGGTTTTCAATCACTGAGGCACACCTCAGCTCCACAGAGCCCGCTGTCTGGAGAGGCAAGTGCTCTAGGGAAAGCTCTTATCCACCTGTCTCGGCCTCTCTGTTCTCCTTCTGTCATGAGTGACTTCCCTGTCAGATGGGTGTGCAGGATGCCGAGCTCCCTTCTGCACTGCAGGGGGCGCTTAGGCTTCCTTGAAGGCAGCCTTTAGTGTAACAGACCTGTCCATGGTGAATGGGCATCTCCTACACTGTTGCAGAGGCTGCCGCTTTTGCTTTATGTATTTTAATTAAATAACGCCCTTGTTTATGTTGTGGAGTAGCTCTATCATAGGATGAATTTACAAATCAAAGTAGAATAGCAGTGACAGAGGTGGAAGCACTTTGCAAATGACCCTTAAAGCCAATGGTTTCCCGTTGTTACCTCTGGTGTCACAGGCCTGGGGAGCTGCCAGAAGGGTCTCCAAAGACGACTGGTTGGAATGGCTGAGGCGGTTGAGTCTGGAGCTGCTGAAGGACTCCTCATCGCCTTCCCTGCGTTCATGCTGGGCCCTGGCACAGGCCTACAACCCAATGGCCAGGTGTGGTATGATATGCCAGAGCTCTCTGCCTGGCTTCTCTGTTTTCAAGGCTTCCCCCCCCCCCCTGCAGTGGACATTTATTGTTTCTAGTGAGGCATATAATAGTAATTTAATTAATGGACAAGCATTTCAGTAGCCAACAGCAGAAGCAAGGCATTTTATTGAGTTATCAGCAGAGCCACTTGGCTGTGTGTACTTAGCAGTAGTTATATGCTCTAAGACTACAGCTTTGATCATGATTTGGTTTCTGTATTTCTTTCAAGGAGTTTTGTTGTTACTGTTTTTGTTTTTAATGTTTAAGAAGCATGTCTAGAAGTTCTCTATCTCTGTAGTGTGTGGCTTACACATACCCAGCTGATGTTCCATGTCCCTCTTCTGCCTGGGGCATCTCTGAGCACAGTGTCATTCCCAGAAAAGCTGTCCCAAATTTAAACATTATGGATCCATTGTCACCTCTGACTAGATAAGGAAAGCTTATTTCTTCATTTACACTGGACTTGTTCAGTCAGATTAGAATTTCAAATTTGGGTTTGTTTGTTTTTTTCCTACCAAATTCTAAAATTACACATTGGCCTAACTTAACCTTGAAACATGGAACAGCAAGTGAAGAAGTATCAAGTTCTAAACTCGTCCGTTGCAGGGATGTGTCCAGTTTCCACTCCTTGCCCACCACAGGCCACGGTGCCTAGAAAGGTGGAGTGGAAAGCATGGTTAGGTTAGATGTTGGGGAGGAACTGAACCTTGTGACACTGATGATGTCAAGTTGTTGTTGTGGTCTTGGAAATAGCTCTTTTTCTGGTGGAGACTGGCCAGAAGTCTCATATGCCTTTGTGTGGATTCTCTCTGATGTTGCTTTGGGTTTGTTGTCAGCTCCTTCATGTAATTATCCAGTGAAACATTCTGAATATGCTTGGAAAGCAGTAGCAGATGCTGCTTTTGCCATTTTTGATCTTAAGAATTTGGGCACTGTCCAGGAAATATTCCAGGGATCACTTAAGGACTGTTATTTCCTAAATCTGTTCATTTAAAAGTTCTCTTTCTATGGGAAACCAATTGGTTATTGAGCTACCATGAGCTTCGTCTGAGCAAAGGTTCTAGGTTATATCCATACATGGTCGTTGGTTGGAGAAACAGTTTCAGAAAAAAATCCTATGCCCAGATATATTTGGTCCTTGTGGGGCTCCTATCCTTTCCCCGTCATACTAACTCCCCTTCTGCCGAAGGTTTGGTTATGAGTCTTAGTATCTGTTTTGAAACGCTGCTTGGTAGGGGTTTCCCATAGTAAGAGGAACAGGGACTATCTCTGACAGGAACTCAATGGCAGGCTCTTTGACCTCCCCACCCCCCAAGGGAGGAACAATCCTGCTAGGCCACAGAGGAGGACTTTGCAGCCAGCCCTGAAGATACCTGATAAAACAGGGCCAGACGAAAGGGGAGGAGGTCCTCCCCAATCCGTGGACTTAGAAAGGGGCAGGAAGAAGCTGAGGGAGGGAGGGTGGGATTGGGAGGGAATAAGGGAGCGGGATACAGCTGGGATACAGAGTTAATAAAATGTAACTAATAATAATAAACAATAAAAAAAAAGAAAGAAAGAAAAAAGTTCTCTTTCTGTTCATCCCAGTGAGGAGAAACTGCCAGGAAACATAACTGTGAAGAGAAGTTAGTTTGCTGTGTTCTGCCCACCCCACTCTCCCACAGTTCCTGTGTAATTTGTCTGTACCTGCCCTAAAAGATATATTTGTCATTGCTAGGCTTGATGATGGATGCCTAAAATCACAGCAGTTGGGAAGTTAAAGCAGGTAGATTACTGTGAGTTTGAAGCCAGTCTGGGATACAGTGTGAGACCCTGGCTCAAACAGACAAAAAGTTTAGCATCAGTAGGTACATGTGGTTCTTTTAAAATTCTTTCCTTATTCGCCACAGTTACTACGCTGTTTGAGGAAGGTCTGGCTAGCGTCCGACAAGTTCTGTCAGGCAGCATTGCAGTGTCAGAAACAGGTTGATAGTACTTGTGGCTCCAGCAAAAGGTGTGAGGGGTGATATTGCCGTCCTTCTCTGTTCCTGTGCTTATAGGGATCTCTTCAATGCTGCATTTGTTTCCTGCTGGTCTGAACTGAATGAAGACCAGCAAGATGAGCTCATCAGAAGCATTGAGTTGGCCCTCACTTCTCAAGACATTGCCGAAGTCACGCAAACCCTCTTGAACTTGGCTGAGTTCATGGAACACAGTGACAAGGTGGGGCTTTCCCCAGCTGTCCCAGTGGACAGTGATAGACCACCAGCTAGTGGAGGGGAAGCATCCACACAGCCTGCTCTGTGTGTGCCCATCTACCATGTGCCTATGTTTTTCTGTATAGGGCCCCCTGCCACTGAGAGATGACAATGGCATCGTGCTTTTGGGTGAGAGAGCTGCCAAGTGCCGAGCATACGCCAAAGCACTACACTACAAGGAACTGGAGTTCCAGAAAGGGCCCACACCTGCCATACTTGAGTCCCTCATCAGGTAGGCTGTGAACATTTGTTATTTTCTTCCTCTGCCCGTCCCATTTCACTGGAGTCAGTTGGAGAATTCAGCTGTGTGAAATCTGCCATCAAGTTTGGCTGGTACATATAAATATATGGTTACAGGTGGTTGACAGTAGTCAAGCCATAGTTGTCACATCTGTTGATCCTTACCACCTATACTCCTGTTGTTTTCCAACCTGTTCTTTCTTGTCCCGGTGAAATCAATGGAAGCAGCTGTCTGGCCACAGCAGTCTGGGAAAGGAGATGGGTGTCTGGGTTAGGTAATGCTGAGCAGGATCACTGAGACAGAGTAAGTGAAGTATCTGCCTGGCCCAAGGTAAATAAGGAAATTATAAATCTAACAGGTGTGTGTGTCTTATTATTTGTGATAGCAGGTAAGATAATACCACTGCAATAATTACAGGGCTAATGATAAACATTCTATAGCCCAATACTCACTTTTTAATTTACAACAATACTAGGGCATCTTGGTTCCCAGGCTTCAGGGGCCACCCAGAGGCAGGATCAGGTTTACAGACTATGTCTTTTAAAATGCCCATGCTTCCTCCTTTGGAAATCTGTGAATATAGAGAGCAAAGTCTGCGATGCAGTGATCTTTCCTCCAGATTCAGCTTTGTTCTCTTGTCCCCTCAGATGGTTTTGGGTCTTCTGGGTGTGGAAAGGAAAATCGTTTAATAAATTTTGTGCTGTTAGAAATTACAAGCAGCCAGGCAGGGCAGCACATGCCTTTAATCCCAGCATTTGCAGGCAGAGTCAGGTGGATCTCTGAGTTCAAGGCTAGCATGGTCTTCAAAGCAAGTTCCGGGACAGCCAGGGCTGCACACAGAGAAATCGTGTCTTGAAAACAAAGCAAAACAACAACAATAGAAGAAATTACAAGCAGCTGGAAACATTAGCCTCAGCTCTTAGAGAACTGCTCACTTCCCTTAATGATACTAGAGAATGTTGACTCTGGAATCTAATCATCTCCATGGAGATGCTAACTTGGTTCATTATTTTACTACAGATAGCTCAGGACAAATCACCATCTAATAAGCTGCTGGGCAGGCTGACAGACCCTGCCAAGCAGAGTGCTTCAGCAGCTGTGCTCTGTGCTCATTCTTCCTTTAGCAGATGCTAAAAGGCATGACCCAAAAGGTCAATGTGGAATCCTGCTTCTGCCCAGATTCACTGACATAGAGAATGTTGATTTCTGAAGTATCTTATGGGGACAGTTATAGATGTACCATCCCTCAAGGCCTGCTTCAGCAGGAAACACAACTACCTGCATTTCTCCCTTGTCTCTCTCACTTGCACAACCTCATGTGGTAGCTGACAGAAACCAGGGCAACTGACTGGGTGAGTTAATTTAACTTCAGACACTCGTTTTCCCCATTGGGTTCTTGTTGACTGTTCTGAAGGTATTTGAAGCTCCTTATCCCATTCTTGGCTTTTCTTACATTGGAGACGATCATAGAAACATTGCAGTTTTTAGCAAAAAGATATAGTAAGAATAGAAAAGTGCTCATTAACTTTTTAAGCCAATGTAATTGAAAGTGATCATAATTCCCTGCAAATAGATTGTGGGTTTGATGTGTTTTGTTTGTCTTTTAATTGTAAATTTGGTTCTAAGGGAAGTATGCGCTCTAAGCTACTCAGGTCTGTTCGGCTCCCTTGGGTGGCCTCCTGAGCCTCCCTAGTTCATCTCTTTGCTTCCATCTGCAGCTTTCACTTCTGAGCACCATTGTGTTGTACTGTGGGGCCATCTTTACTAGAGAAAGGTGTTTTTTTTGCTTTCAGGGGGTTGTTGGGTCTTTTTGGTTGTTGTTTATTTGATTTGGTTTAGGGTATTTATTTATTTAGAACTGTCTTCCTGTGTTCCCTTCACAGAGTGAACTTCGAATCCTCCTGTCTCAGTCTCCTGAATTCTGTGATTATTGACATAACTCCTCCACAGCAGCTTGCTGGGAAAGTTGACAGTCAAAGCTGCTGTTGAGAAGCTGCCCCAGGCTTGTAGATGAGTCACCTACTCCTGGGGTCTTGGCACTTTGAGTTGTGTGCTCACTGTGTGGTTTTGAGGATGTGACTCTCAAGTCACTGAATAAATTCCTCTCTTCTCAGTGGCTTCTGAGTTCCTGCCCCTCTCCCTTAGCAAACTATAGGTGTCCTGGCTGTTTTGACTGCTAACATCCCTCTCCCACACACATTGGTTGATGATTTTTTTTTCCTACTCATATTTCTCTTGCTAATTCATGTATTCTCAGAGCTTATGGTAATGCATACACTTACATTAACCAGCTGTTTCTTTTCTTTTTTTTAAACAGTCTATTTCCTATCTGTTGGCATTCTTACCTATTTGTTTGAGGGCAAACTAAATCCCACATTTAACCTCCAAGCTGGGTCAAGACTGAGATAACATAAATTACTTGAAGTTTACGTAGATGAGAAAGTATAAACACTTCTGAGGGGAACAGGTGTATTAGAAGGAATTGGTTTTTAGGAAACGCATTGGAATAGCCATGGGACTCTTCTTGGTTATCCAGCACATGAGGACAGAAGTCTGTTAGCCTGCCTTTTGTTTTTGTTTTGAGACAGAGTTTCTCTGTGTAGAACAGGCTGGATCTGCTAGCCTCTGACTGGGATTAAAGGCATACACCACAGTGCCCAGCAGCCAGCCTTACTTTTGTTCAGGATAGAGAATCTCATCAAAGCTGTGTACTTTCTGCCCTGCTCCAACATGTCGTTTTCTTTTGATATTTCTGATTGAGACATCTGTGTAATTAAAAACAAGGGCTGCTGCTCACTGAGTGGACCTGCTTGTCATTGTCAAGCTGGTTGTGGCAATCCTCTCTGTACAGCGCTGTTGTTCTTTGTAGTTCTTGTTCATTTCTCAAAGGGCCCTGTCAGAATGAAATACCCTTTGTCTTCAGCAGCAACACCCAGCTCTGCTTCTGGTTCCTGGGGGTTCTATCTTCTCTCTGGTGAGAGGCTGTGGGGTACCATCCTTGTGTCCACTCCTCAGCCAGTACCAGAGCATGTACTTGGGAAATGGAGGAGCTAGGAATGCCTTGTCTGTTCTTCACCCTCCCTCTCTGAGAAGCTTTTGGTTGTGGAGATCTACTAAAAGAAGGGAGAACCATCAGCTTTTCTGTGTGGGCTCCTTATTCTGCAATCTCCCATGAAGCCTGTCCCACCTGATCCTCCCAGCCTTGTGGTACTGGGCATCTCATTCTCCTGCCCGTCTGAGGAAGTTCCTGTCTGAATAGCTCTCCCCTGGGGATCCCTACTTTATGCGGCTTCTCTTGTCACTTTATTTCTTTGAAAAATCCCCAAGGTTCTTGTTCATGAGAGAGTAGATTCCTCGCAACCAGAGAACTGTGGGTACAGAAGCTGTTAAGCAAGAGACATGGCTTATCTTGTCCTGACTTCCTCTAGAGGGTGGTTCTTTTTATAAAGAGAAAAACCCTGGACATCCCTGTGTTAAGGTAGAAGTAGCATTTCATTGTAAAATGTTATGAGACCAAGCTGCTGTTGGGGCTGCCAGTGCTGGGCTCTGCTCCTGCTCTGCACTGGCTTGTGCCCTTCCCCGTGCTTCCCCCTTTGCCTCCTCCTCCCCAACACACAACACCCCCCACACCTTTTCACTGTCCTTTTCTTTTCGGGGGGGGGGGGTACTGCTCTTTGGTTTCATTGAATATGGAACAAACTCACAGTTCACCAAGTACTGTGACTTTTTACCTGACGTTTGTACCGTGCTGTCAGTGGTAATAATAAGAATTTAAAAGAAAATACTTAAATTTTGATAGGATTTATTGTAAAAGAAAAAGGTAGTTTGAATGTTTAAAACAGAAACTACTCTATTTTATTTTCACAAGCAAGATGCTTCTTATGATACAGCGTAAGTTTTTAACCACAGCGCCATCTGCCTTCATTTTCCAGATATTTCTCTTAATAGACAATATTTTTAAGGGTATCTCTTTGAGTCTGTTTCTCACAGAATGAATAACAAATGAGTATGTTTGTTGACTGAGAGTGTTTTAAGACAGTATTAGGATCCAACCCAGAAGCTGTGCTCATCTCCCACAGTCTTCCCTCCTGTGTCAGACCCACTCCGTGCCTTGCAGTGCTGTTCCCTGACCCAGGATTCTGACTGCAAGGGTCATGACCATGGAGACTCCTTGAAGCAAGTCCAACCTGCACAGCTGATCTTTAACCCCACATTTTTGTGTCTTGAAAATCACATATAAGTCAGGCATGGTGGTGCACACCTTTAATCCCAGCACGTGGGAAGCAGAAGCAGATAGATCTCTGTGAGTTCGAGGCCAGCCTGCTCTACATAGTGAGTTCCAGAACAGCCAGGGCTATGTAGAGAGATCCTGTTTCAAAAAGAAAAACAACAAGTCCTATAGACACAGGAAATGTCTTGGGATTTAAGAATAGGAAGCCACTTCTGCCATCTGCTTTCATTTTTCACGGCCTCTCCTCTGAGAAACTCAGTGGTTCTTTTTAGTTCTTTTTGCTTGTATCATGTAAGCCTCAGGGAAAATGGATAAAGTGACCTCAGGATTACTGTTTTCCACACATAAGTCATGTAGAAGATGAGCTGCTGCTCTGTGGACCCACCCAGTCCTCCCCCTGAGGCATCTGTAGCAGGCCCCATTGGGTCTGACTGTGTCACCATTTGCTAGTTCGTACTGTTTGGTGCATGTGGTTCTATTGTGTGTGTATGTGCTCATGTTGAGGGCACAGATAAAGTTCTATCATGCACCTTAGAGAGTGGCTTTTCCTTGAAGGTGATAGGCCATTTCCTTCCTACCCTTTATCCACCCTCCTCCCATGCTGCTCTGCCCTCCTCAGCCTCCACATGCCTCACTTGCATAGCTCTGCAGTCTTCTCTTTAGGGCTTGAAGGCTTCTGGACGGATCTTCATTTCCACCCGTTTGAGGGAGTAGTTGGCTCCATGCCAACCATACCAACTTATGCCATCCATATGCTTCTTGTGCTCCCCCCGGCGGTAGTACACCCCATTGAGATTGGAATCAGTGCAGCAGTTGTACCAGTAGCCACCTGGTATGAGAAACACATGAAGCTAGTAGGCTGGGGATGCCCTCCTTAGACTGTGGCTGACTGATGGCATTAAAGCTGATTGCAGAGGGAGCAGCACAGCCAGAGCACCAGCTGTGCAAATCTGCAGCTCCCTGCTTGTCCTTAGTGGGACTGTGACCCTGAGCTCTCCCCTGCCTCCTAAGTCTCACCTTTTCGGAGCTGTGCACACTGGTCCAAGCAGTTATCATTGTCCTTGTCCTTGGTGCTGAAGACCGTGTTGTTATGGTAAAGGAGGGCATCCTTCCCCACGCTGCCACTGTAGTTCCCCAGGAAGAGGCGGTAGCTGTTCATCTCATTGTCTAATGCAAAGTGGCTGTACTCCGCGTAACGTGCATTGCCCTCCCAGTCCTGGCAAGAAGGAGCAAAGCCTTAGAGAAACCATAAGGGATTTCATTGCTGCGGGCCCTGAGCCCTTCCTCTCTCAATAGCCCCACAGCCAAACATTTCTTCAGAGGTGGAACTCTGGTAAAACTTAGAGTTCACCATGTTAGCTAGAAGTCAGAGTCCAAACTTGGGTCTGGACTCACCATATGACCTGAAGTGCTCTGTTTGCACTCCTTCATGTCTCAAAGGGGCAGATGTGTGTGTGATGTTTTTGTTAAATCTCACTCTGAGATGTTGTTGGAATAACTGGAAACATTGTGCTTGAAGCCATCTAGAGGCTTCAACCACCCAACATCACTGAGGTTTGTATTTAAAAATATCCCAGAGCAAAGATGATGGTGTTTCCATCCCAATAACTGTGGGTTTACCCTGTTCTGGCTTGGGTCTTCCTAGACCTGGGCCAGCTATAGTTTAACTGTGCTGAAAGATAGAAAGAAAAAAAAAAAAACCTTAACTGCACTGAGCCTTCAGGAAATTTTCTGCAGTGACTGTTCCCACCTGTAGTGAGTAACGTGTGGTGATGCCTTAGCACCACATACACAGCAGGCCTGGGCTGGTCAGGGCCTCACAGCTTGAGCTTACCTCCAGCTCCACGCGGAGCCGTGTTGGCTGCCGGGTAAGCCGGTGGATGTGCTCATTCCCCAGCCAGAAGTCCCCTCGGATGCTGCCGAACCCCTGCTTATACTGTCTCCAATCTTGGTAGAAGGAAACAAGGCCACTCTTACGTCTCTGGATGATGGTCCAGCCTCCACCAGAGGTTTCCATGTCACAGAATACCTGAAGAAGAGAGGATTCTCTGGGCGGGGGCAAGGGCAGGAGCAGGAGCTTGAGGACCGACTTTCCAACCTGTGTGCTCTACCTTGGAGTCAGTAACCCATGAACTTTCTGCACAGTGCAGCAGACTAGTGCCCCCAGTGTGGAGGGGCTGGGGCACAGAGCTGGCTAGCTTGGGAATCATATCTATGGGGGTTGGGGGCCAGTGTGAACACAACTTAATGGAAAAATGAGGTCCTTCAGTGTGCCTCCTTCTCATGTCTTCTTTCCTAAAGAACAGTTGCTCTAGGACTTTGCAAGAGCTTTGAACTTGTGATTGGTAACAATTAGAAGTTGATACTTTGATGATTTGGAGAAAATAGATGGCTGGAATGGATGGGGGATCCCACAAACTAAGCATTCGCATAGCACCATCATCTGGTGCATTTGCGTCTCTGAATTTTCCTTTCTATAGACCAGACCAAGCCATGTTGTCTCCATGCCTTTTAGGGCTGGAGGACAAAGGGTAGGACATGGCAGTAGTACCTCACCTCCAGCTCAGGGCTGCCGAGGAATTCATCAGGAGGAAGCTTGTACACCCCGGAGATTCGGTAGTTCTTCTGGTAGAGGGAAGAGCAGTCATAGATGGCATCTATTAGAGAACACATGGAATGAAAAGAGATTTGGGCCTTGAGGTTGAGAGGGCATGCCTGTTACATCTGAACTGGATTAAAAACCAAGACTTTATTTCTACTCAGGGTACCCATGGATAGTTCCCCTGAGGTATTTAGAGACATGGGCATTGATTTGAAGGGGCATGTTTGGGCTTCCTTGGTTATGGGGCAGGAGAATAGGGAAGCCCTTCACCTGTGCCAAGGGATAGTTAAACAGGAAGCTTTGGGTTAAGTCGATACCCTGCTGTAGTTTCATGCCATGAACTCCAGAAATGCTGTAGTCTGTGAAGGTCATGTGGCAGCTGTCCTGTGAGTAGCATCAGGCTTCTTTGGTGGGACCTCAACTAGAGGCTAAGGCCTGAGTATCTCAGAGGGTTTGGTTTGTTGTTATTTCTCAGATAATAGCTATTGGCAACTGGTATTCAATTAAGGGAGACATATTTGAAATCTTATCCCCTCCTGATCTCATATTGATACATGCTCAAATGAAAACCAAAACTCCAAGGAGCGCTTTGAGACCATTCCCTGAAAGTTTTAATAAAACAAGGAAATGAGGCTCTGCCACTTCCCCGTGGGCTTGATTTAAAAGCTGCCTTGGCTGCCTTTGCTGCAGCTCTGTACTGGGGCTTCAAAGAAGTAGCTACTTCTAGTAGAGCCTGTGGCTATAATATTCCTGCATATTGTCTTAGGACTTTCCTTGGTACCCACTGGGCTGCAGGCTTAGGGAAAAGCACAGATGGAAGCCGGAGATTCCAAAGCGCCTGGTTTTCTCACAGCATGTTGGGGAAGGGGAAATGAGGTACCTGCACTTCCTCCCAGGCGACTACTAGGAGCAAGAAGATTGTACAGTCAGCTCTGCATCTGGCCTGATCTATGTGACCAGTTTTACCTCAGATCAAATGAAGACTCACTTTTCTGGTAAATGAGAACACCTGTCTTTCCATTCCCAAACTGAGGGTCAGGAGGCCCATGCTTTGAAAGTGGTTTGTATCTGTTTAATTAGCTAACAGACTTTTCAAGCTGAACTTGGGGCAAAACTTTTCCTTTGTCTGAACCAGGGATAGCCAGGGTCTTACCTACTGGAGGCTAATCATGTCTTCTTGACTTACTTCATTATGCAGTAAGCATTAGTGAGAAATGCTTCATCTATTGAAGATTGCTCATTCCAAATGATTTCCAGTAACCTCAGAAAATTAGATTTTTCTCTGAGCAGCAAATTCACTTATTGGCTCATCTGTGGCAAGCTAACCAACAACTGAATGTTGTTTCCCCAAAGAACTCATTGTATATGCCTTATTTTCAGCCATTAAAGATCAGTATTTTAGTGTTACATTTACTTGTTCTCTAGTTTTTGGGAGAGTTTTATTAGCAACCATGGGAGAAAATAGATCAGGACTCTCAAGGACTCTGTCCTTTTTTAAGCATAAAGGTTTTCCACAAATGGCTGCAGCAGTGTCTGTACCTGTGAGGTGACATAAGTGGCATTTGCACCCATCCACACTATGTTCTGGGGATATCAAAACACTGGGTGGGGTAAAACTTTGTATCTAGAGCATCAGCTGCCACAGTTTGTGGTTTGTTCCTGTTCTCTTTATGGTCTGCCAGCTCTCTGTAAAGGATAGTCAGGCCATACCAACCTTGAGTGACTTTGGACAGACTTCAGAGGGAGCTCAGACTACTAATGTGCCGAAATTGGTGTGATTCAGCTAGACTGTGGAGCCAGGCATGATGGTTCATGCCTGTACTTTTAGTGCTTGGGAGACTAAGGCAGTAGGATCCAGAGTCTAGGGCCAGCCTAGGCTACCTATGAGTTTGAAGCCAGCCTGGGCAACATGAGACTTTGTCTCAAATAGAGACCTTTAGGTCCTGGCTAAACACTGACCCAAAGACTAGGCAGTTATAGATAGTGCCCTTCCCAAAGGTCCCTGAAGTTGCTGTGTTGAGCAGGCTATCCAAAAGCAGTGCTGGGGCCAGGAGACCCTCAGCAGGAGCACGATGAGGGAGGGGTATGAGGGCAGCACTTACCTGCCGAGGTCTGTGTGACGGTCTGTGCTGCCTGTAGCTGCATGATGTCGATCTGGTTGTTCATCTCAGAGTACTTGCTCTCAGCAGCTGTGAGCCGAGACTCTATGCGCTTACTGCTGCTCTCCAGCTCCATCACCTGCATGACCACACTGACCCAGTCGCTCTCCTGCTTCTTGCTCAGGTCACCCAACAGACTGCTGAGGTTGGCAACCTGGGCTTTGAGCTCCCTCATCTCCTCACAGCAGATGGCTGCTTTGAGCTGTGGCTTACGTTTAGGAGGCTTCTGCAGCCATGCAGGGCTGCTGACAAAGGCCACGAGGATAATACATAGCCAGGTTGTTCTCAGCATTTTCTGTAGGTCTGTGGGACAAGTCTTCCTCTTAGAGTCTGTACCTAGTGGAAGTGGAAAGCTTACTTTCTGACTCACACTGGCAGTTTTATTCTTTCCTGGTGATCTTCTTCCTCTGCGTTTTCTTCGCTTTTCTCAAAGCTAGAGTTTCTGAAGTGGATCTCGGTGGATATGCGAACACTTTCCTTCCCAAGTCTGAATGCTCTACCAAGGCGGCATCTTAAATATTGTCAGTGCCTGTACCGCCACCCCTACCATGGCCCTGTGTGCTAAGGCCCCTCCCACCTCATCTGGGAGGGTCAGGTGCCTGTTGAGTGAAGTCAGAGTAAACTTAGGCCAGAGGAGAGGAGGAGGGGGACAGGGCAAGTGTTTGTTTCCTTGTCTGCACAGTCTCTGGGCTCCAACAGGAGGGCTGTGAGTTTGTCTGCAGTTGTGCCTGCTAGATGATGCCCTGCCAGCCACTGGCTCAGCTCTATCAGCAGAAAGGCAGAGTGCAAGAGTTTCCAAAGTCCTGTCTGAAGGTTACATAACATACACTGAGGGTGAGGTGGTGAAAAAGCTGGGCCTGAGACTGCCGAGCTAGGGAGGCCTGCTAAGGTAATCCTTGCTGTTTACTCAGGTTCTGGCTTATTTGGGCTAAGATGAGTTTTAACTTGGCTGGAGACATCTTTTTCTGGTCATCATTCAGTGTTTTACAAAATCCTGTTAAACCTGAATTAGCAGTTTGTATCTGTGGGGCTGTCTTCCTTTTTACACACTTTCCTTCCAAAAAGATCACTTGACGATAGAGAGGAAAACTCAGCCATGCCAGGTGTGGTCTGGGACGGGTCGCCCACACTTCTGTCAGTGTCTGGGCAGCAGTAAGTAGGCTCAACCTTTGCCCGATGTTCATACTTAAGAGAAAACATTCCGGACACCTAGTAAATCCATATCAGGAGTCTAGGTTCCCTCTCTCCATGCAGTGTGGTTTGCAGCTTGTTGTTAGTCCCCCTGTACCTACACGTGACTTTGTCTGAGAATATTATAGCTCTTATACCCTTTACTTGAAGGGCTGTGCTCTTTTTAAAAGCATGTTAAAACATGGAAAATTTCCCTAAAACTGTAGACAAAGGTCCCTTTGTCATTATGGCAGGAGCTCTGTCTTTGGAACATGTGTGTGTTGTTTCTGTGTTGGTGAGCCACTGAAGCATCCAGTTGACTTGATACTCAGCATGGGTCCCACACCAAAATCTGACACTGCACAGCTCTTCCTGCCATAACCCCTCTTAGCCTTTTCCATCTGGGGTTTCTGGCTCCTTAGCTTTTCTTTTTCTTTTCTTTTTTTTTTTTTTTTCTTAGTAAATAGCTAGTTTAGCAAGATAATAGCCTTCATTGGTTCCATGGAGTTTATTAGTGTTTAGCATCATTCAAAGTCTACTAAACTTTGTGGAGCTCTTTAAAGTAACCTCATGTCTATCCAGTGATGCTCTGTTAAAACCGTGACTCACAGAAGTGCCATGTACCATATGATTACATAAGTAACATCCCAGCTGATCATGCTGTCCCAGAACCATAGTGTCATGGTGCCACAGAGAGCACTGGGGACAAATCAACCTTTGCAGTAAGTGTAGTGAAGCAGATGGTTAACATTCAGGCAGAAAACAATCGAATTTTGATCCTCACCTCACACCATACATAAAATCTCAGTTCTACATTTAAATTCTGGGTATGAAAGGCAAGATCATAACACAATGATATAGGAGATTATCTTCAGCGTCTTGAGATAAGCCAGATAGTAAAACTGCCAACGTCAGGGAAAACATTAAGGTATACAGGCTAGTTGTGGTGGTACTCTCCTGATATCTCAGCACTCAGAGGGCAGAGGCAGGAGGATTGTAAGGTTTTGACCAGCTGAGCTACACGGCAAGTTCAAGGCTAGCCTGAGCTGCATGGTAAAAAGAAAAGGAAATGCAAGGAAGTAGTCATTTCTTTTCAGTAGATGATGCTGAGAATGGGTAGAAAGTCTGGCAGTGTTTGCACTGTGTGCTCTTGTGTATCCCGGGTCCAGTGAGTATAAAGACTACTACTACCCAGTGAAACTTGCTAGCAGGCAAAGTTCATGATGGAGGAGATCTGAAGGGCCATAAACACATGCAGGGTTCCAACAGCTCATGAATCAGCATGGAAATTCACACTTCAACCTTGACAAGATGCCTCTGTACACCAGCCAGAAGGGCGAAAGTAGAAAACTAAAACTGCCAAATGTTGACAGAAAAGTAGATTGTTTGTGTACAACTGAGGGAACTGTATAAACAGTGAAACAACATGGTGTCTTACAGAGCTGCACATAGCCTGTGCTTTAGCAGTTCTAGGTCTTTTCTCAACAGCAGTGCAAGCACATGTGCTCTGAAAGACATGTCCAGGAGTGTTCATAGAAAGGGCACTCACAATAACCAGGCACTGAGGTCAGCACAAAATCCATCAGCAGCCGCATAGGCCATGTGTCTCACACAGTGGAATTACTGCCACAATGGGAAGGGAAAACTGTGGCGGCATGCAGCAGCATGATGTGTTGAGGTTCACGCAGAGTTCAGAAACTAACAAGCAAAGAGCTGGGGAGATGGCTCAGGGCTTAACAGCACCTGTTGCTTGAGGACCAAGGTTTGATTCTCGGAATCCTTATGGTGCCTCACAACTGTCCATAACCCCAGTTCTAGGGGCTCCAATCTAACTTCTTCAGGCACATGCGTGTGAGGCAGACATCTATGCAGGCAAATCATTCATACACATAAAATAAAGATAAATCTTGAGGAAATAAAAGCTCAGAAGGCTAAGTGTTAGAAGACAGTGACAGTCACGCTGGGGGACAGGATGGCTGGAGTAGGAGGCATCTGGAGTTGCAGTGCACTGTCCTGCATTGTCTTGGTCTGCTGGAAGTCTGAAGTGTGTGTTTCCTCTGATAATCCATCATCTTGTGCACTTAGGAACATTCTCTACCGTGTACTTCTTCTAGAAATTTGTTTAAAAATAGATGATGCATATAAATCATGGGGACAGGTGCCTTTATCTCAAGCATTGCATGTCACCATCTTTTTGGGAAAGTCCCTTTCCTAGTCTGGAATCAGTCCTCATGTTATTGTCTGGTGCTTTATTTTCCCATTGTTCCCATCACCATGACATTTATTTTGCTTTGTTGTTTTTGAATCTGCCTATGGCACTAACTAACCTGTAACCTCTGTGAAGGACAGGCCCTGTTCGTCTGTCCACTGTGGTAGCTGCATCTGGCTCTCAGCACGAAGCCTGAGGCATAATGCCTTACTGGAACCTGTCAAATGGAAGTGGGACTCCAAGGGGAGAACATGCTTCCCCTAATAAGTGTTCTGGGACTTAGGTCCCATTTATCTCTGTGACTGTGTGAAATGTATGAGTGGTGACACCACTGGTGTCTCCAAATGCTTTGGGCCCTTTCACTGCCTGTGAGGCTTCCTGTTCCGATATGCTGTGCCACCTCTCCTAAGCATCCTCCTTAGCAAAAAGATTTCTTTCCTGTAACCTCAGAAGGGACATCAGTATTCCTACAATGTGACCTTGTCCCTAACAGAGTATAGGGCAGCCCACATTGCCTTTACAGAAGGCATATCTAAAAGCTGCTTGATCACTCCATGCCAACCTGTTTGTGTTTCTCAGCTGCCTGTGCTAGACTCAATCTCAGATTTTGGCCACTCAGAGGCCAAAGTCAGACCTCACCCAGAATACCTAGTTTGCTTTGCATCCAAGTTGATCAAACTAGCTTCTGGTTAAGCTTTTGAGCCCTCCCCACCAGATGCATCTTTCTTAGTCTCTCCCCAAGAAGAAGCAGAAAAAGAGAGAAAAGCCTCCAGACATCGTCAGAAGAGGAGCAGTGTTCACTGCTGCAGAAGAAAAAGATAACAGCCAGTTTGTCAAGAAGCGCTGACAAAAAAGATAAAGTTGGAAGTAATTAACTGGCTGACATGCTGGGAGCAATGTGCCTGCCAATAGCTCTCTAAATCAGCCAGAGCCTTGGAAATGTGACAGCCATTCATCACTTTTACAGTGTGCCTCTGACAGGCCCTCAGTTGGAAACCTGGCCCGCACAGATCGAGTACTTTGACGCCCCGAGGCTTGAATCAACTTGTGCCGCGTGCTGGGTTCTAATAGGGACAAGGCCCATATCCATTCGGGAGGTGCCTTCAAGTAGTATTTGCCTAGCCTGTCACCCGGCAATTCTTGGCCTCCAGGGAAAGTTTCTAGAACCAGTCCTTCTAGTGTGTACACGAGTGATCATTGAGCAGAAGGTACATGGTGCTGGGAGTATGTGCGCAGCTTTTCTTGTGGCCTGGACCCAACAGGTACCACTATCAGCCAGCTGGATCCTCTTGGTGGTGGCTTATTGGCATAGCATTAAAAAGAATTATGAGGGCAGTTGTGGTAGTCCACACATGAAATCCCAGCACTATGAAGACTGATGCAGGAGAATAGCAAGTTCAACCTGGGTTACATAGTGAGACCAATCTCAAAACTCACAAAACAAAACAGAAAAGGAAGTATGAAATATCCTAGTAAAGTAGAAATGCCTGTTATGTACAAAAGCAGACCACAGGGGCATGTGCTGGCATATATAATATACAGATATAAAGCATTTAATTAATGTACATAGGTGCAATTATTTTGAAATTAAAATTATATTGTAATAAACTTCACCACCCATAATATTTCTTAATTTGGGGTGGGGAAACTAGAAATAGAGTTCAGGGAATACCACTTGTCTAGTGTATGTTCAAGGTCCTGTATTCAATCGCCAATACTTTGTGCCACCAGAACACATGTTTGCATCTCTCTTTGCTACCAAGTTACAAAGATGCTTTGTCAGGTGTGGTAGCTTATGCCTCTCTTCCCAGAAGTCTGGGTGACACAGGAATATCACTGTAAGTTCAAGGGCCAGACTGGTCTACATAAAAACACTGTCTCAGAAAACCGAAAACTGAAATGTGCAAATAAAAACTTAATAGAAGATGTGCTCACCCTCAACAATTTCTAAAAGGTAGCTTCTTTATCGCTGTTCCTGACCTACCACTTACCCTTTTCAGTCCCGAGGATCTGTCTGCACATTTAGCACGTTCTCTAGATGTAACAAACACATGGTAGCTGCCCAGAGGAAGAGCTGAGATGCTAGAGGAGATTTTCCTTCTGAGGGAACTCTGGGGTCAAGACATCAGGACCCTTTGTGAAGCATCAGAAAATAGCCTCTTGGCTTGCATTAACTTTTTTTTTTTTTTTTTTTTTTTTTTTTTTTAGTTTTTGATCCTTGTATCTCAGCTTCCTGAATGCTAGGATTATAATCATGTGCCACTGTGCCTAGCACATCCAGATTTTAAAAAAGATTTATTTGTGTGAGAGAGAGACTATGTACACATGTGAGGTGGGGTGCACATACCTACATGCACACACGAAGACCAGAAGGTATCTGGTGTCCTCCTCTGTCACTCTTCACTATTCCTTTCAGACGAAGTATCTCCCTCAACCTGCGGCTTGAGTTTTCTCAGCTAGGCTAGAAGCTAGGAAGTCCCAGCCATTCATGTTTCCATTCCACTCAGAGCTGGAATTACAGCATGCATAGGACACCTGGCTTGTTATGTGGGTGCTGGGATCTGAACCCTGGTCTTCACGATCGTCTAGGAAGCATTCAACCGTTTAAGTCTTGGTAACATAGATCCCTGAGAATTGCAAAAGATACCAAAATGTCCCAACTTTGAGTACCTGTGATGGGGCCTGTCTTTCTCTCTCTCTCTTTCTTCCTTCCTTTCTTTATTTTTAAGATTTATTTATTATTTATACATATTCTGCATGCATGTATGCCTGCGCACCAGAAGAGGGCACCCAGATCTCACTATAGATGGTTATGAGTCACCATGTGGTTGCTGGGAATTGAACTCTGGATCTTTGGAAGAACAGACAGTGCTCTTAACCTCTGAGCTATCTCTCCAGGCCCCTGTCTTTTATTAATGTGTAGTGGAAATGCCAAAAAAATTCCTTTCCCTAAGTTTTTTAAAAATTAAATTTTAGTTAGTGTGTGTTTGTGTGTGTGTGTGTGTCTGTGTCTGTGTCTAAAGAGAGAGAGAGACAGAGCATGTTAGCACATTTGTGCAGTATCACATATGTGGAAGTTGAGGACAACTTTTAGAAATCATTTCTCACCTTCCACCATGTAAGTTCTAGGAATCAAACTTAGGTCATCAGGTTTGGTGATAAGTGCCTTAATCCACTCAGCCATCTCACCTTTTTTAGGTGATTAGTTCTAGTTTCCTACCATATTCCTTCCTGTCTGCATTTAAATGACCACACCTCACCTTCTCTGTGTTAAGCTTCAAATGTCCCTTTGTCTGCTGTCTTCATTGTTGTCCTGTCTTAGACTTATCTTTTCCAAAAGAGCCTATTAGGGATTTATCACTGGTAGAGCGCTTGCCACCTTCGTTTAATCCTCAGCTCTGGGAGGAAAAAATGAGAGAGGTTGTTGTTGAGGTCCCTGAATAGACTGTTCTCTTGTTCCAAGACTGTTGAGCTGCCTGATGGAGACATCTCTGCCATAGCCAGCCTTTTCATAGCCAGTCATTTTGTCCTGGCTCTGTAGGGACCATCACGCCATTCTGTTGTTAATCTGTGCTGGGCACAGAACTAAGACTGAGTGCTGGGAGAAGAAGCAGGGGAATCTGAAGAGTTCTATGCTGTGAAAACAACTGTGTGATGTAGTGCAGGGACCCAAAGCAGTGTTCTTCACTAGCTATTGTGGCTGGCCAGAACACCCCATTCCAGCCATCTCCCGCCAGCTGTGGGTCATGTGTCATTGGCCCAGTGCCAAGGGAATTCAGAGACTTCTTCCTTGACATGGAACCAAGTGAAAGGCAGACAGAAGTGTGTACTAGAAGGAAGGCCCAGGGCCATGTGGAAGCAAGCAGTAACATTCTCATAAATTCCTGATGGAGCACCAGGGAAGCCCAAGTGTTGCAGATGTAGCCCAGATGCTCCCAGTCTGCTTGGGCATTCACCCCTCCAGGTTTGGTATGGAAGGCTGTCCCTTCGCTTTGCTTTTAACTGCCCTGAGTTGAGTTCCAGGACAGCCAGGGCTACACAGAAAAGCCCTGTCTTGGAAAAAAAAAAAAAAAAAAAAAAGATCACAGAGCGCCAGTTTGAGTCAGGGGTAGGGGCAATCACAGGTATCAAGGAGTCTCAGGCATCACTCTTGCCGTGGCAGCATTTTGTTCCCTCACTTCAGAGCCACTCTCTAGAGTCTTACCAGCCTCTTTCCCAGCCTCAAGAAGCCGAATTTTGAGTCCTAGAGAGGAAGTACCCTGTGTGATCTGCTAGTCCGAAAAGACATAAGGCATCCTCTTACTCTTGCTCATTAGTTCCACTCAGATCCACAGAGTTGTTTTTCTCAGTTGTCAGAAACGTTCCCAGTTTCTAGCTCTTTAATTCAGCCCCACTTTAAAAAGAAAAAAAAAAAAAAATCAGTCTTACAAACAAAATGAATAAGCCTCTTTCCCAGCTGACTTTCTCATTTTCTAAAGTCAAGTCTGTTTGTGGAATCTGTTTGTGGAATATAAAATAATTTATTATATTGCATAATATAATAAATTATGTTATATAATGTAATTTATTTTTCAGGTAAGCAGTTTCTTACTTGGTTTGTAGATTCATAATGAAGGATAGCACCTGAGCCATCTCAAGGAAAATAGAGACTGCAGACATACCCTGCAGCTTATGTTAAGGCATCAGTGAGCCTCACTACTTTTTAGCTCAGAGAACTCGTGTTCTGGCCTAGGCATTAGTGAAGAAGAGGTGGGAAGTCTGACTGACCTGTCATCTGTGCCCACTGTTGTCATGAGCAGTATAGCTGTTTAAACCTCCATCTCTGAATTTGTTTGCTGTCATGTCTTCCATCAGCATCACTGAGAGCTGGTTTGTAGTGAACATTCTACTGCTGTTGGCCTAAGTTTTAGATAGGTTGGCCCTTTGTAATCTTTCAGTGTTAGTAGGGAGAGACTAGGGGGTCACATAGGAAAGGTTTATGGAAGGGGCTTTGTGACATTCCCAACTGCCATAAAATGGGTTTTCCAGGGGACTAGGGCACAAAGGTGACTTTCTCACAAGCACAGAACACACACCCTATCTGTTGTCATGAAGTGACTTTTGCATCAGAGGACAACTGGCAGGGCTTAGTTCTCTTCTGCCATGTAGGTCCCAGGGATTGAACCCAGGTTGCCAGACTTGGCAGCAAGAGCATCTCGCCAGCTCTGAGGTAGCTTTCAAATGGTAGCATGATATTCAGCAGCCTGAGATCTCCTTTCTTTAATATAAAACTTCAGCTTTTAGGGTTGATATTCCACACATAAATGCAGTACCTGTCACATGTGGTCAACATTCTCCCTGATGAAGTGAGCTGTTGCAGTGCAGTACCTCTGAAGGTGGAGTTGAGGAAGAAGAAGAAAGCATTAAAGTCTCCGGATCACAGGCTTGATTTATCAACAAGATTTGGGTCCTATGGGCCTAAAACCCAAGACTGTGAGCTTAGCTTTTGACTGAGCCCACTTGTTTTCCATGGGTCTTGCTGGTCAGAGGTAATTTCTCAGTGGTTTTTCTTACTGCTACACAAGAGCAGCACTTCCTCCTCCCCCGAGCCCCGCTGCCTCCTCAAGTCCTGTGTACACAGTGTGGGATACGCTGCACACATGATTTGCTTAGACAGATTCGCTAGCACAGTGCTATGCTGTGTGTCCTTCAAAGCTGGATCGCTGGGCCATGGCACTACTGAAATGTTTGAATTTGTGCATTCAGATGTCGAATAGTCACTTCCTAATTTTAATTAGCTGTTGTTAAACTCTCTTTTATGCATAATTATTGGCAGAATGGATTGGGCAAAGGCATTTTATGTGGTTTTGGTTTTGGTTTAACCACAACGTCAGTGAGTCTCAAAGTAAGCCAAGTAGTTTGTAATGTTTATAGTTATAGTTTGTTCTTGAAATAGCATACGTTCCAGAACACAATATTAGAACAAGTTGCTAAAACTGGTGCAGTGGTTTTCAGGTGTTGTTTTGTTTTGATCTGTGTCTTAGAGTTAACAGTCTAGTTAGAGCAGTTCACCTTCTTTGTCAGGACAGTTTCTTTCACAGGAGCTTCTCCCACCAAGGCCACCTCAGGAGTTCACTAACACTGTGAACATGATGTTTTCTTGTTGCCTTCCTTTTTTTCTGTTGTCTTAGCCTTCCGAAACTATTCTTTTGTTAAAGAACTAGATCGTGACAGAGCTGCACCGAGTAATGTTTGTCAGCAGTGCAGTTCATGCGCCCCATGAGGGTAGACCGCTGCGGTTAGGGGACTCGTGCGCCACGATGTGCATGAAGGGACCAGCCTACAACTGCCAGGGGTTTGTTCTTTCCTCCTACCGTGTGAGTCCTGGGGAGCAAACTAGGGTTGTCGGGCTTGGCAGCGAGTGTCTTCAGCCATCTTGCCGGCCCATTCCCCACTTCTTAATAGAGACATCTGTTTGCTCCAGATGTTAGGGAGAACATTCTGATTCGGTCTGAGTTTAGGGACCTGTTGCCTTTCCTTGGCTTGGTGTCCTCATTAGTAAGAGGGAATATATCCTAACCTTTCTTTCCTGATTTCCTTAGGGATGTGAGGCCAAAAAAATGAGGGTTGGAAGGATTGTTAGAAATGTGCTTTGTAAAAATGAGGCATTCGATTATTACTTTCACAAATGTTAGCTTCTCTAGTCCATCAGCCTTCTGGGAAGTTCCTTTCAGTTTCATTGGGGAAAAAAAGTGGTGGAATTTTTAAAAATATATTTGTAACAGCAACCTCTTGCCATATTACCAAATCCTGGAATTTCCCAAAACCACTTAAAAATTAATTCTACTCAAGTAGACAGTTTGTACTTTGTACAATAAACTAGATCCATGCTCCTTAAATCAATACCAAGTTGGTATGTCACGTGGTGGTGTTTGCCTGACCAATAACTGGATACAACTGTTGTTGCCTACACCAATGCTCTCCCCATTTCCCTGCCTTCTATGCCAATAGCAGGCTGTGTTTAGCATTGGCTTAGTTGCACAAGTTCCTCTTAGAACGAGGGGCTAAGGCTTGCAGTTCTCTTTGTTTTCAGGGTCATCTTGTAGCCTCTGATGACTTACTTGTAGGCCTTCCAGTGGCACTGCTCAGCAGCCCACGACCATAGAGTTCTCTAGTCTTGTGGGCCCCAACAGCACCTGAGGATGATATTAATAAATTAGAATCCCAGTGAAAAGCATCTATATGCTGATGGCCAGTACTAGAAACTCTGCTCCCACAGGCTGACAGCAGAGGGAGGGAGTTGTCCCTGACGGAGGACCAGAGAAGGTTGTGGATTTGAAAATAGTGGGCTCTCGCAGATGAGCAGTCAGCATGAATGGAGAGCCTGGGAATTAAGTAATTTTTTTAAAAATATTTTTTTTTATATCAGTAAGTATTTACCTATGTGTATATATGTGCACCAGGTATGTTCAATGGTGTCAGATCCCCCAGAACTCGAGTTACATTCACTTGCAAGTCACCCTCTGGGTGCTGAAAACCAAACCTGGATCCTTCTCAAGAGCAACAACTGCTTTTAACCACTAACCCATCATCTCTCCAGCCCTAATTTTTAAAATGTTCAAATATGTGACTGAAAGCATAGCTCATTGGTAAACCAGATGCCTAGCATGCCCAAAGGAGGCTTTGGACACAAACTACCTGCCAGACAGCATCTGAGGTGCAACCAGTCTCTGCTGTCTAGAGAACAGGCCCAGAGCACCACATAGGGGTATTTACTTTATTACCCCTCAGACCATGGACAGGAAATCAAAACCCTTTTCTCAGGTAAAGTCATTCAAGCCGAGGTTTCTGGGTATCTAACCCCTGTGTCTATGAGAATCATCTCAGGGTGCTGATGAGCCATCTTGCCCTCAGTGTCCCCAGACCTCTTACCCTCAGATGCATGAATGTAACTGTTTCTTCCTCTTCCTTCCCTCAGCATTAACAATAAGCTACAGCAGCCTGAGGCAGCTTCCGGAGTGTTAGAATATGCCATGAAACATTTTGGAGAGCTGGTAAGTGCCTTTTCTTTCCTTCTGGGAAGGCAAGAATTAGACACTTGGCTACATAGGCACTTGCTGCCACCTTGAGAAAGTTACTTTCCATTTCTGTGGGGTTTTTTCTTAGTTTGTGAGGACCTAAATGCCAACTTGCCTGTATCTTAAGGATGACAGGTGCAGTGCAAGAGGGACTGCATTCAAATGGAACAGAGAGCAGCAGTGGTAATTGGTGTAAACTCTTAGCATGTGCCTCACCTTGAGATGAGTACTCCATCCCAGCAGGGATACTGTGAAGTACCTCTTGCCATTATCCCTTTTCTCAAGTAAGGGGATTGTGGAACCAGCAGGAGGCACCTGTCTGAGCTAACAGAACAAATACATGGCAAGACCAGGACTTAAACGTTGCCAGATGGGCACCAAGACCGCTTTTCAGCCTGGCTCATCACCTGTGTGTCCCCCTGGCAGAGCCAAGGTGCCTATCTCATTACACGGTGTTAGAAACTGGATAATTCCCCCAAAAGGAAAATAAAATGCATCCTCTTGATTTATGTCTGATACCAGGAGACTTCCTGTTTCGTTATTACTTATGTAGTTACTTCTCTGCTGCCGTTCTTGCCTGTCATAAACAAATCCTTCCTGTGACTCCTTGCAACTTAAGAGGGTGCTTTGATTATCCCTGAATTTATAAAAAGCACTAACTTAATCAGCTAAACACTGGGTCCCTGGAAGGTCAGGAAACTCTGGGTCTATATATTTGATGGGAAGCCTTTTATTAATTGTGTAGGTCACTTAGAGTGGTTTGCCTTAATCAAGAGGCAAGGGTTTCTATTTGATTGTCTAGCATTGTGCCTCATTGGACTGAACGATGCTAGAACATCAGTCGGTCTTTGACCATCTTAAACTCATATTGCCTGCAAACAAAGACAAAACACAAAGAACGATGTCTCATCTGTCTTTGCCACAGTCTTTGTTTGCAGAAGACAGAAAGCACACAGTGTACTCCCCAGACCAGACTGTACTCTGCGGCAGTATCCCTGAGCCTTGGGCCCCCGTGAGTCTGATTGAAACAAGGGCTCTTTGCACATCTGGTGTTCAGGTGATCTGCCAACAGATGGCTCATACTCAGTGCTCAGAGTGCCAACCATAAATGAAAGTCTCTCCCTCTTCAGGTTCTAAAGGTGGTCATTAGCTCAGGATTATTGCTAAACCGTGGCGGATTTTCTGTTATATTTAGGTAGCTGAATCATATTAAGCTTGACAATGGTTTGCCTTTTCTTGGCAGAGCCTGTGCTTTCTCAGCACAATTTATGTAACAGCAATCTCATTAGAATTTTGTGTGATTCATTGCTTAAACCTTATAGTTTCTGCAACCCATTGCAATTCAAAGTGCCCTGCCCCCTGCTTGACCTGCTGCATATGCTGCTCCCTCTACTTTGTGCCGGTTCACCAAGTGTGTGCCACACATTAGTCATTGGTTCCTTGTCTAGAAATGCAGCCTGGGACACTTATCTGTGCTTCCCTTTATCCTGGAGCATTTCACTACCCTGTCTCTGTAAGTCATTCTTCTCCGAGTTCTCTTTCATATGTAGGCAAAATGGAGACATTATTCTTGGCTTAAAGGGTGAAGTTTAGTTTACCATACACAGATAGGCTGATCTCAGCAAACCCCGCTGGCACTGGGGCAAAGGCTGATATGGCAGTAATTGGTGCATGGACAACAGGGAATATCCGAAGGAAGTTTGGTCAACATTGAACAGTGGACATGGCCTCTTTACCTGGGTTCAGCAAGAAGAGGTTCTCTCAGGCCACTCAGCAGAGTGGTGGTTTCTTCTGTACTGCTATGTAGACATTGGTTTTGTCTAAGAAAGGGGAGGAAGGAGCAGGGGAAACTGATGTGGGCCCTGCATATATCATATACAAGTTCTACCTCAAAGTCACGTTGTTCTGTAAGGACCCTCTGGGGAACCATTAGTCTGGCCTGGTACAGAAGTAACCACCTACTAAGCTGATAAAGAAACTCAAAGGCAGACAGTCTCTGATCATTCTGGTCTGGAACTTTTGAGACTGAGTGCCTTTACTCATGTGGACACCACTCACCATCAGCGTGGCATTCTGTCTGCCAGGATAATGGAATCGCTCCTTTGGCCTAGACACCGGTGGAAGTGCCAAGTGCTACATAGAAGGGAATGTTGGATGGAAGACTGTAGAAGGATGAAAGGTTGTCCAAAGAATTTTAAGTAGTAGTGTTCTATTGTATTTTAAATTATTTCCTGAAAGTTTAGAAATGCATTAAGAATGCAGAAAATCAAGGCTCCTAAAATGAAGCAGCTGTGGCCTGGGCTGTTGTGCTTGATGCACAGCCTGGTGTCAGCAGTGCAGCAGAGTGGAATGCAGGAGCTGTGTTTGGGCCCCCACTTCCCTGTATGTACTAATGTCCCCTATGTACTAATGTTCCCCATGACCCCTGGAAGTGATGGGGATGGAGCTGGACCCTCCATGTGCTCTCAGTTTATCTCAGGATTTACGATCAGCTATTACTGTACCCAGGAAATAGCATTTCTACCTCTGCCAAACAACCTGCCTTCAGATAATTTCTTTTCAGTCTAAGCTCGGACATGCTGATGGGGAAGTATGTATATGAATATAGCGTAGCAGAGGAAAGAGTGTGAGGACTCAAAAGCATACACCTTTGCTCTCGGCAGGAGATCCAGGCCACCTGGTATGAGAAACTGCATGAGTGGGAGGATGCTCTTGTGGCCTATGACAAGAAGATGGACACGAACAAGGATGACCCGGAGCTGATGCTGGGCCGCATGCGCTGTCTTGAAGCCTTGGGGGAATGGTGAGCTGCACTGGGGATGACCTGAGTGGCCAGGAGAGGCTCATCTCGCCATTGAGTCTTCCCTCAAACAGTCCTCACCTCAGACTCTTGCTCTGTGTCATGTGATACTTTCCCAGGAATCATCTATAACTTAAGTGTTTTTATCTAGTCTCTGTTCTGCCTTAGCACACAGGTAGTTTTGGTTTGACTTGGTTCATTTTCTGTTTGAGTTACTCTCACTCTGTAGCCCATGCTGACCTGGAACTTGTTATCTAGCCCAGACTGACTTGAACTTGTAACAGTCCTCCTGCCTCAGCTACCCTAATGGTAGAATTGTAGCTGTGATCCACTGTCCCCAGGTTCACTGTTTATGCTTTCTGTTTTCTTACCCTGATAATGCTCCAGGCAGAAGAGATGTGTGTCCCTGGGCACTGCACTTTCTCCATCCTGCTCTCTTATGCTCTCACCTTGCTGACCTGCTAAAGAGCACATATTTTACAGCTTTAATTTTTTAATAGTTAGATGTTGGGGCTAGAGAGAGATGGCTCAGCAGCCAAAAAGCACTGGCTACTCTTACAGAGGACCTGGGTTCAGTTTCCAGCATTCTCAGAGGAGCTGACAACCTTCTACCAGAGAATGCAGTACCCTCTCTGGCCTCTTCAAGCACTGCATGCTCATGGTACATAGACACACACATGCAGGCAGAACACCCATACACATAAAAATAGAAATAAATAATCTCACATTTGTTTTTTAAAGGTGCTAATGATTGGTTAGGTCTTGTTGGGCTGGGCTGAGTGTGGTGATGCACACCTTTAAGGTGGACCTCTGTGAATTTGAAGCCAACCTGATCTACATAGCAAGCTCCAGCTAGCTAGGTCTACACAGGGCGACACTGCTTAAAAAGCAAAATGAGCACGCAAAAGCACATGAGCTCTTGGTAATGCTTTTAGAAAAGAATGGTGACTGTTCTCTGCAGGTGCTTCACGGCTGTCAGCCAGTACAGGACCACACAAAGGTACAAAACACAGCACCCCACTGTGAGGTCAGAGGCCATGCACATAAGCAGTTATGAAAGCTGAGAGGGTGTCTTTCTAAACCTAATTATACATCTCTGCTTTGGAAGGGTCACTGTGCCTTTTAGTTCTCAGTAATAATGGTTGCTGATCCTCAACATAGAACATAGTATAGTGTTTTTGCATGAAAATTTAATGTCAGTGAATTTAGCCGTAAACAAGAATTTCAGCCAGGCAAATGTGGCACACCTTCAATACCAGCACTCGGGAGGCAGAGGCAGGTGGATTTCTTAAGAACGCACCAGATCTCATTCTAGATGGTTGGAAGCCACCGCGTGGTTAATGGGAATTGAATTCAGGTCCTCTGGAAGAGTTACCAGTGCTCTTAACCTCTGAGCCGTCTCTCCAGCCCAAGAAGCCTTTTCTTGGGGCCCAAGGAATGGCTCAGCTGTTAAGAATACTGGCTTCTCTCGTAGAGGACCCAGGTTTGATTCCCAGCACCTACTCTACATCTCACAACTATCTGGAACTCTGGTTCCAGGGATCTAACACTGTCTTTTGGTCTCTGTGGGCACAAAGCATACACATGGTACACAGACATGCAGGCAGGCAAAACAGCCATACATATAAAAATTTTTTTATAAACTGGAAGAAAAGTGTCTGAAAGTAATGAAGGCAGAGAATGTTACCACAGAACACAGAATGCTCCTCCCCTGGCCTCCACGCTGCACATAGCGCGCTCCCCCGCATGCGCACGCATATAACCACATTTACGCACTGTCGTTCATTCGCTAGACCCAGAGCAAAGGCGGAAGAAGCCTGACACCTGGCATCTGCATATGCACATAAATACAAATAAATTATGCACACAAAAATAGCAGATGGATGGATAACTAAACTGACAAAAAAAATTGAAAGTTCTTTGTCTCATTATCCAGAACTAGGAAAAGTAAAAGTTTCTGTTCTATGCATTTTCATAAAAGAACATTTAATATCCATTCCCCAATGAACAGAAGAAGATTCTATCAAATCTGCCTCATTAAACGTTACTGCCCGGTACAGTAGCCACTAGCCACGCCTAGCTATTTTAAAATTGAGTAAGACTTAAAGTCAGTTCTTCAGTGCTGCTGGACACACATCAATGCTGAGAAGTATATGTAGCTAGTGTCTCCTTCGTCTGAGTGTGCTTCCAGAACTTTCCCATCTTCGTGGCAGGCTGTGCTGGACAGCTCTGATCTGGAGGAAGAAGGAATGTTCAGAATGAGCCTAGTTGTCTAAAAACAGGGTTTTTGGTTTTTTTCTACTTTCAACTCAGCTGCCCTACAACTGTATCTTAGAAGAAAGATAAAACAGGCATAAATCTTTCTAAAAATATAGATCTGATCAGTTCTGAAATGCTTAAGTGGTTTCCTGTGGCCTTTGAATTGCCTGCTATATTGTGGCATTAAGCCATCTCTTCACCCGCTCCTCAGTGGACTGTCTTGTATCCGAGCTACACAGTCCCTCACTCTTCAGAGCTTGTTCTTGTTCCTTTGTTCCCTTTTACTGCCATCCTCTTCTGCTCCTTTTCTAGTTTTTTAACAGCTGTTTCTTTTCCTTAAACTCTTTCATGTCCTTTCCTTTCTCTTCTTCTTGAACTCTTTTTCATAGACTCCTCTTTCAATTAGAGATTTTCCTGACTGAACCAAGTATGGGCAGTTTGGATACCTTGGGGTTTTTTTTTTTTTGTTTGTTTGGTTGGTTGGTTGGTTGGGTTTGGTTTTTTGAGACAGTGTTTCTCTGTATAGCTTTGGCTGTCCTGGATTTGTAGACCAGGCTGGCCTTGAACTCACAGAAATCCACCCATCTCTGCCTCCTGAGTGCTGGGATTAAAGGAATGTACCACCACACCCAGATAGAGATGGCATTTTGTCCAGTCCCCTTACATAACAAGCACACAGCCTGTGCCCCCTGAGAGTGAATGCCACCAGCCTGTCCCTCCCACAGGCCCCACTTTGACACACCTCCAGTCTCTTGGGTTCTTTCCAGTTTTATAATTACTTACAAAGTCTGTGAGGCCAGTAGTGCTGAGCTAGGGCTTTAAAAATGTGGAAGTCTAAAAGAGACCTTAAAAGAGATGAAAGAAGCAGAATTCCTTCCTGGTCATTTGCAGGTTTCTGATAAGGCTTACTTAATCAATTCTGTTTAGAGTGTAATTTCTGAATTTCTTTCTGTGTGAGCATATATTCTGAACCTGCCTGAGGCAGGCGTTGACTGAAGGTGCCATCAGAAATAGCTACAGGGAATCTGCAGTGAGAGTGAGAGTAGAAATGCCCCTTCTCCATCCTCATTTGCTTTCAGGGTGCTAACTAGAAGTGGAGCCCAGCACCTTGGCACCTCAGACACACCCACCTCCTCATACTCCCCCACACAGCCTCTTGAGTCATTGAGAACAGATTCAGTGGGATTGACAGCACAGGTGGCAAACCAATGGGCTTCCAAATAGAAGGGCTTGCTAGACTACCACAGCCCTACATGGGAGGTCAGACACATAGAGGGACAGCCTTTCCTCAGGTGGCTCAGACATAGTCTACCAATTGCCCCATGTACTGTATCTCATGTGTGGCTTTTTTTTTTTTTTTTTTTTTTTTTTTTGAGACAGGGTTTCTCTGTAGCCTTGGTTGTCCTGGACTCTCTTTTGTTGACCAGGCTGTCCTGGAACTCACAGAGATCCAACTGCCTCTGCCTCACTGAGCACTGGGATTACAGCACTGCACCTGGCTATCTTACTTGTTTTTGTCATTCCTCTCTCAACTGCCTTTTAGAGTTAGAACTCACTCAGTGCATTCTGCCTTCCTGTCTGTGCCAGTTGTCTGGAAGCCAGGTGATCCCTCCCTGTGTCCCTGTAGTAGAAGTGTCTTTGTGCACTTGGGTCCTGACAGGCCCCTGCACTGCTCCACTTCGTTCTACCTCTTGGGTAACTCTCTGTGGGAGAACCACTAAGCTCATTTCCTTCTTGCCTCTACTTGGAAAGTAAAGCAAAATCCCTTAGCCCCTAGCACAGATACAGTTATCCTCACACCAGAAAGTGACCTGCCTGTGGCCACCAGCCATACAAAAAGGAATTCTGAGCCAGGAAGATAGCTCGGTCAGTAAAGTCTCTGGCAGGTGAGCTTAAGAACCTGATTTTGGCTCCGTAGCACCCAGGTAAACAGCTGAACTGGGAACAGAGGGACAGACCCCTAGAGCTTCCTGGCCAGCCAGAGTAGCCAATGAGCAAGTTGCAGGTTCAATGAGACCCTGTCTCTAAACATCAGAGAGAGAGCAGCTGTCTGATAGCTAGATGCCCAGTATCAGCTTCCAGCCTCCACATGTATCTATATGCATATGTGCTCACTCATGTTTTTTTTTTCTCTCTCTCTCTCACACACACACACACATACACACAGACATGAATTGGAATTCTCTCTGGCATGAATGTAGTCAAAGCATGTGAATTGAAAGAAATTGTCTTTATGAAGCCCAACACCATACAGTGAATAAACAGCAATAAAAATTTAATAATTTTTAAAAATTGAAATTCCAGGCCTGGCAGGATAGTTTGCAGATAATAGAGCTTTCTGTCTTACCTTCGGTAGACCTTGGAGTCGTCCTAACAAAGATGCGCCAGTCAGCTGTCCCTATGCTCTAACCCACACAGATAAATAAGTTAGATGTCAACCTCTTTATTTGTTTACTTAGAAGAAGTTGGGCCCTCTAGTGACAGCGTGGCCTATGTCTAGTCAGGCTTCCAACCTGGGCTCCTTGGAGCTTATGCTGTTTCTCTTGAATCAGCTTCCAGTCTCAAGCTAAACACTTTACAGTGCGCCTCTCCAGAAGGGTAGGTGAAAGAGACTTCTAGCTGTACCTTGAAAGCCTGTGAACTCGGGTTTGCTCTAGCGCAGTGCAGGCCTGGAATGTGGAAGCAACAGTTTTGAATTTTCTCTCTTGCTCACTCGCTGTCTTTGTAGGCTGGGGTTTGAGCCCAGGACCTTACACTTTTGCCAGCAATTTACCACCAAGCCACACCTCCAGCCCCTAAGAGGACATGTTTTTAACTGGCAGTAGGAAGCCCCTCTTCTTGTCAGACATGGTGATTTATGCCTGTGATAATTGGGAGGCTGGGGCAAGAGAATTGCCTCAAATTTGAAGCCATCCTGGGCTACAAATACACAGTGAGTTGTAGGTCTGCTTAAACTACAAAGTGAGACACCGTCTCAACAAAGTGGAAATCCTCAATCTTGGTGTGCCTCTGTTCTTTTTGTATATTGGGATTTTTTTTTTTAAGTTGTATTTGTGTGAATGGGTGTTTTCTCTGCATGTATGTATGTGCACCACATTCATGCCTGGTACCCACAAAGGTCAGTAGCAGGCATTGGATCCCCTGGAACTAGAGTTACAGACACTTGTGAGTTGCATGGTTCTAGGAACTGAACCTGGGTCCTCTGGAAGAGCAGCCACTGTTCTTACCACTGAGCCATCTTTCTCGACCCCTATTGGGATTTTTTTTCTTTCTAGTAAACTATTTTTTTTAAAGATTTATTTATTTTATGTTCATGAATGTTCTGTTTTCACACACACCAGAAGAGGAAATTCCATTACAGATGGCCATGAACCACCATGTGTTTGCTGGGAATTGAACTCAGGACCTCTGGAAGAGCAGTCAGTGCTCTTAACCACTGAGCCATCTCTCCAGCCCCTGGTGGGCATTCTTAAGCCCTATTGATATCTCATTAACTGGCTGGTCATAATGTGTGTGCCAGTAATCCCGTCACTTGAGAGGTAGAGACAGGAGGATCAGGATTTCAAGGCCATCCTTGGCTACACAGTGTATTTGAGGCCAAACTGGGCTACATAAAACTCTGTGTCAAAAAACAGATCAGGGGCTGAGAGATGGTTTAGCAGTCTTCCAGAGAGCCCAAGTTCAGATCACCCCCACATCAAGGGGATCCTATCACCTATAGTCCCAGCTCCAGAGGATCCAGGGACCTCTTCTGGCCTCCACAGGCACTTACACTCACATGCACAAAGTCACACATACAAATACTCATATTTTTTTGTTTGTTTGTTTAATTTAAAATTTAAAAAAAAATCCTCTCAAGTCCTTTTCTACACTCTTAGCAACTATGCAGTACTCTGAGAATAAGTGACATCCAGGTGTCTGGTTGACAGCACCTTTCTCCTGTACAGACTGGGTTTATCTCAGACTGAATAGTGCTTAAGAGCCAGCCCTTTTCTGTAGCTTTGCCCTGAAAGTGAATGTCTTAGATTGCTTTCTCTGTAGACCTGCCACCAAAAAAAAAAAAAAAAAAAAAAGACCCGAGACTGCACTGAGAAAACAGGAGTTACTTAGCATTTCTGAAGACGACAGATGTTCAGAGTGTTTTACATCATACAGAGTTGCCTACCCTGCGATTGTGGGCACTAGCCCCTAGAAAACACAAAACAAGCAGTTCACTTCTGTTTCCAGGCTCTCAAGTTCCCTGTCATCAGTTTCTTTGGAGCCCCAGCTAACCCAAAGAAGGTTCATGGGTTGTAGAGCGAAGTTCTGCTAGCCTGACTACGTTTTTCTCTTCTTCCAGGGGCCAGCTTCACCAGCAGTGCTGTGAAAAGTGGACTCTGGTTAACGATGAGACCCAGGCTAAGATGGCCCGGATGGCTGCTGCAGCAGCATGGGGTTTAGGTGAGGCTTCCCCCAGGCACCCAGCCAAGCTGGAGACTCTATCAAAGAAGGAGCTGCAGTGATGCAGGGATAACAGTCTGTTGAAACGTAAAGGCCATCTGTGCCAATGTACTTATGTCCCCCGTCTGTCTGTTTTCACTGTGATTTTGGCAAACTCCTTAGACATGGGTAAAAGTGGATCTTTGTAGGGAAGCCAAGGAAGACAGTGAGCGAGCTCCGGAATTGAGATACGGTAAGATATTACCTCTTCCAGGTGAAGGACTCAGGCCCACATGCCTGCACTCATGTTACACTAGTGCCATTTGCCAGCCTGTGCCTTGTGCTTCTTACTGACCTGCTGTAAATCAGGCTTCCCACAGCTCTTCATAAATGTACTATGCCAAGACACCTCCTAGAACTCAGGGGAACACTTCTCTTATGTTTGATATAAAGAATACAGATTAAGTAGGTACATAGGCTGAGGTCTAGTAAGGTCCACAGCACAAGAGCATCTTCCTCTGAGATTGGGGTGCACTGTTACCCTACAATCTATGGTGTGGTACAATTCCAGGGAGACATGAACAGACATCTGCTCTTTCCATATGGGAAACAACAGACCAAAGTAAGGATGCCTCCAAAGTCCAATCTGGTGAGCCACTATAGGGTTCCTTATAGCAGTATAGGGGCTGTCACTTATGAGAGCAGACATGACTCAAGGAGAACCATAAAACCAAAAGCCCACCCTAGCTGGGTAATAGCTCATGAAAGCTGAAACCTTGAAGCTTATGACACAACTTCTAGATATTTAAACAGGTTGGAGAGCCTCTTCACTCAGCTCAGCTGGTCTGTGTGTCAACACTTCTTACTGCTTGGGAGAGAGGGACTAAATCATATCATCAGTTTCAGGAACTTCTGGAGCTTTTGAGTTTGTTTACTACTTGAGTTCAGAGCTTCCCAGAAGAGTGGAATATCCACTCCCTTTTCAGAACATCCTGAGTCCTACAGAGCTTCTCTCAGAGATGGAATCTTTTATCTCAGAGAAAATTGCTGTGGTACAGCAGCATGTGGATGTGTTGCAGTCCTAGTGTCTTGTTCAAAAGCAGTCTCACCCCACAGGAAACCGCAGGATTTTAGGAGCTCTGTGACAGGAAACAGGAATGAATGGATTTCTTTATGCCGTGGTAGAATTTGACTTTGTGTTGAATAAAATGCTAGTTTATTTTTCTGTGTTGTAAGTATTATGTAGAAGTACTCACACATTCCCTGCCTGGCTCTTTTGCCTTAGTCTTCCCCTCTGTCTGCACTGCATGCCTTTTCACCTTATGACCTTATGTTGCTAGAGCGCCACCCATCCTCCCCGTGTCTCAGACTGGGAAAGGAGAAGGTAGTTGACCTTCTGGCTTTAGTACTCAATGTTTATATAGGTCTTTCTCTACATGTGTGTAACAAAATAGTGTAATGATGCCCCATGTGCCCACTGCCTTCTCCAGTGATCACAGACATTTTAACCATTTTGTTTTACCTGTTCTCACTGCCTGACACTCGATAAACCTCCCTGCTGCTTCCAGTGTTAAAAAAAAAAAAAAAATTGTTTTGCTTTTTTTTTTTAGATAGAGCTTCACTATGTGGCCCTGGCTGTCCTGAAACTCACCTCCTGCCTCAGCCTCTCCTGTGTTGAAATTAAAGGTTCATGCCACCATGCCTGGTCCAAATATGTAGATTTTTAACAGTAAGCCCTAGCTGAGGCTTGGCAGTTCTTTTTTGTTCGTCTATTTGTAATTATGTCTGTGTGTTTGTAGCTATAGGCATGTGAAGGCAAGTGTCAGCAGGGGCCATAGACTCAGATCCTCCTGGAGCTGGAGTTATGGATGGCTGTGAGGCACCCCCTATGGATTCTAGGAACCAAACTCTGGTTTTCTGCAAGAGCAGTATAAATCCTTAACCATTGAGCCATTCCTCTAGCCCCCCACCTTGGCATTTCTTGGTGGGATGGGAGAGGATAGAAGGATGTAGCATGTGCAAAGCTTTCCGTGTGAGCCCAGAGCAAAGTAACAGCTGCTCACTCTGTCCTCTCCCCAGTCACAGTGCTTCCATGCTTTTCTGTCGTAAGCTCTGGGCTTTGTCCAGAATATCTTTTAAAAACAAATTGCTTCCTGAGGAGTCATCTTTTGCTGTCTGTTTTTGCCCAGAGGCATTGGTAATGGATGAACCAATAGTTGAGAGTGGAATGCTGGAAAATGCCTTGTAAAAACAACAACCCTGCAGTTTGCACTTAATGAGGCTGATATCTTTTCTACAGATGGTGTTGGCAGGCATGACATTTGATGCCTGCTCAGCCCACCAGAGGAATTGCATACCTCTTCTCTGGTGCAGCCATTCTCCATTCTAACATGACACGAGATCACTGTGCAGTGACCCAGCCCATCTCTCTGCTGTAATGGATTATTTTAAAATATTTGCCTCCTCCCTCTTGAGGCACGGATATTGCTTCAGGAGGCAGCAAACAATTTGTCAGAATTGAAAAGAGCAAACAGTTTGTCAAAGTATGTCCTCTAATTGTATAATAGCCATTTTCAATTGCTTAAAAGAAAATGTAATTTTTCAGTATTTCATTGAGCTGTTAGGTGCTCATCTGTAAGGAAGAATGTGATTTTATCTTACCTGGAGAAGCTGGAAGGAGCTGTCCGAGTTAACAAGAGGCAGCAGTAAGCCCATCTGATACACTGGCTTTGCACTTAGCCCCTGCTTCTTCTCTTATACTACTCTCTGAGGTACCAGCACAGACTGTTACTTGGAAGACAGACATGGTTTTGTTAAGTCAGTTTCCAGAATAGATTGCAGGGCTTAGCAGGTACATTGGGCCAAAGTCCATTTGACTTGTATATACATCAAGCTGAATGCAAATATCAGTGACGAGATTCGGTGCTGCTTCTAACTCAGCCAGCTGACCACCCTGATGTTTTCTTGTGTGTTTCTGTTCCTAGGTCAATGGGACAGCATGGAGGAGTACACCTGTATGATTCCTCGGGATACCCACGATGGAGCATTTTACAGAGCTGTGTTGGCATTACATCAGGATCTCTTCTCCTTGGCCCAACAGGTGAGAAAATGTGTATCCAAGACCGTCCAGAAGAAGAAAAAAAAAAAGTTACTGTGTGTGACTCTTTGGTTCCTAAGCACATGTTTGTGTTAGTAAGCTATTGAACTTCAGTCATGTTTGGCCTCAGTGCGTAGTATCCCCAATGAAGAAGATCACTAGCATGTAGGCCAGGCTTGAATAGTGTTCCCAGAGTAAGTTGTAGACCCTGGCTGCTTTGGCAGTAGTTTCTTAGGTCATTGTTGGTCCTTTTAGATGCCTTGTATCAGTTCCCTGCCTAGTGAGAAGAGCGCTCAGTTTCACCAGAGGAGGATTTGGAGAGCCAGTGATCTCCAGTGTGCTGGAGAATCCATGCAGAATGCATAATGAAGTGATTTCTTCTACCTTGACAACAGACTGTCTTGGACGAGGTGCTCAGTAAGTGATCTGAGCACTTCAGAGATGCCAACATAGTAATTAGTCTGAAACATTCAGAAAAAGAAAATTCCACAAGAAGGGTTTTAACTGGTAGCACAGGGAAAGTTCAGAATGTAATCTTGTGGTGTCTTGTTTGCTGAAGTGCTCCACAGGATCCCAGACTCAGGTCTTCTGGGTCAGTAACAGAGATGCCCATTTCCAAGGAGAGCATTGAAGAGACAATGTTTATAGGACAGGGGCAGCTTGGAAACCAGAGGTGATGCCCACCTTGGAGCCATTGTCACGTCCAATCTCTTTTCACAACATGACCATCAAGGAAAGCGAAAAGAAGGCAGGTCCCCAAGGACATCCCCTTACCATGCAAGGATGCAGTGATTCTGTCCCATAGCATGTGGTCCCCTTTTGCCACCCAAGTTTGTGAGCATTACTTTAGCCTCTCCTTGTGGATGCCATGTGCTGCTGCCTTTGATGAGACACTGGGCCGTGCCCTTCTCTGCCATCTAGATTAAGGAGAATTTCTGCCTTTCCATGTTGAGTGTTTTGCTTCATCACTGGGATTGAAGTGAGACAAGGAACTTGTGTGAAACCCCAAATGCACAGCCCAGGTCTAGAGCTTCCTTTTTCTGTCCTAGTGCATTGACAAGGCCAGGGACCTTCTGGATGCTGAGCTGACTGCCATGGCGGGAGAGAGCTACAGCCGAGCTTATGGGGTGAGTGTTGAGTAGAGTCTGCACATTGTCCGCATCTAGTTTTCATGAGTGGGCTGTAGAGGACACAGTAGGTTCCTGAGACCTTGCTGTGTCTAGGGTCAGCAATACGCTGATACCAGAAGGAATGGTGCAAGTTCAGTCTGCTAGGTGGTTGTCTTTGGGGTAATTAGGTTGGAATGTGATCTGCTTCCGTCAGGCCATGGTTTCTTGCCACATGCTGTCCGAGCTGGAGGAGGTTATCCAGTACAAACTTGTCCCTGAGCGCCGGGAGATCATCCGCCAAATCTGGTGGGAGAGACTTCAGGTAAGCTGGAGACAACCCCAGTTTACACCTCTCTCTGCCCAGGGCCTGCAGGAGCGCCTGTGCCTCACCCCCTTTTCTGCTCTCCTCTGTCACCTCTACCCAGCAGAACCCTCACAGGCTCATCACCTCAGCTGTGACTGTGAGAGAATGACTGAACAGCCTCCTTCCAGGCTTTTCTAGAAATGGAAGAGAGTGTGTGTAACAAGTGGAACTTGAGAACATCCATTTGGAAATTGTAACGTCCGAATCACTAGTTCTCAGTGCTCCATTTGAGGTCTCCACATAGTGCTCTAGAACCCATACACACTGCTCTGAAAACAACACATACTGCCCTGAAAACCACAGGCCTTCTGTTGTCACAGTAGTTTTGAGCTATTCCTTCTTGGCTACATCCACACTTAATTCCCACTTCTCTCCAGAGTAGTCAAGGTTTATGCCTCCAGGCTTTTTAAGTAGGCTGTGACAAACCCTTTGACTCCAGGCTGCATTCCTGCCTAGGAAGCTCAGGGTACATTCCACTGGACAGGAAAGAGCACCGGGCACAGTCATTCATGGCTCTGAAGTGAGCACATACAGTTCTTCTACATGTTTTATTAGTAATTATAAAATGCCCAGTGAATGTTTTGATGGAAAATTGTCTCCTGGGCACCAGAAAGAATTCCACAAGGGAAGCACTTCCCACTTGGCTTACACATTCCCTGGTCTTTTAAGTGCCTGTACTAGGGTGTGGAGCTTCCAAATTGGGAGCTGTTGATCTTCAGACATTCTCACATGGAGAACTTAGAAATACAGAGTTGGGAGGGGCATGATGGAATGAGATGGAAGGGGAGGCTCGTGCTGGCCTCACTGAGTTCAGAGCACTGCTGTCACCTGAACCCTGTCTTGAGACAACAAGATGCTTTTCAGCCTACAGGGAGCTAACTGATTGCAGCATGTGGGAGAAGCTAGCTGATGGTGAGAAATAACCAAAACAATTACTCAGTGTACTTTTTCCTGTTTTCCTAACTTTCCAAATCAACCTCATGGGCTGAGAAGCTGTTATCCAAGGCTGGAAAAGAGTTGCCCTGATAGAAACTTGGCTAAGGAAGATGGCATGTAGTCAAAACACTCAGTGAGCTTCAGGGGCTGGAAAGCTGCCATGTTTGTGGTCAAGTCATTTCAGATGCTTAAAACCACTGTTTGCCACAGGGCAGTTGAAGAGGTCAGGCTTAGCTCCATGTCTTTTTGCCTCAGATTCCCAGGTCAGACCCAGTGTGTACCCTGTCACACCCAGAAGGTCACTATCACTGGGTTGTGGGTTTGAGGATTTCACACATGAGGTGGCAGATATAAAAAACGCATCTCCTTCCAGAGTGTGACTTTTATCAGCAAGTTTATCAGAAAAGTTCTCTTACCACCTAGCAATCATTTGGTACAAAAATCAGTGTCAGGTGGGATGATGTCTCGGTTATAAAGGTGCTTGCTACCAAGCCTGGTGTCCTGAGTCTGATTCCCTGGGACCTATGTGATAGAAGGAGCGAGCAAGCCCAGCATGGTGGTAGATCTTTGTGAAGTCAAGGCCAGCCTGATCTACATAAGTGAGTTCCAGGACAGCCAGGGCTATAGAGTGAGATCCTGTCTCAAAAACAAAAGGGCAAGTGAAACAGAACACTGACTTTGAATTCACTACTCAGGAACTGAGAGATGAATCAGTTGGTAAACAGTCATGAAGACTGGGCTTTGATGACCCCAGCACCATGTGAAAAACTAGATGGGGTAGCTTGCACCTGTAATCCCAGCACTGGGGAGATAAGAGACAGGAGCATCCATCTTGGCCAATCAGTCTAGCTGAAGTCAGTGAGCTCAAGGTTTAGGTAAACACTGTCCTAGAAAATAAGGTATGAGAAGCAGTTGAGAAATGGTACCCAGAGTTGAGTTGAACACACACACACACACACACACACACACACACACACACACACACACTACATTGGAAATAGCAAAATGGCTTAACAAATAAAAGTGCCTTCTGCCATTCCTGCTTGCCTGATTTCAGTCCGCAGAATCTACATGGTAGATTGGATGTTTAAAAAGAATACATTATTCACAACCAACAAAGAAATTTAAGTAATTTAGTTTGCCCTTTACCACAGTCCTGTGAAGTGATACTGTTTTCATTCTGTCCACAGATGAGTCAGAAAGGTTAAGTAACTTCCCCAGGACCCGGCTTCAGGCACCATACCCTACTGCCTCCCTAACTGTTGATAGGCCCCGAGGAGGCAGTTCCTTCATTTCATTTCAGAGAAGACATGGCTGTTGCTGTGGGACTTCAGGTGGAGCACAGAGTCGATCTAACCCTTGTTTCTGAACGATCCAGGGCTGCCAGCGCATCGTAGAGGACTGGCAGAAAATCCTCATGGTCCGGTCACTTGTGGTCAGTCCGCACGAGGACATGAGAACCTGGCTCAAGTATGCAAGCCTGTGTGGCAAGAGTGGCAGACTGGTGAGTAACCCCCGATCACAGGGGTGGTGCCCTGTCCTGGTTCTGTTTGTAACTTGCGCTCTTGTTTTTAAGGCTCTTGCTCATAAAACCTTAGTGTTGCTCTTGGGAGTTGATCCATCTCGGCAACTTGACCATCCTCTGCCAACAGTTCACCCTCAAGTGACCTATGCCTACATGAAAAACATGTGGAAAAGTGCCCGCAAGGTATGTTCCCTACCCACCCCACAGAGGCCACCCGATGTGTCCCTTGCCAGAAGGATTCATTGTCCTTACCACCTGCCTACAGTGTCAGGGCTTCTTCCAGTTTCACAGTGTGACTCACAGCCAGGTACAGATGTATGAACATACCTTTGGTCAAACCAATGCATAGTCACAGTTGTAGTAGTTAGTATCTGAAAAGTGCTGGGCCCTGAGAGAAGGCCGACCACTTGGCACTGAAGTCCCATCTTCATGAAATCACAGACTAGAGCTTTTATAAGACCAACCAGGCTTCCTTCTCAGACTTCTGGTCTCCTTTCCTGTCATCAGTCTGGACTCAAATGCTGGGAGAATTGCTTCAACAAGTAGGGGAAGTTTTCCCGAAGCCAGTGTAGAATTCCTCCTTGTTTACAGTCAGGGAAACAGATGTGCTCTTGTTTTTTGTTTTGAAACAATTTCTGCATGATGGTGGCAGTTTACAAACACAGGCCTTGAAGGCAAGATCATACCTGTTTGGGGTCCCCCATCCTTCTCAAAAGGAGAACAACTCAGCCTTCTGTCCCCACTGCAGTCTTGAAATGGAACCCTTAAGGTCCTTGACTGGTGTGATTTTGAGTGCCACCCAGAATGAAATCGTAACCAGGCATCTGCTCTTTAGCTCAGCTTTGCCTTCTTGCTAACAGCCCTGTCTTCCCAGTGTGCGACTTGGGGGTTCCTTTTGTCTTCAATCTCTGAGCCTCCTAGCACAGAGCAGTTCTGAGTCAAAGCCTAACCTCCTGCAGGCAAGTGAACAAAACAGAATCTGAAGTCGCCGTTTCCTTCTGTACACATGTTAAGTACTTGTCTTCCTGGAGGAGCGACTTACTTCAGTAAGTCAGTGTAATAACCACAGCCCGAATTATCCACAGCATTCAGGCTTTTCTAAGTCACACAAATTCTGGTGAGATTCAAGATTTAGAAACCCACCTGAAAGATGGGTTTAGACTTCAGGGCAGAGAGAGCTAGTGCTGTCACAGAACCGCAGTTCAGGGTCTGCCCAAGGAGAGCACCTTAACTGTCACTGCAGGCCCTGCCCCAAGAAAGGCATCAGATAGGTGGACTCAGGATCTAGGGACAGGCTTATCACGCTGTGAGTCTTCATTCCTGTCCCCAAGCCACCCAGCTGAGGGACTGAAGAGCTAGAGCACTGTGCCTGACCTCAGCTCTGGGCCTAAGAGACCAGCCCTTCCTCTCACAACTGCTATTTCATTTACTGAAGGGAAGAAATTACTTATCCCCTCTTTATTTCCAAAAGAGTGAAGGAAATTTTGAATAAAATGTTTTCAGTTTCATGCATTGGAGAGTAGAAAGATGGTGGGTTCCCCCATGCCTCATGAACTTACAGAAAACAACCCACTCAGTACAGAAAACACTGCTACTCAGCAATGTTGCTCCGGCAGTTTGCAGCTTGTTTTGCCTCAGCTCCTTGCTAGGGCCACCAAAAGGAGTTTAAAGAGTCCCCAGTGGTTGTGGTGCACACCTTTAATCCCAGCACTCAGATAAACAGATCTCTGTAAGTTTTAGGTGAGCCTGATATACAGAGCAAGTTCCAAGACAGCCGAGGCAACATTAAAATAAAATTTAAAAAAAAAAAAAAGAAAGAAAAGGAAGAAATTGAAACTATTTGGATGGCCTGCAATACTGTAATATATAGCATGTGGGCTCTAGATACCTGGAGCCAGAGCTCCTGCTGTGGTTCTTGCTGCTTGCTTGAGGACACTGAGTTCACAGTCCTCTTTCAGTGGTTAGTCTTGTCAGTTCTCCTTCTCACTTTCTTTTTAGTCACACTGAAGTCTGCTTAGTGTAGCTCTCCTAGAAAAAGACTAAAGAGACACCTATCTGGGAAACTGTCGTGTCATTCAGGCTCTGGCTTAAATTTGTTCTCTCTCTCTCCTTCTCTCTCTATTTCTTATTTATTTTTCTGTTTCTTTTTACTTTTTAATTTGTTCTTAAATAGTTTCACACATGTATACAATGTATGATGACCCAGCTCACCCCTACTTTCTCCCGTACCCCTACCACTCCAGTCTACCCCCTTCTCCCCAGGAATCCCCACATTTGTGTCTGTTTTGTGACCCACTGAGTTTAGCCATGGCAGTGTGCAGCTGTGTGTGGCCCAACAGGGAGTACCCAGCTGTAGGTAGTGATCTCCCTCTGCAGAATCTATTAACCAATTGTTCAAAACTAAAGGGTAGGGCCCAGTGAGCCTGTCTCCTTTTCACAACTAATTGATGATAGGGCCAAACCTGGGTGGACCCAGGGCAGATAGCCACAGTTGTTATGAGTTGATTTTCATGATGTTTATATCAAAACTAAAGGGTGCGTCGCATAGCCTCTCACTGTTACGTAGTGTTCTTGCTTGTACATACTTCCCTACTCTTCTTCCACAGCATGCACTTAGCCTAAGGGGGAGAGGAGTAAACATCAGTTAGGACTGAACCCATAGCCACCACTTACTTTCAGCATTTTGGGACACTGACTCTCAGCATTCGAGGGAGAGGTTTTTCCGATGAAGGCTGAAAGCAGCTTTCGTAAGGTGTGGCTGTAAGCATAAATACTTAGAAGGTGTTTGATTGCTAAGTCAGCTTTGCCCAGAAGGACAAATGCCATATGTTATTATGTGGCAGTCTCACTGTATTCTAGACTGGCCTTGAATTCTTTCCTTTATTTATTCTATTTTTTTTGTTTTTTACATTTATTTAATCTGTATGTTTGTGCATGTATGTGTGGAAGTCACAGGGTAGCTTACAGGAATTATTTCTTTCATTCTACCAGCTGAGTTCTAGGAATGAAACATGAAACTCAGGTCGTGTGTGTGTGTGTGTGTGTGTGTGTGTGTGTGTGTGTGTGTGTGTGACTGTCTTTACCCTCAGAGTCATCCTGAGACTTGGCCTACAATTCCTAATCTCTCTGCCTTCAGTGTCCAGGACTGGAGTTCCAGGTGTGTTCCACCATGCACTATTTTTATCCATAATTGGTTGAATCCCAGAATATGGAATCCGTAGATAATTGTCTGCCCCTTTACAAGGAGAAAAAGATGACTCCTACATCAGAGGGGTAGACTAGAAAGCACAGGTTTTCTACATTTTGTGTGTGTATGTGTATACGTACAAACATACATGTGCAATGCACATGCTGTGGTACACATGTGGAGGACGATATTCAGGGTTAGTTTTTTCCTTCCACTGCGTGGATCCTGGGGGGTCACACTCTGGTTGTCAGGCTTGGTGGCAGGCACCATTTTTTACCCACAGAGCTACCCCACTGGCCCAGAGCACAAGTTTTCAGTGTATACACATGGAGTGATGCTTTAACCAGGACAAGGAAGCAGACAAGGATGCTCTAACCCATCATCCAACCAGGAGTTTTGACTGTGAGAGATGCTACTAACAACTGGGATGAATTGAAACTCTTTGGAAAGCTGAGGCATGAGGAAGCATAACAAAACTCCCATCTTAAAAGGAACAAAAGAAATAAAGAAATCCTATCTGTAGCACCATGAAGCAAGCTGAAAACATTACGTTACACAAAGTAAGCCAGAAACAGATTCTAGAGTTCCACAGCACAGTGTGGTGCCTGTCGCTTACAAGAAGTCAGAGTATGTTTTAGAAAGTGCCAAAAACAGATGTTCCCAACACAGAACGATAAATGTTTAATGAGATAGCAGTGTCAAATACCTGATTTAATTATTGCTTATTATGTGCATGCATCAAGCCACACTATACCACATAAATATACACAGTTAGGTAATGAATTTTAAAATGGACTAAAGAGACAGAGAGATGGCTCTAGGTTAAGAGGATCTGATGCCCTCCACAAACAATGTGCTTAAATGCACAGATTTGCCACAAAGAGACACATGTACACGTAATTAAAACTTAAAAATTAATTAAAAATAAATTAATTAGGGTGGTAGTAGCACACACCCTTAAATTCCAGACCTTGGGAAGCAGGGGCAGGAGATCTCTGGTTCAAAGCCAGTCTGGTCCACATAGTGAGTTTCAGAACAGCCAGAGCTACAAAGAGAGACCTTGTCTCAAAAGAAAAATAAATTTTAAAAAATTAATGAATTAAAAATAGACTAAGGGGTCAGGTGTGGTGGCACACGTCTGTAATCCCAGCACTCAGGGAAGCAGGGGCAGGCAGATCGCTGTGAGCTTGAGGCCAGCCTGGTCTACCATGTGAGTCTAAGACAGGCAAGGCTACACAGAGAAACCCTGTCTTGAAAGACCAAAAGAAAAAAAATAGACTAAGGGTATACCTGGAGAATAGAGCATATGTTTAGCATGTGTAAGGCCGTGTGTTAATCCTCAGTATCATACTTTTTATTTATTTTAGATTTTTAGTTACTTTATTTGCGTGGATGATTTGCGTGCATGTTTTTCTATGCACCACGTGTATGCCTATTGCCCAGAGAAGTCAGAGAAGGGTTTTGGATCTTCTGGACCTTGAGTTCCAAGTGATTGTGAACTACCATGAGGGTGCTGGGAACTGAACCTAAATCCTCTCTTCAAGGACAACAAGTGCTCTTAACCCTGAGCCATGCCTGCAGTCCACAACACCATCGTTTCATTGGAGCAGAATTCATCAAACCCTGCTGTAGTCTACCTTCTAACTGTTTCTTTGCTTCCTTGTCTGGTTGCTGGGCACTAAGGCTATTGCAGAGGAGCGGCATCACTCAGTCAGCGGCCTGCATCCACCAGGCTGTGCTCACAGGGCACTTATTTGCTGTGGACTCCAGAAGTTTTTGTTTTGTTTTTGTTTTTTGAGACATAGTCTGTGAAGACCAGGCTGACTTCAAACTTTAGGTCTCCTGCCTCAGCCTCCCAAACGCTCTGACATCAGAGGCATATGCCACCATGCATGACTTTGAAGACCCATTTCAGGTGGGGCATGGTGGCAAATGCCATTAATCCTGGCATAAGCAGGTAGATCTCTGCGAGTGAGTTCAAGGCCAGCCTGGTCTACAGAGTGAGTTCCAGGACAGCCAGGACAGAGAAATTCCATCTCAAACACAAAACAAAATAAACAAAAACAAAAACAAAACAAAACAAAAAAAAAACAAAAAACATTTTTTAGGTTGATTTCTTACATTCAAAAATATTGAGGCTTAGGCATTCCCTCTAAGCCAGAGACTTTTATTTTCCATCTAGGCCATTTAGAACATGAGAATTTTATTTCCCCTCCTCCTTCTGTAGAGAAGTACTCTCACTTTGTGTTGCTTCTCCATTGTTAGTAGATTTAGGCTGCATCACATTTTAATATATACTTTACATGTTCACACCTTCCATCTATCTTGGAAGTCCTTTAACAGTTCTGAGACTAAGGCTATAGCTCCATGGCAACCGTGCTTGCCTGGCTTGCACAATCTAACATTTAATCCCCATCACCACCAAACAAAAGCCAAAACTGTGGCTCCTGTGCATCCAGATGCTGGTGTGTCAGGATGCAGCAGGCTTGGACAGTATCTAGATCTGGCTTCTGCATTGTCTCTGCTCAGTGCAAACTAGCTCAGATTCCTACTGCTTGCCTTCTGTCAGATCCCAGAGCTGATGGCTAGAGGATGCTGTGAAGACTCTGCTCCCCAAGCCACCCTCCTCACGTAGTAGCCTGCAGAATGGGTGTCTTTTTCCCTCTCCCACCTGGGTTCATGAAGGTCTTATCTGTTTTTATTTTTTGGTTTGGGGGTTGTAAATGATCTTCTAACTTATAGATTTGCCGTGGTGAAACATCCAGGTGTCCTAGTCTTTTGAATACATACTAAAGTTTTACTAGCTATAGAAACAGTCTAATTTTCCTTGGGGCAATACACTGTTAGTGAAATAAGCACTTGTTTCCGATTGCTTCATATGAATTGTTACCTGGGTTGGTCAGGCATGTAGGTTTCCAGGAGTTATTAAAGTGATAATTAGAGTTGGCAGGAGAAAGCTAAAAGTTGAGTAAATCATGAATGTTCTGGAACAGCCCAGTTCTCTCCCAGCAGCATGCCCTGTTTGCTCTCCAGCAGGGTCCTCACCCTGCATTCCAGGTTCGCTTTTTGGAAAGTGCTAGCTTAGGTCCCCTGACAGGTTGGGCAATGTGCCAAGTGGCTCTCTGTGCCTTTGTCCTGCTGCAGATCGATGCCTTCCAGCATATGCAGCACTTTGTCCAGACCATGCAGCAGCAGGCACAGCATGCCATTGCCACTGAGGACCAACAGCACAAGCAGGAGCTGCATAAGCTCATGGCCAGGTGAGCCCTGCCCACTGTCCAGCACTTCTGCAAGGGTACACTCATGGCTCCTGGAGTAGCATGCTTATGTGTGCATGTGTGCTCACGAGTCACAGCATGTGTGTGGAGATCAGAGAACATCTTGCAGAGGTCAGTTTTCTCCTCCCACCTTAGGAGTGTTAAGGATTCAATCAGGTCACAAGGGTCGGTGGCAAGTGCCTTTACCTGCTGAGTCATCTCACTGACCCAGGCTCCTTGTTTTAAAATGGCATCTCCACTGCTAATTTGAACTGTAGCTATCTCTGACTCTAGGTGAGTTTGTCTCTATGCTCTTGGTTTCCTGACATGTAAAGTAGTGATGTGAGTGGTATAGGATCTCAGCATCAGAGAACAGTGTCTGGCGTAGAGCAGCAGTCAACAGATGCTAGCATCGGTATCCTTGCTCTCTGCAGTGGAGGAGAGGAGAAGGGGAGAAAAATCAATGAGAAAAAAGTAGTCAACAGCTGTGCTCCACAAAGCGCGGTTGGGGTAAATAGATCATGCAGGTACACCTGGACCAGTTACTCACCCTGTCTATGCTATCATGGAAAGACATGATAGACACCTCCAAGGTTTTCTACAGATCCCTTTCCTTTCCTTTCACAGGCCTGAACATTGATCAGTTGCCTCTTGAAAGCATGAGTCTTTAGGGTACCCCAACAGTCACTGTTCTCCTTCAGGACCTTTGATGAGAGGGAGCAACATGGTGTCTTGCTTCTCTGTTTTCAGGTGTTTCCTGAAACTTGGGGAGTGGCAGCTTAACCTCCAAGGCATCAATGAGAGCACCATCCCAAAGGTGCTGCAGTACTATAGTGCTGCCACAGAGCATGACCGCAGCTGGTACAAGGTGAGTGAGGGTCAGCACTGGCTCCCAGCTCCTCAGTTCTCACACAAAGAACCCTGCGTCCTAACCCTGTTTGAGTTCTCCTGTGTTCTCATGGTCACAGCCAGGCCCCTGGAACGCCTGGAGTCTGTCAGAGGCCCAGAGGGCTATGTTTTCCTTCATAGATTCCAGAGAGGAGAGAAGCTGATTGAGGCTTTGGTTTGAGGAACTTCCTATGATGCCCCTGTTCTGAGTTGCACTAGGGCTGTGACAGTCTGACAGCCTCTCTGTTGCCTATCATCCTAGGAATATCTGGGTGCATGGTCTTCCCTTGTGTCATCTGTGCCCCATGCTGCTTTTGTGACTTCCATCCCTGACTGTTTCTCTGCTGGTAATTTAAATTTTTGTTGGAAAGATCTAGATAATATCCTGTTATGTTACCGGAAACCTTCTGAAAGATATTTAGAAAATGTGTGAAAGAAGTGGCCAGCTGGTGGAGGGCTTATTCCTGACTGACTAGCTGATGCAGGGGCTATTCCTAGAAGCCTGAATCTTTAGAAAAGCCTTTTCTGAAGTCTTCTAAGTAATAGCTGCTTGGTATAGCAGTGTCATCAATTTCTGTCCAAAATCTCCATACTTACTAGTAATTTATAAATTATTCAAAGTTGACTTAAAGACCATAGAAACATTTGCAATAAAAAGTATTTATCCACTGCAGATGTTTCATGCTCATCTGAAAACTGTGCACTTTAGCTGGGGAGGTAGCTCATTTGCCTAGCATGCACAAAGCAGTGCACTACATCCCCAGCAGCATTTACATGCATGTGAGGGCACCTGTGCATGCACAGAGACCGGTCTGTGAGAGGAACGGTGATTTCCCCTCTCTAGATAGCTGCATATCCAGAGCTGGAAAATAAATCCAGTGAAGTTTTGCTTAGTGAGAACCTTGTTAGTCAGAGCTCACAGTCACTGTATCTCCAGTTCCAGGAGATCTGGTACTCTCTTCTGACTTTCAACCAGGCATTCATGTGGTACACAGACATAAATGCAGCCAGAACATCCATCAACATAAAACAAATCTGGGGCAAAAATTTTAGGAAGCCCCACCTTCTCACAGATGAATGGGCTGCTGTGGCTCAGCACCTGTTCCACTCTCTTGGACTCTGATGCTTGGCCAGCTGCCCACTCTCTGCTTTGTGGGCCTCGAGCTGCAGTCACATGGGTTTCTTTGGCCTTTGCACGTGCCTCCGGGCACCTGTCTTTTTTCCTGCCATGAGGACCTACTGGCACTCTCTTTTTCCCTCCTTCCCAACTGCAACTTCTCTTTAAGACTTAGCCAAGTCCATCTTTTTCATGGAGCCCTTCAGATCACTGGTACTCACATTGCCCACCTCATCTACCTTGCAGAGTCTGTAGGCCCTTAGGTTTGTGAGCAAGTGCCCCTTGCCATAACCCCACAACACTCAGCATAAAGCCTAGTGTTATTAGTGCTCACAAGGTGAACGAGGGTCATTGGCTGTAGTAATGACCACTTCCTGAGTGTGCGGTAGAGTCTCATTCTGCTGACCTTGAGGCTCCATCCTCAGGGTGGGCTTAACATCAGGCCTTGCAGGAGATCAAAGCAAGCCTCTGTCTTCTAGTGATTCTCACCCTGTGCTCCTAGGCTTGGCATGCCTGGGCAGTGATGAACTTTGAAGCAGTTCTGCACTATAAACATCAGAACCAAGCCCGTGATGAGAAGAAGAAACTGCGTCATGCCAGCGGGGCCAATATCACCAATGCCACCACTGCTGCCACCACAGCTGCCTCTGCTGCTGCTGCCACCAGCACAGAGGGCAGCAACAGTGAGAGTGAGGCTGAGAGTACTGAAAACAGCCCCACCCCATCTCCTCTGCAGAAGAAGGTCACTGAGGTAATCTCCTCCTCATTCAGAACTGGCCAGAGCACAGCTCTGAACAGCACATAGTTGTGAAGCTCAAGAAGTCTAAGGTTTTCTCTGAGGTAGGATGGGGCCGGACACACTGACTGGCCATCCTTATTGTGTGCCAGAGGTTGTGCTGTCTGGATGTGTGCATGATTCTGCTGTCAGAGCTGAAGAAAGGCTCCTTGTAGTGCTCCCCATAGCAGTGAGCTCATTCTCCCAGTGTGTGGGTGGCTGCCACAGCTGCAGGGCCACTCTAAACCCAGGACCTTGGGGATCTGTCCTCTGCCCTGCCCTTTCCCTGTCTACCTTCGCTTGGCCTGTCAGTTTAGACTACAATAGAGTAACCAGAAAATATAGAGAACAGCATGTTCAGAGCTTGTACTGGTCAGAAAACCATCTATGCTTAGATACGAATATGGAAAGTTGCTGTTGTAGAGTGCATTCTGTACACTGTTGGCTCCTCAGCAATAAGTATTTTCACTCCTTACTACCCTCTGAGGCAGGGGCCATTAGTGTGCAGCTGTGCCTGTTTTACAGATGAGAGTGGAGTGTCAGTAATACACTCGTGTTTCAACAGGATTTGTCCAAAACCCTGTTGTTGTACACTGTCCCTGCTGTCCAAGGCTTCTTCCGTTCCATCTCCTTGTCAAGAGGCAACAACCTGCAGGATACACTCAGGTATGAAGGATGGGAGACTAACTCTTAAAAGGCCTTGTCAGTGCTGGGACAGAAAAGTGTCCAGCAGGTGTCTTCATATTCCCCCTCTGGTCAATACCATCCAAGTCAGCATATGGGCCTTTTTCCTCCTGAGTTTGTGCCTAGAGACACAATAGCTGACCAGGCCTCATACATGAGGCTGAGAGCCATGAGGATGAAGGAGAAGAAGTGAGAGGGGGAAGCTGTCTCACCTTCATCCTAGGAACTAAGTAATCTTGACTCAGCAGCCTCACTGGTGCCCTTCCTGCTGTACACCTTCTGTGTGTGCAGACTCTCTCCAGCTCATCTCTGCAACTGAGTCTGTGCCTTGGTGACCCTGAAAGACCTGGGAGAAGTGCCCGGCTAGTATTTACAGAGATCTCTGTATTTACATGAGCTCTGCCACCTGTCAGCCATTTACAGCCTTAAAGATGAAAAACAGACAGGAACTAGGAAGCTCAATTTCCTGTGACTTTCCTCCTGTCTTTCCAGAGTCCTCACCTTGTGGTTTGATTATGGTCATTGGCCAGATGTCAATGAAGCCTTGGTGGAAGGGGTGAAGGCCATACAGATTGATACTTGGTTACAGGTGAGAACTCGGTGACAGTGAGCATGGGCCACAGTCTCTGTCCCATTTGTCTCCTCTTGAAAGCACTAGAAGTCATAGTAGCAAGATGGCCTATGTCATAAGCTATAAGGAAACACAGCTTGGCCCCAAGTTCCAGACCTGCATAGTCTCCCTTGCTTGTGCCAGGAAACTAAACGACTGAATCATTTCAAGACCTGCTAGACCAAACCACACTCCTGAAATCCCAGCACATGGGAGGTGGAGGCAAAAGGATCACAACTAAGCTAGGCTGATGCATGTCGCATATTGTGTCTTTCTAAATACCAGGTCATACCTCAGCTCATTGCAAGAATTGACACACCCAGACCATTGGTGGGCCGGCTCATTCACCAGCTTCTCACAGATATTGGTCGGTACCACCCCCAGGTACGGGCAGAACCTGAGCATTTTCTCATGAAACCACTGACCTTTGGTTTGGTGGCTAGCTTTTGCAAGTGTCCCTCTGTTTGCTTAGGCCCTCATCTACCCCCTAACGGTGGCTTCTAAGTCTACCACCACAGCCCGTCACAATGCAGCCAACAAGATCCTGAAGAACATGTGTGAGCACAGCAACACGCTGGTCCAGCAGGCCATGATGGTGAGTGACGCTTGAGTAAGCAGCCAGGGGCATTAGTGATCACATCTCTTCCCTCAGGGCACACATGCCCTGGCCTGTCTCCAGATCAGACCTTCCCAATTATAGCTTACCTGTGGTGCATCCCTCCATCTCCCTTTGATCTAGGTGAGTGAAGAGCTGATTCGCGTAGCCATCCTCTGGCACGAGATGTGGCATGAAGGCCTGGAAGAGGCATCTCGCTTGTACTTTGGGGAGAGGAACGTGAAAGGCATGTTTGAGGTGCTGGAGCCCCTGCATGCTATGATGGAACGAGGACCCCAGACTCTGAAGGAAACATCTTTTAATCAGGTACAGGATCAGAGCATGAGAGGACATTATCATGACTTCACCACACTGCTTTCTCTCTGACCTTTCTACTGTCCTTTAAAGTTACACTGGGCATGGTGGTGCATGCCTGTATCCCAGTCTTGGGAGGCAGAGGCGGGCATATCTCTGTGAGTTCAAAGCCAGACTGGTCTACAAAGCCAGTCCAGAACAGTCAAGGCTACACACAGAGAAACCCAGTGGGGGGTGGGGGGGAAGTTACATTCAGAGAGGTCACAGCATAGAAAAGTAATATCAGTACTTTGTGTAGGAGAATTGCAAAGTGAAGGTCAGTTTAGACACTAGTGCCCAGAAAATAAAGCAAAACAAAACACTAGAAATGTGATTGTTGTCGCATTTTTAAATAAATTTATTGGCTTTTTAAAAAGATGTTTGATTTTGTTTTTTCAAGACAGGGTTTCTCTGTATAGTCCTAGGTGTACTAGAACTCACTTTGTAGACCAGGATGGCCTTGAACTCAGAGATCCACCCACCTCTGCCTCTCGGGTGATGGGATTAAAGGTGTGTGCCAAACCAGAAGAGGACATCATGGAAGAACAGTTACAGATGTGAGCTGCCCTGTGGGTGCTGGGAATTGAATTCAAGACATGGAAGAACAGCTCTTGTGCTTAACCACTGAGCTATCTCTCTAACCCCTTAACTTATTTTCATTTTCATGTCATGCTAGAGAGAGCAAACCTGGGGCCTCACACATTCCCAGCAAGCTCTTCTCAGATGTTGAAATTTTAGCAAAATTTAAACCAGAAACACACAAGATTCCTTCCAGGGCCATCTTATCTCTCCCTGAATCCCTTTTAGACAGGTCATCCTCATGCCCTGGGAGCTCAGAGGTTGGGACTCCACAGCCACTGCTGCTCAGCCATTCCCTCCTAATATTTTTTTTACCACCTCAGGCACCTTTGGGATCTATGTGGTCTGCTTCAGCATTTAGCCTCCGAGCGTCATGGCCTTCTAGGTAACTTGAAACTTTGATGTGCTTTCTCTCTCAGGCATATGGTCGAGATTTAATGGAGGCACAGGAATGGTGTAGAAAGTACATGAAATCAGGGAATGTCAAGGACCTCACGCAAGCCTGGGACCTCTATTATCACGTGTTCAGACGGATCTCCAAGCAGCTACCCCAGGTAGGCTCTTGAGGCTCCCAGCAGGGTTGTCTGCCTACAGGGTGCCTTGGGAGCTCCTGGGCTCATCCTGTGCATCTAGCCTTGCTTCTGCTGGAGATGTTAGGACACACAAATTGCTTGTACCCATTTACTGAAAGAAAAATACTTAAATTGCATATCAATTTCCCTTGATAGGCAGAAATCTAAATCCTTTCCCAACTATTCACAGCTCACATCCCTGGAGTTGCAGTATGTTTCCCCCAAACTTCTGATGTGCCGAGACTTGGAATTGGCTGTGCCAGGAACGTATGACCCCAACCAGCCAATCATTCGCATTCAGTCCATAGCCCCATCTTTGCAAGTCATCACGTCCAAGCAGAGGCCTCGGAAGCTGACGCTGATGGGTAAGGACCAAGCGAGCACACCTCCTCTGCCCTGCCTGTGCTCCCTCCTCTTTCTGAAATGATTGCCTACCATCTCACCGGCTGCAGTGTCCCATGACTGTTGGGAGAGAAAGGGAGGACAGTGAATCTTGTTACAAGGCTCCCTGTTTGCCCAGTGCTACACTTGGTGAAGTTGCCTTTGTGTGGTCATTCCGTTGTGGTGGGCAGGTATGGGAAACTGGTGGTGCCAAGAAAAGCATCCAAGGCAAACACAGAACATGACAGGCTGCTTTGAAGACAGAACTGCACTGTCAATGTTCCTGGCTTGCCATCATTATCTAAAATGAGCAGACTGACCTTGGATTCTCACAGTGTATGAGAATATGTTAAGGTGAAGCTGCCTCTGGAATTCTTTAGGAACACAGTGCTACCAACCTGGACCAGTTAAGGGAGGTCCTAGAGCTGAGCAGGCACTGTGAGGTCCTCTGCCCTTTTAAGAGGCAGGGAAGGGTGTTGAAGCAAATTCTCATTCTGTGTTCCTGGCTGACCTGTATTCACTCTGTAGCACAGGCTGGTCACAAACTTGAGGCAATCCTTCACTTGCCTTCCAAGTACTTCCTATATTGCTCATGTCACCATCCACGCCTGACTTCCTCAATCCTGTGGGGGAACCGGGGGTGGGGGTGTATGTGCATATAACTGGGTGCTAAAGATAAAAGAGGGAATCAGTTATCTCTGTCACTGCGTGTCAGTTCCTCTTTAGAACAGCTGTTGATCCCTCTCTGAATATTGGGCTCTAGAGCCCTTGTTTTTTCTTTGTTAGGCTGAAAGCAGCTAAGTCTTGTCTCTGCCCCACTTGAAACTAGGCTTATTACATGGGTGCTAGCTGGGGCCCTTGGTCCCTCCAAACAACACCTCCTTGTTTAATGTATACAGATGTTTTCCCTGTGTATGTCTGTGTACCTCATGCATGCCTACAAAAGCCAGAAGATGGTGTTGAATACCCTGGAACTGGAGTAACAAATGCTTGTAAGCTGCCCTATAGGTGCTGGGAACTGAACTTAGGTCTCCTGGAAGAACAACCAGTTCTCCACCCACTGAGCCATCTTGCCAGCCCCATGCACTGCAAGCATTCTTCCCTGATGGGCTCACTATCTAGTCCCTAGTTTTCTCACTCCTGAGAGCTTGTATGGAAGCTCTAGCAGGGAACACAGCTTCTCTTTGACAGAGTGTTGAGAGGAACACAAATGGAACAGTGACAGACAAAAGGGTCACCTGATCAATCACACCAACCTTGGGATCAGTGAAATAACAGATGTCTCAGCCAGATTGCTTTCACATCTTTTCTCAGATTCATTCATTTATTTATTTGTGTTTGGTTGTTTGTTTGTTTTTAAGACAGCATCTCACCATGTAGCCCTAGCAGGCTGGCCTCAAAATCATGGAGTTCTGCCTTCCTCTACTTCTGCCTCTGGAGTACTGAGATTAAAGCTGTGTGCCACCACCATCCAGTTTCCTTTCTCTTACTAATGTTTATTTCTGGACTAGAGAGATGGCTCTGTAGCTAAGAACATGTACTGTCTTGTAGAAGTGTTCTGTTCCTAGAATCCACATCAAGCAGCTTAACTGCCTGTAACTCCAACTCCAGGGCGATCTGAAACCTTTGGCTTCCATGAGCACCTGGATTTACATGCTCATACCCACACCAAGATTTATTCACATAGTCAAAAATAATAAACCTTTTTTTAAAAAAATGCTCATATGCTGGGCATGGTGGCACATGCCTTTAATCCCAGTACTCCAGAGGCAGAAATAGGCAGATCTCTATGAATTTGAGACCAACTTGGTCTACAAAGTGAGTTCCAGGGCAACCAAGGCTACACAGAGAAGCCCTGTCTCAAAACACACACACACACACACACACACACACACACACACACACACACAAATGAAACTGTTAGCAGAGAAGCTGCTCTTTCCACCCCAGCCCTACTTTCCCAGCCAGCTATGGGGCAAATCTCCTGACCTGTCCCTCCTGGTGTTTCCTGACACCTTGTTGGTGCTCCCATTGGGCATGCCCCACTGGAACATACCCCTGGTGATGTGGCCTATAGGAGGCAGAAAAGGACAGTGGGATGGGGAGCAGAGAACCTATAGGGTCTCACCTTGTACTCATTCTTAGTCCTCATAAAACAGTTTTTGTTTGAATTAGAGCAGTATTGGTTGTAGGGGACCATTGAAGGCAGAGCTGTTCTTTCCCTCATTTCTAGGACGTGTGTGCTTGTCCAGGAGGACAGTATGACTAGGAAAGGGAGTGGATTCCTTAGGACCTGGGGAATAGTCAGTAGTCTTAGATAATAATGTGAGCAGCTCTGATCTGTTTCAGTTGCTCCCTCTGTTTCTCACAGGCAGCAATGGGCACGAGTTTGTTTTCCTCCTGAAAGGCCATGAAGATCTACGACAGGATGAACGGGTGATGCAACTCTTTGGCCTGGTGAACACACTCCTAGCCAATGACCCGACATCTCTTAGGAAAAACCTCAGGTATTCATAACAGTGTGAGAATAGCTGAACTCTCAGGACTCTTGGCATTTCATCCTATGCTGTCCATGTAATCATGTATCTTTAAAAACTTTTTAAAATTAGGTATCTGAGCTAGGTATGATGGCACATGCCTGTAATCCTATTGCTTGGGAGGTAGAGGCAGAATGATCAAGAATTCGAAGCTAAAGCCAGGCATGGTGGCACATGCCTTTAATCCCAGCACTGGGGAGACAGAGGCAGAATTAGGCACATCTCTGAGTTTGAGGCCAGCCTGGTCTACAGAGCAAATTCCAAGACAGCCAGGACTACATAGAGAAGTCCTGTCTCAGGGGGCAGGGTGTGAGAAACTCAGAAGAGAATGCTTCAAGATTAGACTCAAGATTCTACAAATTCGCTGTTCTCTCCCTGGACCAGGGCCAGCCAGACTCTTCCTGCTGCTTCTCCTCTGTCTCGTATGCCCATGGCTGTTCCACTGAGGTTGCTTTATTAGTTACTCGGTTCTTCCTCCACAGACATGAGTTTGTGAGGCAAGTTGAGGACCACTGTGGCTTCCATGGCATCTTTCTGGGGTGTCTTCTTCACAGATGGCCATTCAGCCCACAGCTTGTACCAGGGAGCTTAAGAAAGGCATTGTGTATCCTAAGCTGATTAAAGGTGTACTTCTATTCACTGTGCAATGACCCCTGTCCCCTTCCCTGTGGTTACCAGCATCCAAAGATATGCCGTCATCCCTCTGTCCACCAACTCGGGCCTCATTGGCTGGGTCCCCCACTGTGACACACTGCACGCCCTCATCCGGGACTATAGGGAGAAGAAGAAGATCCTCCTGAACATCGAGCATCGCATAATGCTGCGGGTACGTGCTGCTGTCCTGCCAACACCCTTGAGCCTCATGGACACCCATACTCTATGGCACCCACTCCTGCCTGGTAGAGCACCACTGAGAAAGCTATTTGAGGAAATCACTATGAAAGAAGGCTTAATGAAGTAACTCATAAAACAGATAACTGTTGAAAAACAAAGGAAGGCCAGCAAGAAGACTAAGTGGGTAAAAGCACTTGCTATAAAGGCCTGAAGCCCTAGAACCCACAGAAAAAGGAGAAAAACAACTCTCAGAAATTGTCCTCTGACCTCCACATACATACAAAATAATAGTTGTTTTGGTTTTGTTTGTTTGTTTGTTTGTTTGTTTGTTTAATTAAAAAAGTCACCCAGCACTTGGGAGGCAGAGGCAGGCAGATCTCAGAGTTCAAGGCCATCCTCATCTACATAGTGAATGCCAGGACAGCCAGGGCCACTTAATAAGACCTTGTTTTAAGGGAAAAAAAAGAAGGGGGTGGGGTGGGGGGAGGCCTGGAGGGACAGTGGTTAGTGGTTAGTGCTTAGTGGTTAAGAGCACTGGCTGCTCTTCCAGAGGTTCAATTCCCAGAACCCACATGGCAGCTCACAATTGTCTGTGACTCCAGTTTCAGAGGATCCAATGTGCTCACACAGACATATAAGCAGGCAAAATACCAATATACATGAAATGAAAATAAAAATTTTTTAAAGAGGGAAAAAAATGACAACCACAGTGTTCTTTGCTTTGCTTTGCTTTGCTTTGTTGTTTCCTTTCTCTCTTGGCTTTGCTGATGAAATCAGAACCCAGCTCTGTCTGGCCCTAGCCTGTTCTACATGTGTGCTGCGTATCGTGGGCTCCTCTCTCACTGACTGGTTCTGTCCCTATTCAGATGGCTCCTGACTATGACCACCTGACACTGATGCAGAAAGTGGAGGTGTTTGAGCACGCTGTCAACAACACAGCTGGGGATGACCTGGCCAAGCTGCTGTGGCTGAAGAGCCCCAGCTCAGAGGTATGGCACACACGGCTGGGCGTACACTCCTTCTGTTGTGGCTGACTGAGGAATTGTCACTGTGTTTTATGAAAAGCTTTTGAAAACTGATTAAATTAAGAATGGTGGTCCATGCCTATAATTTCAGCATTTGGGAGGCTGAGGCAGGAGAATCACCATGAATTCATGTCCATCCTTTACTACATAGAGAGTTTTAGGACAGCCTGAGCTATATAGGAGATCCTGTAACTCCTGTTTCAGGGGATTCAACATCCTTCTGGCCATCTCAGGTACTAGGCAGTATGTGGTACACATATATACATACATATATACATACTTACACACACACACATGAATGCGTGCATGCATTCATACACATATGAATAAATGATTTTTTTGTTTTTAAATGAAGTAAAATTGGGCAGGAAAGATAGCTTGGCAGGTTAAGTCACTTGCTGCCAAGCCTCACAAGCTGAGTTCAGTTCCCGGAACCCTTAACAGTGGAAGGAGAGAACCAGCTCACACAAGCTGTTCTCTGACTCCACTAAAGCACTGTAGCATGTACACATGCTGCCTGCCTCACAGATGTTCACACACAAATAAGTAATAAATAAGACTTTAAGAAAATGTTTAATGATCAGCTACTCCTTTACTGTTTACCAGAATATCCATCCTCTTCCCCCCATCCTTGTGCGACTTAAGAGACTGCACTTTGCTTACACACTGACCTCAGTCTCCCCATGGAGTTCATTCTAGAGCCTTCTCATTGCTCTCTCTGCCCATCTCTTCACATTGGCTATTTCTTTTTTCTTTTTTTTTTTTTCTTCTACTACATAATTTTGGGGACCGTTGTATTGATGTCTCAAAAACGGTGCTGTTAACATTCTTTGCAATGACATTAAATGTACCAAGTGACTTGGAAAGAAGGTTTATCTTCACAGTCTCAAGTGGCTATTTTCACTTTTATCTCCATGTTCCTAAGAAAAAGTTCATTTGTTCATACCCACGCAGCACCTTTCTGATAAAGTTTGTTTTGAGGCATAGTTTATAATCATGAATCATCTATTCTAACTGGTTATTGGTAGACTAGAAGAACATTGTCCTGGGCTATAACTAGGTTGAAACTACTGGTTTATAGAGTCCATGTGTGCTCTTGTGCCATAGGTGTGGTTTGACCGAAGAACCAACTATACCCGTTCCTTAGCTGTCATGTCAATGGTTGGATACATTTTAGGACTTGGAGACAGGTGAGTGAATTTAATTTGTTTCTTTGAGTCTTTCACAGTTGTTTTGAATGGTTTCATTTTGTTTTCTAGTGAAATATGTAACCATTGTATAAATATTACTATTTTTAATTGAATTTTTATTTTTTATATTAATTACAGTTTATTTACTTTGTATCCCAGATGTAGCCCCCTTCCTCATTCCCTCCCTTTCCCACCCTTAAATATTATTTTTTGAAGGACATGCAAGCATGGTTTTATTGAGAACTAGGGTAATGGTGCAGCAGGGAGGGATCCCCAAAGTAACTGATTTAAAAGACTAACCACTCACCACTGTACTAAGACAGATCATTCTCCATCTGTAATTGAAACCAACAGAAACAGAACCTTATATTATACAAAATACACCTCTAAGTGTAGTAACCAAAGAGATAATTCAGAGCTGTGGATATGACTCAGTGGAAGAGCACTTGTATAATTAACACAGAGCCCAGAGTTTGCTCTCTAGTGCTAAACCCCCCCCCCCCATTAAAAAATGGAAAGAAAAATAGGTAGATCAATCAGGAATGTTTAGACACCGACTAATAAGAATATAAACAGGGGCTAGAGTGATAGCTTAGAGGTTAAGAGCACTGGCTGCTCTTACAGAGGTTCTGAGTTCAATTCCAGGCAACCACATCGTATCTCATGACCACCAATAATGAGATCTTGTGCCCTCTTCTGGTGTGCAGGCATACATGCAGGCAGAATACTGTATGAATAATAAATAAATCTTAAAAAAAATACAATGCAAATAAAATTGGTTATTTAATGCCTACTGTTTTTGTGTTTCATGCATTTACTTGAGAGTAAATATCATTTTGTGCCCCTTACCTCCAAAATAAAACCTTCAGCCAGGAGGTATGACATATGCCTATAGTTCCAGCACTGGGAACTGAGGTGGGAATATGACTGAGCCTAAGACCTTTTTTTGTACATGGCTCCTGAGCCTAAGATTTTGAGATCAGCCTGGGCATCAAAATGAGATCTCATCTTTAAAAGACAAGACCAGTGGGACCAAGCATGGTGTACAAGCCTTGACTCCAGCACTCGGGAGGCAGAAGCAGAGGCAGCAGAGCTCTTAAGATCTAGGACAGCCAGGGCTACACAGTGAGACCCTGTCTCAAAAAAAGCCAGTGCAATAGCTCAGCTTATACCACAGGGCCTGACAACCTAAGTGTGATCTCTGATACCCATGTGGTAGAAAGAAAGAAACAACTCCTTCAAGTTGTCCTCTGACAGCCAAACAAGAGCCATGATGTGTATGTGTGCAAGTATGCACTCTGACACACACATGCACATACACGCACACATATAGAGTAATCTAAAACAAAATACAGAGCTCTAGAAAGCAGTAGTTTGAAATCTTTTTAAATACTGGCAGAGAATGCCTTTGATGAAAGACTGGTGGACTGAGAAGGACTTAGATTAATCCAGAGGATCACACCCCTGTGTGGGCTGTCTGGTAGGAATGACAGAGCTATGCTACTCTTGACAGAAACTACTTTCCTGGGAACCCAAGATCCCAATAAAGTTAATGCAAGGGCAGATAATAAATATTTTCCTCTGCTACAAGCACTCTCCTCTGCTTTTGTAGCCCCAAAGAAGCTTGAGGCAGTACAGAAATCTGTGAGTAAGGCTATCTCCTACACCTGAATCACACAGGCATGTGGGGGCTCACCTGAGAGCCGGTCTTGGCCAGCCCTCAGCCTGGAGTGGTCTTGTTGATTGATTCATTGGAGCTGCTTTCTTCATCATTCCCTGCTCTCACTTATTTCTCAGACACCCATCCAACTTGATGCTGGACCGGTTAAGTGGAAAGATCCTGCACATTGACTTTGGAGACTGTTTTGAGGTGAATACTGGATAAAGCTAAACCAACTTGGGCAACTTGGCCCTAAATATCTTCCCTTCCCTTCTCTTAGCCTCTAAGCCCTTGAGCAAAGACTCAGCCCATACCCTCTCATAGAAGGATCTCCTGTCCTTCAGCTGCCTGCTGTCCAAGGCCAGGCAATGAGCACTTACCCTTTTTCTCTGTTCTGGTTTTGTTTTCTTATTTCCTTCCTGTGATGTAAATCAGTGTACATGATGTCAGGAGAGGCCATTACCTTTACCTGGCCTCAGCTAGAGGATATAACCTAACCATGGATTTGCCTTTTCCTTTAATGACCCTATAGGTTGCAATGACCAGAGAGAAATTTCCAGAAAAGATTCCATTTAGACTAACAAGAATGTTGACCAATGCTATGGAGGTGAGTGGATCCTGGGTGCACACTGATTTGAAATAGAACCAACATAGTTGTACCCTTCTCTGAGTACAGATGTGCGTGTTAGAGCACATCAGTTCCCCTGTATCAGGGCCTCGTCACTATGTTAGGAGTAAGCTTTGAAGGTCAGTGTTGCATGTTGTGTCTGCACTGGCCTGGGTCTGTGCCCTTGTGAGGGTGACAGGCCCTCCCTTGCCTTTGGTCATAAGGTACCAGTGGCCACTGTTAGTAACTTCTGGCTTTGTGTGTCCAAACTTTCTGCAGGTTACAGGACTGGATGGCAACTACAGAACCACATGCCACACAGTGATGGAAGTGCTTCGGGAACACAAGGACAGTGTCATGGCTGTGCTAGAAGCCTTTGTCTATGACCCTCTGCTGAACTGGAGGCTGATGGACAGTAAGTTTCAAATAAATTCCAAGCCCCCTGGGTTATTTAAATTAAATAAATTTAAATGTGCGGGTGTGTGGGTGTATGTGTGTGCCTGCATGCATTCGTCCCTGACAATTACAGAGCAGCCCTGGGGGCCGAAGAGAAATTTCAAGCATTGTTATGAGCTATAGAACACTCCCACTCTAGCTTAGCTGTTTGATGAGATGTCTTTCTGGATAACTGTACTTTTGTGGGTTTTGTGTGTTTGGGCTGTAGAGTAGGAAGCTAGAGTTTTAGTGAGAAACACAAGTAGCTGTGATGAGGCTGCAGCATCGCCCCCAGCCTCTCTGCCCTGAAGGGCCCTGACAAAAGAGGCTGCTGTCCTGTGAGTAAACCAACTCTCTCCTTGTCTACGTCAGGCGTGTGGTGGAAAGCATCTGGGCTGCAGATGCAGCACTACAACTTCTGAAAAACTGTTTTAACCGGGCAGTGGTGGTGCACACTTTTAATTCCAGGAGGCAGAGAGGCCTCTGTGAGTTTGAGACCAGCCTGGTCTACAGAGCAAGTTCCAGAATGACCAGGGCTACACAGAGAAACCCTGTCTCAAAAAAGCAAAGAAAACAATTATGTTTTTATGATCATAAGAAAATATGTTTTCAACCAAGTTTCTTTTAAGGCTGAAGTGCTTTCTAATTCCTGCTTTCTTTTTCTAGCAAATACCAAAGGCAATAAGCGATCCCGAACAAGGACAGATTCCTACTCTGCAGGCCAGTCAGTAGGTGGGTACGTCCTAGGGAAAATGGCAGATCCCGTTACTTTGTCCAGAGTGTTTGAGCTAATCTTGCCTACATAGCAAGTTTGAGGCTAGAATGGACTAGATGCGATCCAGTCTGAAAAAAAGAAAAAAGGGCTGGGTACGGTGGCACATGCCTTTAATCCAGCACTCAGGGAGGCAGAGGCAGGCAGATCACTGTGAATTTGAGGCCAGCCTGGTCTACAGAGCAAGTTTCAGGACGGCCAGGGCTACACAGAGAACCCTTGTCTTGAAAAAACCAGAAAAGAAAAAAAGGGGCTGTCAAGATCCTTGCCACTCGGCGGCAGTGGTAGCACACACCTTTAATCCCAGCACTCTTTAGGAGGCAGAGGCAGGCCTGGTCCACAGAGTGAGTTCCAGGACAGCCAGGGCTACACAGAGAAACCCTGTCTCAAAAAAAAAAAAAAAAAAAAAACAAGAAAACAACGGCAGTAACCTGCTTGCCCCTCAAGCCTGGTGACTGGAATTCAATTCCCAGAACCCAAATAAAGAGTAGAAGGAAAGACAACCCATGAGTCGTCTTTCCACATGCAAGTGTGACATGCACTCCTTCTTCACATGTACATTCGCAATAGTAACATAATAAATTTTTAAATAAGTAGAAACTAATTGCTTTATATTACTCTTTTTAAAAAAAATCTTTGTTATTTTTTATTTGCAAGTGTATAGGTGTTTTGTCTGCATTTCATGCATGCCTGGAGGAGGCCAGAAGAGTGTGTTAGATCACCTGGAACTGCAGTGATAGGTGGTTGTGAGCCACCATGAGGGTGCAGGGCTGCTGTAAGAGCTGCAGGTGCTTTTAGCTACTCAGCCATGTCTCCAGCCTATGCTGTGCTTCTCTGATGTCAGTGCTGAAGACGTAGCTCAGGAGAGTGCTTGCCCAGCATGACTGAACCCTGAGTCTAACCCCAGGACAGCTCAGTGGGTAGGGGTGCTTATGGCCAACCCTGGTCACCTAGGTTTCATCCCCTGAACATACAGTGGAAGGAGAGAACCAATTTCTAAAAGTTGTCTTCTGACCTCCCATAAATGCTTACCTCCACATATACACATAAATAAATGTAATTTTTATTTAAAAAAGAATAACTGGGCTGGAGAAATGGCTCAACAGTTAGGAGCACATACTGTTCTTCAAGAGAATTTGAGTTTGGTTCCCAGCATCAGGTCAGGTAGGTTACAACTGTATAGCTCCTGCTCCAGGAAGAGCAGCTCTCCCAGCCTTAGGCACCCACACCCCACATGGACATGCTTACATGCAAACATACACACATAATTTAAAATGGAAATAAATTAAAAAAAATAGACCGACAACCAGGTGTTGTGGCACATTGAAGTAGATACGTGAGGTCGTATTTACCTACACGGGGAGTTCAAGGGCAGCCTCAGATACTTGAGGCCTCTCAAACATATTTTAAAAAAGAAAAAGGATAAGAAAAACAAGAAAGAAAGAATTATAAACTAATGGCTTCTTACTATTTGAATCATCTGCTAATTTTGAGTATTTTGTTTTGTTTTTCTAGAAATTTTGGATGGTGTAGAACTTGGAGAACCAGCCCATAAGAAAGCAGGGACCACGGTGCCAGAGTCCATCCATTCTTTCAGTAAGTCCATACTCTGAGGAGCTAGCACATATAGCAGCTATACTGATCCGTGGGCCCAAAAGGCAAGTAGCGGTCAACAAGGCAGGGAACCACGCTGTCTCTGAGAGGAAAGGGTCCGTGAGTTTTGCATTGTGTGATGAGGACAGAGATGCATGCCAGGGATTACTCAGCACTCAGAGGTAAGTTTCACTGAAGCAGGGCAGCCTTGGACCTGTTGTTTCTACTCTTGTGTCTTTCAGTTGGAGACGGTTTGGTGAAACCAGAAGCCTTAAACAAGAAAGCTATTCAGATTATTAACAGGGTTCGAGATAAGCTCACTGGTGAGTGCTTGGGGCTAAAGGGACACAAAGCAACTTCCTAGTGGATGGCCAGCCTGCTGTGCTGGGATTTGTTCCAGAGTTGCTTCAAGGGCATTAATCAGGCAGAGGGAACAGTATATACTAGAACCCTTTGATGAAAGTGATTAAAAAAAAAAAAAAATCTCAGGGCTGGCATTCTGGCCCAAGGAAAACAAAGTGTGTGATGTCTGGGCAGGGCCTTAGGTTCACATCCTATGTCCTGAGAGCAGTGGAAAACCAACAGAGGCAGTTAGGTGGAATAGGGAAGGAAGCAGGCCTAAGAGTCTGTGTTTTGATACCACCTTCATTGGCTGGGTGGACCTTGTGTCAGAAGGAGGGCTTGTAGGGGCCCCAGTATCCAGATAAGACAGCTATTGATGAAAGGAAGACCTTAGATGCAAGAGTCTTTCTTTTTGTGTTTTTTTGTTGTTGTTGTTGTTCATCTGTTTGTTTTTCAAGGTAGGGTTTCTCTGTGTAGCCTTGGTTGCCCTTGACTAGGTTTGTAGACCAGACTGGCCTTAAACTGACAGAGATCCACCTGCCTCAGTCTCCTGAGTGCTGGATTAAAGGCATGCACCACCACACCCCTGCTTCGAGAGATCTTGAGGAGGGCAAATCAGTGGTTGGGCTAGGGCTGTGGCAATGGAAAGTTCTTACCTGCCACTCACAGAACCTAGGTTAGGGCCCCCAATACCATTCAAAAAATAAAATAAGATAGTCACAAAGATGGTTGTTGACACATGAGACTTAGGAAAGTCAGAGATGACTGCAGATACTGGTGACCATCTGAGAACTGTGTGCAGCCCTTTAGCCAGACTGAAGTTGTTGAAGAGAATGAGATGGAGGCAAAGAAAGGTGAGATGTAGCAGCATTCTGGAGGAGTTTATACAGGGAGGAGAGGACTAAGTGAGCAAATTAGCAGCTTTAAGGGCAGAAATCCTGGGTTGCTAGCTCCACTGTAAGGGCTGCTTCATGGTCCAAAGGACTCTACCACTGAGCTGCATCCCTATGTCTAAGATCTCTCTCTATAAGGAGGAAGGTGTTTACGAAGCTGAAAAGGCTTAAATAGTTGGTCCTTTTGGTACTAGAAAGGCAGTTTGCCAGCTAGGTGTGGTGGCTCACACCTGCAATCCCAGCAAGAGACCAAGGCAGGAGGATTGCTGAGAATTTGAAGCCAGGCTGGGTTATAACAGTTAGTTCCAAGACAACTCAAAATGAATAAAGCAGCTGGCTACAGTGGTGTACATCTGTACCCTGCACTTGGGAAACCAGGAGGATCGGGCATTCAGGATCAGCTTCAGCTCCGTAATTCAGACCAGCTGAGGCTGCATGAGATCTCGCAAAACTTAGTAACAACAAAACACTTCCTCCATCTCAAAGAAAAGAAAAAGCTGCAGGTTGGGCCTGGAGAGATGGCTCTGTGGTTAGGAGCATGCATTATCTGGGCAATGGATGAGTTTGCTTCCTAGCACCCATATGGTGGGTCATTATCATCAGTAACTCCAGTTCCAGGCCATCTGACACCTTCTGACCTCCAAGGGCACACACCTGGTAGACATACAGGCAAAACACTCCAGACACATAACATTTTAAAATCTTAGAAAACAAAGACAGGAGTGGTGGTACATGCCTTTAATGCCAGCACTCAGGGAGGCAGAGGCAAGTAGATGACTGTGAGTTCAAGGCCAGCCTGGCCTACAAGTGAGTCCAGGACAGCCAGGGTTATACAGAGAAACCCTGTCTTGGGAGGGGGGGGTTGTCTAAAACCAAAGCCAAGCAGTTTATCAAAGAAGCCACATTTGCTGACGAGAGTGCAGAGTCTGTGTGAGAGCAAGATCCTAACTGCTAACAGTGTTTCGGTGGAAACACTGATGGAAGCTTGTGGGCTTCAAGCTGAGTAGCCTCAACCACTTTTCAAATCAGATTTTGGAATAATCCCATGAACTGCAGCTTAACATCATCACCATCTTTAAATTGGCTCTATATTAAGAGATCAGTGTGCCTACAGATGACACAGGTGACTTCTCAATGCAGGGGTGCTCTGTCCTTCCTGCTCCAGTGACTGTGTAACTGCATAGACAGCCGAGCCAAACAAGAACATGGCCTGTGTTGATGCCAAGTGCATTTGACAGTGTTTCTGCTTCTGCTTCCTAGGTCGGGATTTCTCTCATGATGACACCTTGGATGTTCCAACCCAAGTAGAGCTGCTTATCAAGCAAGCAACATCCCATGAGAACCTCTGCCAGTGCTATATTGGCTGGTGAGTGAGCCTCATAAAGAAGCTTCGTTGGCTGCCAGGGGGCCAGCCCCAGCATTCAGACAGGTCTCAGCAGAGGAGATAAGAACAGGCAGGGGAGTAACACATGAATGAGTCAGAGACTCTGGCTGTGAGAATCATGCATCTTTGACTGACTAGCAACCAGGATATTTCCTTATTTATACAGATTCCGTAAAGAGAGGCAAACTTATACAGATACAGATCATATCATTTGGTCCCTGGACAAGTGTTATAACTACAGAGAGAATAGGTATTATTAACCTCAAGTCATCTCAGACTATGTGAGCATTTATGATATATGACATCCTATGCTCCTGGAAAGTAAGACATTGAACAGATGGAAAAATACCTATCTAGATGAGTTCCTAAGTCTCAAACAATGCATAGTGGTTAAGTACAACTTCTGAGTCAGCCTAGCCCAAAAGTTTGAATGCTCTCCCAGGCTGCAGGCCGACTTGGTTCTATTCATTTGTTTTCTCTTTGTAGTTTACCTATAAGACTTCACTGTAACTTAATCTGAGTCAGTCTCCTTATGTTTGGCAAATTCCTATATTTCTTTAATTAATGTCATATTGTCTATATATACTGTCAGAGGTTGTTCTGGGCAAACTAACTTGTTAAGTTTTATTTTCGGGGGCAAAATGTCCTGTAGACTGCATACAGAAGGAGGCCTGTGATCTGGTCTGTTGCCAAAGCTATCGTTTCTGAGTTTGCTTAGGGCAGCTGTGCCAAGAGAACTGGGGCTATCCAACTTTTTTGTGCTTTTCACAGTTTATCTCCCTGACAAGGAGACTTCAGGGTAGGGCCAGAAAAGGTCACTTCTTCGAAAGCCAAAATAATTTTCTGGGGAAAAGACATAAATGAATCATAATGTAAAAAGTTTCCAACAAATTCAACATGTAGAGATCAGAAATACAAGGTGAAAGCCAGCACAGTGGTGAAAACAGCATTTGGTTCAGCTTTGCTGGACGGTGTCAATCATTTGTGCTGACTTCATGGCTCTTGCCACTTTTCACTAGTCATGGTTGTGCCAGTTGCCCAAGCATGGTGGCACTGCTTTTAATCCCAGCATTGGGAATGCAGAGGCAGGCAGGCAAATCTCTTAAGTTCTAGGCCATCCAGGGCTACCGTGGTGAAACCACATTTATGTCTCAAAAAGAAATAAACCAGCAATGAGGACCCACTTGAAGCCTCAAACCCAACATGAAAACATGACTTGGTGGAGTGGCCATAAAGAGCAGTTACGGGCTCCTATCTTTTTAGAGGTTTGTAGAATGATCCTTGTTAGAACTACTTGTAAGAGGTGTGGTTTATAACGGGCAGGATACCTTACTTGTCTATAGTTCTTCTGGACTTTTATTGTCACTCCAAAGATGCAGCAGGACACAGGAAAAATCAGAGCAGTGACTAGAGAGAAAGGTAAAGAGAAAGCTTTATAATTCTGGAGAGTCTGGGCAGAGTTTTGAGAGTTGGGGCGGAAGTGTCTCTTTGGAACATCAGGGCATTAGCCCTTGACTAGAGATGTTGGCTGAGTCCAGTGAGGTTCTGATGACTGACCATGCCTTTGCTGTCCCCCTTCCTAGGTGTCCCTTCTGGTAACCAAGGCCTGGTAAACCATGTCCTCTCCTCAGAGGCTTTTGTACCTTGGTCTGTACTTCCAGTGGACTGACACCATGGTCATAAAGTTGGACTTTGTTAAGTATTTTGAAATGTATATGAAAAGAACTACTGTATTTTCAAAGTTGGTTTGAACCCACCTCCTAGCTGCTGTTGAAAAGATCCTGTCAGAAACACAAGGCTTGATTAAGCCCTCGGGACAGTGAAACACAGTGATCCTACAAGCCTTCAATTTTGGGAGAACAGAAGATCGGTGACTGAAAAATACGGGTTTTGACTTAACGTACAAGAGAGCTCATCATAAGCATTTGCTGACAGAATAATCTGGTTGATCCTCTCAAACTGGGGCCTGGAGAACACTGACCAGGGGCTCCATCAGCAAGGACATAGACTTCAGCACTCCACCTGTCCTGTTACCTCACCAGTCCCTGGATAGCAGTGGCTATCCCTGCAGGATAGGCCAGAGTGAGTGAGAAGATCTGCCTTCTGCTGTCCCCACGATGCTGAGCCTCACAAGACCTGACCTTCCAGGAGGGACCTTTGCTCAGATGCCTGGTCACCAGGGATCTTAGTGGAGGTCCCCACACTGGCCCTGCTGTGTTCAGTGAGGGATGGATATGTTGTGTTTGGAGCAAGGGCTCAGAACACAAATGCTGTTGTGGAGGTGCTGATCACAGAGGGACACACTAAAACAGGTTGTGAATTATGAACAAAGTAAATATCCAACTACATACACAAAGTATAAAGTGAAGCCACGTCTAGACACCATGTTGTATCTGAGTAATTTTTGTGCCAATAAATGACATCAGAATTTTAAAAACATGTACATGTATGACTGGCCTCCTGTTCATATTTTGTAAATTCTGTTATTGGGCTTTGGATAAAACTCAGCAGTAAGCCACGAGCTAACAGGCAAGGGCCCTGATTTCGGTTCCGAGCATCATATGAAGAGACCCCAGGAGCCTACACTGTCAAGACAGTGTAGAAGTGTAGAAGTATAGAAGCCAAGACAGGTAGGCATGGATCTCTGAGTTTCAGGACAGCCAGAACTACACAGAAAGCCTTGTCTCGATAAACAATAAATTATATATGTGTGTGTGTGTGTGTGTGTGTGTGTGTGTGTGTGTGTTCTTATCTGTATGGCATATGTGTGCAGGCGCCCATGTCACCCAGATGAAGTCATCTGCTCCCTTAGCAAGTGGTTACGAACCTCAGGCCTCTAGAAAAATAAGAAGTCTTGACTGCTTTAAACCCATCTGTCCTTCCCATCCTCCCCAACTTTTTTACAACGTAAATTTCAAAATTCCAATCCAAGTGTGCTTATGCATGCCTTTAATTCCAGCACTTGGGAGGCTGAGGCAGGCGAATCTGAGTCACAGTTCAGAGTCCTGGGATTACTGGCCTGAACCGCCAGGACCTTAAGTGAAAAGCAAACTTTAAATGTGATTAAAAGTGTATCCTAAAGCTGGGCGTGGTGGCACATGCCTTTAATCCCAGCTCTCAGGGAGGCAGAGACAGGCAGATACCTGTGAGTTTGTTAGAAGCCAGAACCAAGCTCGCAAGTAAGCTACACTGCTTGGGTGGAAGAGTGGGGAGGTGTTGGACAGGTGCGCATGCGCGCTGTGCCTATCTCGGGTCTGCCGGAACAATCTCGCGAGAAGAGCCGCCCTAGGACGGGAAGATGGCGCCTCCCAGTCCCCGGGAGCATCAGGCCGCGCCAGCGACCAGCGCGACCAAGCCTGACGCGGAGATGGTGCTGCCTGGCTTCCCCGACGCAGACAGCTTCGTGAAAGTGAGTTCGTGGGCCTTGGGGCACCCCAGGGGTCCCCTGTTCTGGCCGGAAGCGGCCTGGGGCTGCAGAGCGGGGGCTGCGGGCTTCCGGCGCCTGTCACGGCGGCCTGACGGCGCGCAACGGGAATGGCTGCGGGGGAGCGGGGATGGAGAGCGCCGCGCTTCCGGTGTGAGCGCGTGCCGCCCTGCGTGTAAAGCAGTGTCTGCGCCCTCAAAGAGCGTCCCAGTCCTCCACGTGGCGCACCCTACGCTACCTTTCCCGAAAGCCCCCCACAGCTGGACGACACCCATTGCTGTCGCTACTGATGTACAAACGTCTCTAACCCCAGTCTCTTCGGTCACCCTCACCGCTGCTATGGAATCTCTCTAAGTGCCGAAGCGCATTCATCTGTACCCCTTGAGCGTAAAGGTGTTTTGTTTTTATGACACAGGGCTTGTCTGTAGAGCTGTGGCTGTCCTGGAACTCGCTCTGTAGACCAGGATGGCCTCAAACTCACAGAGATCCGCCTGCCTCTGCCTCCCCTGAGTGCTGGGATTACACGCATGCCACCGTACTCAGGCGTGTGCGGCATGACAGCCACTTCAGAGTGTTCCCATTGCTTCCCAACAGTCTGCCTACGCCACCGATTATAAAATGGTCCTCAGAAGTGTCTAAACTATATATTGTTGGTGGATGTGCAGCAAAGCCACAAAAATACAATAAATTATTATAGAAAGCTCTTGCTTGAGTCTGTACCAAGCAATATTTTAAGTGATTTTAGTAGCTCACTTAATCCTCACAATAATTCATGAGTAGGTACCTTTTACTATGCCCATTTTTCAGAGGCATAAACTAAGGTCAGTATAAACAAAGTAGCTTGCTTCAAGTGACAGTTCGTAATTATCAGAACCAAGACCAAAACCAGGCCATAATAAGCCTTATTCATATTAGGAGTGCTGTAGCTCAGCTCAGCTGCCTAGTATTTGTTGTCAGCACCCAGGAGGTAGAGGCAAGAGGATCAGAAATTCAAGGTCATTTCAGGCTACAAGTTAGGTTGAGGCCAGCCTGGGCTCTATAAGACATTCTCTGTCCAAAAATAAAAAGACAGAGCTGGGCTTGTGGCTTCGTTGGTAGAAGACTTGCGTGTCATGAAGTTGTGGGTTTGATCACCAACACTACATGAGCAGATTTGGGTGGTGCCTGTAATAGGGAGGTGGGGACCAGAGGATTGGAAGTTCAAAAGTCATCCTTGGTTTTATAGTGACTTGTAGGTCAACCTGAAATGCATTCTTTTTTTTTTTTTTTTTAATTGTGGGATTGGGGGAGGGAGAGAAAATGCATGCCACGTGTCTGCTGACCCCATAGAGGCCAAAAGAGGGCATTGGATCTCCTAGGGCTGGAATTGGAGGTGATTGAGGGCCCCCTGTGTGAGCACTGGGAACTGAGCCCAGGTCTCATGCAGAAGCAGCAGGAGCTGAGACTCTTAACCCTGAGCCACCTCTCAGCCCCTTGGGATATATCTTTTAAATCTTTTAGTTAGTTAGTTAGTTATCCGTTTGTTTATTGCTGAATGAATAGGAATCTGTGTTTAAGATGTGTCTTTTTCTCTGGGCTTTTCAGTTTGCACTTGGCTCGGTAGTGGCAGTTACCAAGGCATCCGGGGGCCTGCCACAGTTTGGCGATGAGTATGATTTTTACCGAAGTTTTCCTGCCTTCCAGGCATTTTGTGAAACTCAAGGAGACAGGTTGCTTCAGTGGTAAGTTTATTTTATTTGTTGAAAGAAAAAAAAGAGAGATAATTTTTCCTGAGAGTCGCATACCTCAGTGGTAGGGAAATAATGAGCATGATGGGATCCCTAGATCTGAACCTCAGTACCAACCAACAACAACAACAAAAAAAAAAAAAGGACCAGCTGAATGCCAATAACCAGAATGGATATAAGCAAGGATAATCACATTGTTGGGGGAAAATATCAGCTCACTCCAGAGCCCTGACCAGCCTAGAACTTGCTGTACAGACCAAGCTAGCCTTGAAAATCTTTTAATTTAGGTTTGTTTTATTTAAGTTTAATGTTAATTCCATGCTGTGTTTTAGTATAAAGGATGGAAGCGTAATATATTTGGCAATTTTAAGAGATTAACCTTCATCTACCTCCTGAGTGCTAAAGTAATAATGTGAGCCATCACACCCTACATGATCTGTGATTGCTAAAAATTAAGGGCCACAAGATGACTCATTGGGTAAAAGGCACCTAACACCAAGCCAGATGACCTGAGTTCAGCCCCCGAGACTCGTGGGGAAGGCGAGAACTCACTCTAGCAAGTTGCCTTCTGACCTTTACACATGGGCAGAGGCACTCACACATATACGCACAAAATATTTATTTGTTTGTTTATTTAAAAAGTCTTTCCTGGGTATGGTGGCTCATATCTTTAATCCCAGCACTTGAGAGGCAGAGGCAGGTGGATCTCTGAGTTCAAGGCCAGCCTGGTCTATAGAGTAAATAGTACAGCCAGAGCTACTGTTTCTCATCAGTTAATTGTTGGGGGACATTACCTTGATGCTGTTATTTTATTGAGAAAAGGTTTAACTCACTAAATAGCCGATGTTGGCTTCAAACTCACTGTGGCCCAAGCCTTCCAAGAAACCAGTATCACAGGCCTGCACCACCAGGCCTGGCTTTGGCTCTTGTCCCTTAAAGGTTGCTGTGAGGATGTGCATTTGATTTTTACCATCGTATAGGGTACTGGGATCCGTGTGAGCCAAGCCATCTGGGGTGTTTTCCCAGACTGTAGATTGGTGGCGTAAAAGCACGCGTGCTGACCTTTGTTCTCCTTCAGCATGAGTAGGGTAATGCAGTACCACGGGTGTCGCAGCAACATCAGAGATCGAAGTAAAGTGACTGAATTGGAAGACAAGTTCGACTTACTGGTTGATACCAATGATGTGATTTTGGAGAGAGTGGTGAGTGTTTCCCTGTCCACATAAGTGAACTAACAAATATAAAACTCAACTATTAAAATGCAAGGAGAAACCCCAGCATTGTGGAAAAGGAAATGAGTGTAGCCAGGCCTAGTGGCCATGCCTGTATTTCAACACTAGGGAAACAAAGGCATATGGATCTCTGTGAGTTCCAGGCCAGCCTGCGAGTAAGACCTAATTATTTTTAATTATGTGTATGGGTATGTGCACCTGAATGCCGGTGTCCATGGAGACCAGAGGTCTTGGGTCCACTGGAGCTAGAGTTATAGACAGCTCTGACCCACCTAATGTAGGTGTTAGGGTAGAATGCTAATTCTCTGTAAGAGCCAGGCGGGGTCTCTCCAGCCCTTATCCATGCTTTCCAAAAAGATTGAACTTTTTAGCTCTGGAGGGATGGATCAGCAGTTAAAAGCACTGGCTGCTCTTCAAGAGGACCCAGGTTCAATCCCCAGCACCCACATGGCAGCTCATGACTGTCTATAACTCTTACTCCAGGGAATCCAACACCCTCACACAGATATACATGCAAGCAAAACACCAATATACATAACATAAAGATAAATCATTTATAAAAGCTTAAATTTTAATTGGCAAGTTAAAATTCTGAATACTTACAGTATACAAGTAATATTTTGATGCATACATTTACCGACTTTTTAAAGAAACTTACTCATTTTTATCTTAAGTGCATTGGTGTTTTGCCTGCATGGATATCTGTGTGAGGGTGTTGGATCACATGGAACTGCACTTACAGACAGTTGTGAGCTGCCATGTGGGTGCTGAGAATTGAACCCAGGACCTATGGAAGAGCAACCAGTGCTCTTAACTACTGAGCCATCTCTCCAGCCCCTATCTACTCTTTCATGTATGTGTTAACCACCTAATTCTATGAGTTCATTTCTTGAAAATGATCCTAACCCAGTGCCTTGTCTCTTCATAGGGTATATTACTGGATGAAGCCTCGGGTGTGAATAAGCATCAGCAGCCAGTCCTCCCTGCAGGGCTGCAGGTTCCCAAAACAATAGTGTCCAGTTGGAACCGAAAGGTGAGGACAGCCCTGCAGGTTGCTGAGTAGAGTTCCTAGTACGGGTTTTCCATAGTGCAGGTAGCTGGGCACTCGTCACTTTCGTGTGGTCTCAGAAGCACACACCCCACCTACCCCTTCTCCATGTGGCATTGCAGTAACCTTCGAAATGTGTGGTCCTGGGATGTTCTTGTCTCCTCAGAAGACAAGCTGAAGTTTCTTTTCCTACTTCATCAAGTTGCTGTATTTTAGTTGATCCGTATGTGTTGACTATAGGCAGGAGAATATGGCAAGAAAGCAAAATCTGAGACTTTCCGACTGCTGCATGCAAAAAACATCCTCAGACCTCAGCTCAAATTTCGAGAGAAGATTGACAATTCCAACACACCATTTCTCCCTAAAATCTTTGTCAAGCCCAATGCACAGAAGCCCCTCCCTCAGGGTAAGTGGTGGCTTTGAGTCCTTCCATTTGACACAGAAACCTGGGAAGGAGTGGCATCTTCACTCCCACATTTCTTTTCCCAGAGGAGCCCATTCACCTCCTCTTCCTAAGCTAGAAGGCTTACAAGTGTGTGCCTCCTGTGTGATGGTATGCTTGTCACTGCTTGGGTCTCCAGCTCTCTCAAAAGAAAGGCGGGAGCGCCCCCAGGATCGCCCTGAGGACCTGGATGTCCCCCCTGCCCTGGCAGATCTCATCCACCAGCAGAGAACCCAGCAACTTGAGCAAGACATGTAAGTGCATGGGTCTGGCCTTTCTCCTCGCCTGTCTGCCTCATTGCTTTCATTTGTTTGTTTGGACACGGGGTCTTATCATTCAGACTGACCTTGAACTAATGCTTTCACCTCAAAGTACTGAGATTATGTCACCATACCTGGGCCTTCATAACATTTTTTTTTTTTTTTTAAAGATCCAGTATGGGTGTGTGTGTGTGTGTGTGTGTGTGTGTGTGTGTGTGTGTATGCACATGCACACACACATGTAAGCGTGCCTGCCTGTATCATGCACACATACGTACACAAGTGTAGGAGCGTGTGGAGACCAGAAGAGAGCGTCAAGTGATTCCGAGCTATCTGATATGGGTGCTAGGCACTGAACTTAGCAGTACATACTAACTGCATAGCCGTTTCAGGTTTGCCTGTCATCCTTGCACAGGGGCCATGCTGCTCTCTATCATTCCTCTTTGGGTATATGTGGTGCTGAGGGGAGCACCAGCCGTTTTGTTTTACTGAGAGAAAGGCTCATTTAATAGCCCAGCCTGTCCTTTAACTCACTTGTAAGGTGACATTTTCACAGTGTGATCTTCCCGTGTCTGCTGTTGTTGAGGATATTAAGACATGGTCTCATATGTCTCAGGCTGGCCTCAAGCTTACTATATCATCAAGGATGACCCTGAACTTGTGATCCTCCAACCTTACCATCCTCTCCCAGATGCTGAGATAAGAGATCTGTGCCCTTGTGCCCAGGTTTGTCTGGTACTGAGGCTGGCACCCTGGGCTTCATCTGTGCTGGACAAGCACAGTAAGAGCCAAGCCCCATCCCCAGCATATCATTTGTTTATACACATGTGTCTGAGATATGTATACCTTCTCATGGAATTAACCTGAAGATTTTTGGGTGTTCTCCCAGGTTTGCACATCCTTATCAGTATGAACTCGATCACTTTACCCCACCTGACTCAATGCTTCAGAAGCCACAGCCCCAGGTTAGTGCCCAGACTCGGTTTCAAAGTGGGCACCTGGGTGCCCGGGGAGGAGAACAAAGCATTTGTTCAGTGCACTTCCATGTTCCTTCAGCAGCTTTAGGAGGCTGAAGTTTTGGGTCATCCCTTAGACTAAGAACTCATCCTGTACCTTTGTAGGATTGGTTTTTAACATGATGCTTTTTGTGCTCCTTTCTTGGTCTAGTTATACAGACCTGTAGAGGAGACACCCTGCCATTTTGTATCCTCCCTGGATGAGCTTGTGGAGCTCAACGAAAAGCTCCTGGGTTGTCAGGAGTTTGCAGTGGACCTAGAGGTACCTTGTAATTGACCTTGAGTGAAATCTTCATTTTCCTTTGAGTTCATCTACTTGGGACATCTATAGTTAGCACTCATTTTAATCTCTTTTGTTTTGTGTTTTATTTCCTTTGGGGGGTGGGGAGGCTTAGACAAGTTTTGCACTATAGTCCAGGCTGTCCTGAAACTCAAACCCATTCTCCTGCCCAACTCTTTTTTTTTTTTCCTAAGAAATTAGTCATGTAATGTTAAAGTTATTTTTCTATAATTATGTCTATTTCTCTGTTTATCTCTTAACCTGGCTATCACACAAATAATTGAGACTGTATTATATTTGTTTAATAATAAGCTTCACAACATAATAACTTAGCAATTGGTACTATATTCTTAACCCTCTAAGCTAATTTGGCTTCTGCCCAGCATACATCCCAGAGATACTTGCTCTTTGCTCTTTGTACCTTTTCTGATCCAGCTCCGCTCTTTGTTGTCTGCTAGATATCTGTCAATGGCTGAATCCCCTTCTTCCTTCTCTCTACTCCTCCCCTAGCTGGCAGAAAATCCAGCCCTATTCTCTCCCCTGCTCAGCAATTGGCTGTAAGCTACTTTATTGATATATCATGACAATTGGGGAGCAGTGTTTATACAACATTGAGACGGGATTCTCAGAACAAGGATTGCAACAAGATATGAGGGGAGGGTACAGAAATCAGCACTTGAATTACACAATAACCTTATGCCTATGATGTAACTTCTATAGTACACTTTTAAAAACTAGTAGAGGAGGATTGTGGGTATAGCTCTGTGTGAGATTCTTCAGCTTGATCACCAGACTAAAATTTAAAAGGTGAAGGAACACCTACTAATCTTTCTCCTAACTCCCTTTCTGTATGGTTTAGCATCACTCATACAGAAGCTTCCTAGGACTGACCTGCCTGATGCAAATTTCCACCCGAACAGAAGACTTCATTGTTGATACTCTAGAACTTCGAAGTGACATGTACATTCTCAATGAGAGCCTTACAGACCCAGCCATCGTTAAGGTCAGCCATTCTGGCTCCTGCCTGAGTTGGGATAGCAGTGCTTTTCAGGGTACCATCTTGTTCTTTCAGCCTAGACCCAAAGGAGGGAGAAACTATGCCATCTCCTAGCCTGAGGTTCCACATACTTACCTGTTTAGCCCTAGGCTACCTTAAGGGCCTTTACAACGTAGCTTGTTACTATCCAGAAATATAAATCATGTTGATGACTATTTCGATGAGCCCAGTCAATTGGATTGCTTGAACTTAAGGATATACTGGGAGCTAATAGGGCCCCTCACCCACACCATGGCCTGAAGGTAGTTGCAGTCCTTAACAGTATAGAGTTACAAGCATAAAGGATGCCTTGGCCTCAATAAAAGGAGCGTGTAAAACTCCATATGTCCTAGGCTGGGGATGTAATTCAGGTAGCATGCTTGCCTAGCATATGCAAATGTCAGGGTACCCTTCCTACCAGTGTTCTGATAACCCTGAGGCGGGGCTAAGGAGACAGATGGATAGCCTAGTGTTGGTGTGAACATAGCCTTGGTTTTGTTCCAGGTCTTCCATGGTGCCGACTCTGACATAGAGTGGCTACAGAAAGACTTTGGCCTCTATGTGGTGAACATGTTTGATACGCACCAGGCAGCACGGCTTCTCAACCTGGCTCGCCATTCACTTGACCATCTGCTGAGACTTTACTGTGGTGTGGAGTCCAACAAGCAGTATCAGCTGGCAGACTGGAGGATACGGTCAGTCTGCCAATGGCAGAGATGGACAGGGAGCAGGAACAAGTCTGTAACTAGAAGCCTGGTCCAGCTTGGCCACTTTCAAGATAGCCAGTATTTCCCTGAGTGTTTCTTCATGCCAGATTTGTTTTGTTTAGTTTTGTTTTTCGAGACAGGGTTTCTCTGAATAACCCTGGCTGTCCTAGTCTCCTGAGCACTAGGATTAAAGGCGTGTGCTGCTGCCTCTGCTAACACTACCACCAGACAACAGAATTTCTAAATGTAAAAAGGAAAATGTGCTCGCTAGTGCTCTCTCTCTCTCTCTCTCTCTTTTTGTGTAAACGTGTTTCAGCTTCCCTCTGTCCCTATGTTCTTTTTTCTGTCTCTGTCCTGACTGCCCCCTTTCTCTCCCTTGCTACCTGCCCCCTGCCCTCATGGCCCACTCAGCTGTCTCTATTCCTTCTTCAAACTCCCTCTCCCTTTCCCACCAGAGGAGAAAACAAGGAAATTTATTTGAACCCCCCTTTAAACCAGAGGAGAAAACAAAGGAAAGTGTATTTGAACTGATGTTCCATTCCCAATATAAGAAGAAAATTAGTAACATTTGAAAGCCACTTTATTATCAACCCCTCACCCTCCTCCCAGCTTTCCCTTTTCATAGATGGGGTCAGAAAACACAGAGAAGCCAGGCCATGGTGTCGCATGCCTTTAATCCCAGGACTTGGGAGGTAGAGGCAAATGGATCTCTTGAGTTCGAGGGCAGCCTGGTCTACATAGTGAGTTTCAGGACAGCTGGGGCTACACAGAGAAACCCTGTCTTGAAAAACAACAACAATGAAAGAAAGCACTAGAGGTTAAGGACAGGTAGGTAGAGCTGCAAGTCACTCCAAGACCAGAGCATCTAATTTTAACCATAATGTTACTGCCTCCCCATGGGAAATTATGGTTTGTCATATTGAGCTGCTGAAGTGTCCTTGTACTATTGTGAAGGAAAGAATCTTTGGAATGAGAAAGGGGCCAAGAAAGGTCTGTCTGTCAGTACGTAGACAGTTTGGATGGCTGTCCCTGCCACAGTCATTGAAGCCATGTCTCTCTTGCAACTCTAGCCCTCTACCAGAGGAAATGCTAAGCTACGCCCGGGATGACACCCATTACCTGCTCTACATCTATGACCGAATGAGGCTGGAGCTGTGGGAGAGAGGCAACGACCAACCTGTCCAACTGCAGGTGGTGTGGCAGCGGAGCAGGGACATCTGCCTCAAGGTACCACGTCACCGAAGCTATACAGACCCCAGCACTTGAGCTATTTCTGATTCAGGTCTTTTGTTTCTCTTGTTTTCTAAGTTAGTGTAGAAAATAATGGGTCTTGGGGCTAGAGGGATGGCTCAGTGGTTAAGAGCACTGGCTACTCTTCCAGAGGATCAGTGTTCAAGTCCCAGCACCTACGTGGCAGCTCACAGTTGTCTATAGCTCTAATTCCAGGGGATCCAACACCCTTACACAGACATATATGGAAGCAAGACACCCGTGCACACTATAATCCCAGCACTCAGGGAGGTAGAGACAAGTGGATCTCTTGAGTTCGAGGACAGCCTGTTCTACAGAGCACCAGGACATGGAGAAACCTTGTCTTGAAAAACAAGGAATGGCGGGGGGGGGGGGGGGGGGGGGTTGGGGGGTGTTGGAGGGGGGGGGGGTGGGGGGGGGGGGGGGGGGTGGATTATCGTGGGTTTTTTACATATATATGTCATACTTTCTTTTTTTTCTTCATCCTTGTCTCCTGCCCTCCCTAATTACGCCCACCTAACTTTTGCGGGTCCCCTCATTTTTTTGAGGTGAAATGTTTTCATAGCAAATGTATATCATTGCTGCTTCTCCTTTCCCTCCAGATCTCTTCTCCCCTCTGATGGTCACCTATTTTCATGACCCACACATACCGGTATAAGTCCAGGTCCTGCATATGTGGGAAAGCTTACCTGTCCAGAATCCGGTTTATTTTAACATGATCTCAAGTTCCATCTGTAATCCTACTGATGTCATAATTTCATTTTCCTTTATGGCTGAATAAAATTCCATTTTGAGAGGCTGAGAGGATGGCTTAGTGGATAAAGTGCTTGCTTCCAGAGCCCCATTCAAAAAGCAAACAAACTGGGGTAGAGGATTCAGCTCAGTGGTTCCATTTTCAACATCCACATGCTGGCTCATGGCTGCCATTTATCCTTCTGTGGGCACCAGGTGCACGTGTGATGCACAGAGACGCAAGTAAACACGTAAAGTCATGATTTGCAATCTGGTCCAGGTTGGCCCAAGGCAGGCTGATCTCGGAATTCATGGCCAGCCTGGTCTATAGTATGTTACAGGACAGCCAAGGCTACACAGAGAAAGCCTGTCTCAAACAAAACAAAACAAAAATAATAATAATTTGCATTTTCCTAATGGTGATATTGAACTCTTTTTGGTTTGTTTGTTTGTTTGTTTGTTTTGTGGGTTTTGTTTGTTTGTTTGTTTTTGAGACAGGCTTTCTCTATGTAGCCTTAGCTGTCCCGGACTTGCTTTGTGGACCAGGCTGGCCTGGAACTCAGAGAGTTGCCTGCCTCTGCCTCCTGAGTGCTGGGATTAAAAGCCTGTGCAACAATGTCTGTCCTGTTGAACAGTTTTTCAAGTACTTACCAGCTTATTCTGTTTCTGCTTTTGAGAAACTTAATCAGTTCACTGGCCCGTTTACTCAGTGAGCTATTTGGAGTTTAGGCGTCTCCGTTCTTGTTTTGGCATTTTCGTTTTTCAAATCAGGGTTTCTTTGTAGCCTATGTAGCCAGTCTGGTGTCAGATTCACAGAGATCCATCTGCCTCTGCCTCTCAAGTGCTGGGTTTAAAGGTCTTTCTTTCCTTTTTTTTCTTTTTCTTTTTTTCTTTTCTTTTTGGTGTTTTTTGTTCGTTTGTTTGTTTTTGTTTTGTTAGTTTTTTTGAGATAGGTTTCTCTGTGTAGCCCTAGCTGTCCTAGAACTCCCTTTGTCGAACAGGCTGGCCTTGAACTCACAACCCAGCTTTTTTTTTTTTTTTTTTTTTTTTTTTTTTCCAATTCGGTTTTTTAAGACAAAGTGTCACTAAATAACCCAGACTGGTCTCTGGCATGTAGTCTTCCTATGTTAGCTTCCCAAGTGAGCCACCAATCCCAGCTTTACTCTATCCTTAATGCAAGAGGAAAACATTTTGAAGAGCCTAGGACACAATTTTTTTTATCCCATTTATGTTTTTCGGTTTTTTTTTTACAATGTCGAGGATTAAACCAAGGCTTCAAGCGTGTTAGGCAAGTGCTAACCCACTGGCCTTTCCCCAGTGCTAACTGGTTTCGAATATTCTCTTAACATTTTGCAGAAATTTGTCAAGCCTATCTTTACTGACGAGTCCTACCTTGAGCTGTATCGAAAGCAAAAGAAGCACCTGAACTCACAGCAGCTGGCGGCCTTTCAGTTGCTCTTTGCCTGGAGAGATAAAACAGCTCGAAGGGAGGATGAGAGCTACGGGTGAGGGACTCGGGGTTCCTTTACTGCTGGTAGGCCCAGCAGGTCTGCTTGTGAAGGCTGGCTACTATCTCCTGCACTTTAATGTTTAGTGGGCCTTGCTACTTGAACTTAATGTGATCCTGTTGTGTTTTTTCCAGATATGTTCTACCAAATCACATGATGCTAAAGATAGCTGAGGAACTGCCTAAGTAAGTGTCTTTCTTCCCAGTCGCTCAGCCCTTCACAGCCGGGCACTCTGCAACTGCCCAAGGCTGCACTCGTAGACGTTAATACTCCAAGCGTGGAAGGCAGCAGGGCCCACGGAGCCACAGTCCTTGCCTGGAGGCTCCTGGGGAAGAACTAGAACTTCTCAGCTGGTGAATCCATAGCGAATGCATGGCTAGTCTTGAGCCTGCTGCAGTCCCTCAGGGAGGAGAAATGCCCACATTCTTTCTTAGGTTTGTCTCCAAATTAAAGCCTCATGATTTTTTTTTTTTAAGATTTATTTATTGTATATATACAGTGTTCTGTCTGCATATATGACTACAGGCCAGAAGAGGGCACCAGATCTCATTATAGATGGTTGTGAGCCATTATGTGGTTGCTGGGAATGGAACTCGGGACCCTTGGAAGAGCAACCAGTGCTCTTAACCTCTGAGCTATCTCTCCAGTCCAGACCTCACGATTTGTAAGCATTTTGTAGTATTAATTTTTTAATACTACAAATTTTTTAATACTACAAAAAATTGGAGCATAAACAGGAATGAGAAATCGGAAACCAACTTTTCTTGAGGTTTGTCTCCAGCTCTCACAATTTGTAAGGCAACCAGAGGAATAGGCTGAGAGTTGGCTCGGCAGAGACCAGTGTACAGATGGCTGGCTGGCCTGGACTGATTTGTGTAATCTGTGTCCTTCTAAGGCCTTTGTTGGGGGGCAGGGGTCTGGGTGGAGGGGGTTCCTCAACCCCATGACCAGGCTCTCCTGGAACCCACTGTAGAGAAGAGGATGGCTGTGAACTTCTGATCCTCCTGCCTCTACTTAACAAGTGCCTGGGTCCTAGGCCTGTACCACCATACTTGGTTTATGTTGTGCTGGCCATGGAACCCAAGGCTTCGAGCATGCTGAGCAAGCAGTCTGCTAACTCAGCTACCATCAGCTGACCAGTCATTGCTGTCACTAAGCTTTGAAAAGCTGTATCTCCATGATGAGCTGATTTTTTTTGTCCTTGTTCCAGGGAGCCTCAAGGCATCATAGCTTGCTGCAACCCAGTACCACCTCTTGTCCGGCAGCAGATCAATGAGATGCATCTCTTAGTTCAGCAGGCTCGAGAGATGCCCTTGCTCAAGGTATGCAGTGTTTCATCCAGCAGGCACATTCTCCAGCACTCCCCCACTGTGGCCTTGTAAAGCCCTGAGACGCTCTTCTGCTCTAAATCACCCTGAGGAGTAATAGTGGCTTGGAAAGCTACTAGGTGTGTCATGTTAAAGTTAGCTGCTTTGGGGGGACTGTAAAGATGGCTCAGCAGATAAGAGCACTGCCTACTTCTCCAGAGGTCTTGAGTTCAATTTCCAGTAACCACATGGTGGCTCACAACCATCCGTAAGGGGATCTGATGCCCTCTTCTGGCACGCAGGTATACATCCAGATAGAGCACTCATACATAAAATAAATAGATTTAGCTGCTTTTATGTTTACTTGTTTGGGATTTTGAGGTTTGCTTTATCTTTTGACAGTGGGGCTTGAGCCCAGGGTTTCCCCAAGCTTCACAAGTACTCTGCTGAATTACTGTGTCCGCCCATGCGTTCTTTACGTAAATTTTATGTATTCTGTGTGTGCATGTAGATGAGTATGCCTCAGCACATGTGTCTACATGAGACTGCACAGTGCAGCAGCCAGCTGTTTCTTTCCACTGTTTGAGTTCCAGGGATCAAACTCAGGTTTTCATACTTGGCAGTAATCCCTCTCACCAGCAACTGCTTCTTTTCTAATGATAGTCATAAACTCACCCTTATCTTTCATATTTTATGGCCTTTTGATAATTTGATATAGCAAATCACTGGGCGAGTTAATGGTTGTTGTAAAGCAGTTAATCTGGTGGAATGAGTTGGAGAGGGATCTTGTGTAGAGAGCTGGCAGTGGAAACCCAAACCTGAAGCCGTTACACTCTGAGTGCATGTGGTTGGAACAGTGTGGAAAGTAGTAGTAGATGGTCACAACGTGCTGCCAAGTATCGCTGAGCCTACGGACTATAGAGGAGCTATGCACCCGGATGGCAGTTTGGCTTGCTGGTGTTGGGGTTAGTGTCCAGGACAGCAAACTCTGCAGTCAGAGCCTCAGTAAGAGGGGAAGAAGGAAGACCATGGGTAGGATGGGAATCCAGAGAAGGGAAGAAAATAGTCAATTTTGCATAAATACAGGTGGAAGTGAGACATCCCACAGGAAATGAGCCCCAGCTGGGCATGCTGTGAACACCTGTAATCCCAGCACTTGTATACAGAGGCAGGAGGATCAGGAGTTCAAGGTCTTCCCCAGCCATCTAGTGACTTTAAGGCCAGCCTGAGCTTAATGAGACCCTATCACAAAATAAGAACTATCAAGATGAGATTGTACAGGCACTTGCCAACAGCATGATGATCTGAGTTTGAGCCCCAAGTCCCTTGTGGTTGAAGGAAAGAATCAACACTCTCAAGTTGCTGAATGAATGAATGGTTGAATGAATGAATGAATATAAAGAAAGAAGTACAGATGCATAATGTCTGTCCTCTCTATAGGTAATAAAACTTGTTAAAAATCCACTTACATGGTTTCTTTTAGGGGTTTTGCTTTAATTCTTTTCCTTGTTTGCTTGCTTGCTTGTTCATTCATTCGTTCATTTATTGAGATAGGGTCTTACCGTACAGGGTCTTTCCTAGGCCAACCTGTGTAACCGTGTAGCCCAGTCAGGCCTTGAACCTTCAATCCTCTGCCTCAGCCTCCCAAGTAGCTAAGATTACAGATTTGAGCCACCATATCCACCTTTTTTAGGACAACTTTGAATCTGTTGGCTTGGTAACGATATAAATATGTGATCAATCAGTGATATCTTTTGAAAGATCGTTGACCCACAAGACTTAAAATGAAAGAAGAGAGTGTATTTGCTGCTGTTTTGTTAAGATGTCCTTCTGGGGCTGAGTAGCTCAGAGGGAGGGTGTTTGCCTGTGTGTCACCCGCCCCCCTCCACACACAGACTCACACACACACAGCCATCTCTTAGATTTCCAGTTTGGGCAAGTAGAAGCGTATTGGATGTAGAGAAAACTCCTCCAGGCTCACTGAGAGCCATTGCATCACGCCAGCTTCTGACAGGAAACTCTGATGTTTCACATACAGTGCTTGAGTGCCAGGTGCTGACAGGGGTGAGGGATAAAAGGTTATCCTGTTGGCCCTTGGGAGACAGAATCATGGATAAGCACAGTCTGCTGAGTAAGGACGTGTCATTTACTTTACACAGCCTTCCTCAGTTTCTGTTTTCTTGTTTTGTTTTGTTGTTTTTGTTTGTTTCTTTGTTTTTTTGAGACAGAGTCTCAAGTAACCCAAGATGGCCTTGAACTTGTGATCCTCCTGCTCCCACCTCTGGAGTGCTGGAATTATAAGCATGTGCAAACAAACCCACTGGGGAGTCAAACCCAGGGCTTCGAGCATGCTAGGCAAACAGTCTGCCATCTGAGCTACATCCCGGCCCTACTCTTCTTTCCTCCTTAGTCTGAAGCTGCAACTGGAGTGAAGAAGAGCGGACCACTGCCTAGCACCGAGGTACAGTGTCACGGCTGCTGTCTCTCCTATGGGAGGGGTAGAGATCACAGCCCCTGACAGGCCAGTGCTGTTCCACTGGCCAACAGCTCCTGGCTTGCCTATGATTTTTACATGTGATCTACTGTTTCCCTTTGATGCAGAGATTGGAAAATGATCTCTTTGGACCCCATGATTGCTCTCACGCTCCCCCAGATAACTACCCGATCACCCCAACTGATGGTAAGGAGGCCTTCTGGACTCCCAGACAGATGGAGCCAGTTTTCCTGGACCAGAGCTCTGAGGTCTTGACCTTGTTGACTCCTGTGTCTTTAGGGACCATGCCACTTAAGAAACAGCCGAGCCTCTTCGCTGAGGGCAAAGGAGAAACCTCTTTGGATGCCAGGTGCCTTCTTGCTACAGCTGTGATCACTTTATTCAGTGTGAGTAACAAGGAACCGCACCAAGGTGACTCAGGCATCCTGGTGTTACATGGTCTTCTCACATGGGCTGCCTGCCTGGAGGTTCACATGCTGGGTGTGGCTGCTCACGCATGTAACACCAGAAGAAGGTAGATCCCTGTGAGTTTGAGGCCGGAATCATCTCCATGGCTCAAAAACAAACAAGCATTTCGTCATTTCAGGAAATAAGTGCTCCCTGTTGTGGAACTAGGAAAGCATCCTGACACCACGGCATGATCATGGTTTGAAGTGATGGTTTTGGTCTGTCCCTACAGGAACCTAGCGATGAGGAAAGTGGAAAGACTCCATTGACAGTTGCACAGAAAAAAGCCCAGAACATAATGGAGTCCTTTGAGAACCCATTTAGGATGGTGAGTAGTGCAGCTGCACCCGGCCACCAGGAGCTGCAGGGAATTCTGCAGCCATGCATCCTTTCATCTGGGAGGAAAGCAGGACCGTGGAGGGGGAGCCCAAGTCCGGCATATCAGTCGTCCACGGTATCCAGGTCGGGACTTTTGAGTTGAGGCCTTGTGGGACCACACCGGCAATAGTAGTGCCTCTGAGAGGCGAGGTTCCTGCTCTTGGTATTTGCAGTGACTGTTTCCCCTTCTACAGTTCCTGCCTTCTCTGGAACACAAGGCCCACATCTCCCAAGCAGCAAAGTTTGATCCTTCTTCGAAAATCTATGAAGTAAGTAGCTTCTCGAGTTTTGGACAGTAGCTGTCTGCAGGCTCCTGAACTGAGTGAGGGTCCCATCTCAGGCAGCTTCAGAGCCTCTGTAGGCCGCTGAAAACAGCACAGAGGCCCTTTCCCTCTGAGCTTGCTTCTAGGAAGAGGCCAAACTGTAGCCCAGTCCTCGGAAGCCTTTGGGAATCTCGACAACAAAGGGGTTGGGTCTGGGAAAGGAGCTCAGTTGGTAGCGTGTTGGCCTGGCTTGTATGGAGCCCTGGTTTGATCCCCAGCACAACATGAAGCTGGCGTGGAGATGCACACCTGTAATCTCGGCACTTGGAGGACAGTCACAAGTTCAAAGTCATCTTCAGCTACATAGTGTGTTCTAAGATGACCTGGGATCTATGAGGCCCTACCTTTTTAAAAAGGAAAGAAGAAGCAGCCTGCTCTGGTTCACAGGCATACTGAAATAGGATAGTATTTGTCTAATGTGTGATAGCCTGGGTTCAAATCCAACACTGGAAAGAAAAAAAAAACTGTTTTGTGTTTTTCTAATGGAATAATTTATATGTAATAAAGTACATATAGTTTATAACATTTGTATATGTGTATATCGCTTCAAGGCTCTTAAAGGGAGCAGCTTGAATCTGAAGAGGCACTGCCTCGCACTGTGGACAAGAGCACCCACCCGCAGGTCCCCTCTGTCTGGGAGGCAGCATGTTGACTCAAAGCCTCCGTTTTCCACATAGGAAGGCTGTGCTCTGATGACACCCACCAGCACATCCCTGTCTCCAGACCGCACCCTGACAGGCCTCAGTCCTTTGTTAAGGGGCTTAATCTGCTGCTTTTAGGAATGGGGAGTCCCAGAGGTAGCAAGATGGTTCAGCGGGGGAAGGAGCTACCACCCTGGCTGAAAACCTGAGTTTAATCTCAGGAACCTAAACGGTGGAAGGAAAGAACTGACTCAAGTTGTGGTTTTGGTTTTTGTTGTTATTGTTGTTGTTTTCTTAAGATTTATTTATATTTATACAACATTCTGCCTGGATACCAGATCTTACTATAGATGGCCATGAGCCACTATGTGGTTGCTGGGAATTGAACTCAGGACCTTTGGAAGAACAGCCAGTGCTCTTAACCTCTGAGCCATCTCTCCAGCCCCCAAGTTGTGTTTTGACCTTCACATGTGCACAGTGGCTCTCGAACACATGCAATGAGTGAATAAAATTTAATGATAACATTCAGGTGACTAGATGTGGTGCACACCTTTTATGGAGGCAGAGGTAGGTAGTTCTCTAATTTTGAGGCCAACTTGGTGTACATAACAGGTTCCAGGCCAGCCAGGCTTACATGGTAAGGTCCTGTCTCTAAATAAATAAGATAATTAAAACTTAAAAAGAAGAAACGGGGAGCCCTAGAGTTGGGACTCAGTTCAGTGGTGGTGCACTCACTTAGCAAGCACAGGGCCCTTGGTTCAGACCCAAACTAGGGAAAAAACAGGCCAGGTATCCTTAATCCTTGCATTTCAGAGGCAAAAGCAGGTATCTCTCTTGAGTTCAAGGTCAGCCTGGTCTACATAGCAGGTTCCAGGCCCACCAGGGCTACATAGTGAAACCTTGTCTCAGAAGGGGGGAAGGGTATAAATGTATAAAGAGGGAGTCTATAGTGTATAAAGTAAACCCAGTATTTGGGCAGTGGGGGCAAGAGAATGAGTTTAAGGTCATCATTGGCTGCATAGGCACTTGGAAGCTAGCCTTGACTCAAAAACCAAAATAAAAAGAAATGAGGAAGTGCAATGGGCTCTTCTTTTTTTTTAAGGCCTGGTTGTGGCACACTCATCAGCTGTCCATCCCTTGTGTTCATTTTGGATCACCTAGATGTGGCCCAAGGCGACAGCTGTGAGACAGGAAGAGAGACACAGGACTATTAGGAGGCCCACCTGGAACCCCACTTTGTTTACTAAGTGGACCACTGTGAAGTTGCTGAGGCTTGCTGGCTTGGAGGGTGACTAGGCTGAGATGTCCAGCATGAGCACACGAAGCCTGGAGCCTGGGGGTTCAGATGTGCTTTGCCCTCTTTAATAAGGATCTTATAAACAAAGCCAGCAAAAGATAGCATGTTTAGGTTTGGGGTATGTTGGTTTAGAATGCGTGTCCTTATTAGCTTGACATCCCCTCTGCTGCCTCTGAAACAAGTAGGCACTCCCGAGTAGCTGAGTGTAGGCAGTCTTTTTTGTTTTGGTTTTTTGTTTTGGTCATTGTCTGTTTTCATTATAGATCAGCAACCGCTGGAAGCTGGCCAGCCAGGTCCAAGTCCAGAAAGAACCCAAAGAAACAACCAAGAAGAAGGTAGCTGAACAAACAGGTAGTGTTTGCATCCTTGAAAATACAGGGTCTTTGAAGGGACAGTCCCAGCATACCAGTTGGAATGAGGACATTCAATGATGGGTGTCTAGTAGGGATTCCAGCCCTCATCGACAGACAAGACAGTGAGCAGAACAGCCCCAGCCAACTTGTATAGGGATGGCACACAGTAACTGCCTGTGTCTTCTGCCCCTGTAAAGAAAGGAGTGCTGTGTGGAGGGGCTGGCACAGATCCAGGGGGAGAGTACTGAAGCAGGCTCCAAGGTCACATGTGGTAGCTGACTGCCATGCCCAAAGAATGGCAAGGCAGGACTGCCCAGATGCCTAGGGAAGAAACACAGACAGCCAAGCAGGGCCTCTGAGGACTGGCTGGTCCTTACAGTGACTTTGCAGGGCTTTAAGCAGAGGAATCCAACTGACATGATCAAAGTAGAGGGACAGAAAGCCTGAGTCTGGTTAAGTAAGACACAGTAGCAACAACTGACAGATGTGATGTGAGATCCTGGTGGTAAGTTGGATAAGGCATAGGAAAGGGAGGCATGGGGGTGGGGGGCGAGGGTCTGTCCTGAGCAACCAGGAAGATGGGGCTGCTGGCTGTAAGAGAAACCCATCTTTAAAAGGGCTGACTCCTAGCCATTGACACTAACAGTGTCAGAGAAGCGTCTGATGTTTGGCCTGGCCTCCTGAGAGATACAGGCAGGGCAAGGCTATTGGTTAGAACCTGCAGTTAAGGCCAGGGACAGGAGGAGAGAGGGGTAGCAGAGCTGGCCTTTGTGGCCTGCTTGGCTGGACAAATGGCAGGAGTCTACAAACAGGAGTTCTTTCTTGCAGCTGCCCAGGAGCAAGCAAAGGAGGAGTCTGATGCTGCCATGCTGGAACCTGCCATCCCTGTGCGGCAGCAAGCTGCGGTATGTGCTCCCTTTCCCCTTTCAGAAACAGATGCCCATGGTCATGCTCAGGATTTTTCTGAACCATTTTCAGAGGGCTCACCATACATACATGGTTCCCCCCCCCCCCCCCAGCTGATCTGGATTTGTCAGTCAGTACCCGCGTCTCTTCTCAAACTAGCTGACATTAAAATTCTCTAAAGATTTCATTTGTTTGGTAAACCCTCATAGCACTGGGCTGTGGTCTGTCAGAGGACAAAGCACAGGGATGTTTACTGTGTCCCAGTCTGCCCTAGAGACCTCTTTGTTTTTTGGTTTTGTTTTGGTCTTTTTTTTTTTGGTGGGGCAGTGTTTTTTTTTTCCCCCAGATAAGGTTTCTCTGGGTATACAGAACTCATCTATAGACCAGGCTGGCCCCTAACTCCTCAAGACCCACCTGCCTCTGCCCTTCCTAGTACTGGCATTAAAGGCATATCCCACCATACCTCATGAGACGTCTTTGTTCTTACCATACCCATCACAATAGTCTAGATTTTTTTTTTTTTTTTTTTTTTTTTTTTTTTTTTTTTTTTTTTTTTTTGAGACAGTACTTTTCTGCGCAGCTCTGTCCTGGAACACTCTGTAGACCAGGCTGGCCTCGAACTCAGAGACCCACCTGCTTCTACCTCCAAAGTACTGGGATTAAAGGTATATGCCACTATCACCTGGCTTAGCATTCTATTCTTAACCTCTGCCTTAAGTGACCTAAGAACATTGTCAGTTAGGAACTTTCTGTAGCTAATACTAGCTAAGTATGATTGTCCCTGAATTCCAGCCTCAGCCCCCGTCCCTGCTGTTGAAGCAGCTTGAGTCCCCAGCTAAATCAGGTTGAACATTCTAGTCTGATACCTGAAATGCCCACTGTCCAGAACTTTCTGAGAGATGATACAACACCACAGGTAGAAAATTCCATGCTGCATAAAATTCCTTGAAGTTGCATGGAATTGCCTGCAGACTGTGTATGTGCTGTAAGTGAAATACAAGTGAATCTCACATTTATACTTGGGGCCTGGCCCGAGGTGCCTCACAGGGTTACAGATAATATCTGCTGCATATTCCCATGTTTTCCTTCCAATTGTTCTCCTGTAGCTAGAAAATGCCACTAAGAAGAGAGAGAGAGCCACAAGTGACATGAGGACCACAGAACAGAAGCAGGAGAAGAAACGACTAAAAAGCTCCAAGAAACCCAAGGACCCAGACCCCCCAGGGAAAGATTTCTGTCCCTACGACTACAGCCAGTCAGACTTTGGGGCCTTTGCTGGTAAGGACAGGGAGGACACAGCAAGGAGACACTTGCCGGCTGGAGGTGGGAGGAATTGCAGAGTGTGGGGAGCACAGCTTCACTGTGAGTATGAGCTCTGCGCAGACACAGGGCCAGCGGTGGCCCACCTGCTCTCCTGGCAGCTGGTGCCCAGGAGTCATTGTCCCTGCCTGGTTCAGCAAGAGCTCCTGGGTTGTGACACGGGGTTAAGTTTCTCCTCCCACATCCACAGGATCAAGACTAGGTTGAAGGCACTGTTCACAAAGTGACCTCTTGTGACCCCTTAACCTAGAGGTCCCTGTGAAAGGTGTGTCATTGTTAATTCCATAGCAGCCACTAGAGCCTGGAAAAGTGAGGAAGCAGGCCTCCACAGTACACACACTGACTTAGCAGGAGTGTTGCCTCAGTCACTTTATCAACAGTGGCATGAGATCTTGATGCGGAAGTGTCCACCTGCCTCTACCAGCCTGGGAACACACCTGTGGCTGGTATAGTCTCGGGACTGCTGGAGCACAGGAAAGGGTGGCAGATGGATGCTGGTGCCTCCTGAAGCCCAGACCCCTGGCCTGTCAGCCATTGTGCTTGCTAATTGTCATGATCACTCTTACTTTCAGGGGACAGCAAATCCAAGCCTTCCTCCCAGTTTGACCCAAATAAGCTGGCGCCTTCTGGCAAGGTAAGGGTGAAGAGGACGCCCTCAGCCTGACATGTTCTTATCTTCTTCCTGGGCTGCAGTGACCGTGCAGGAAGGCTTTGTACCCTTTTTCTCACCTCATTTCTTCTCAGGTATAAACAGTGCTGACAGTTGTCCCTGAGGTGATTTTTTTAGACTTACTATGAATGTGTGAGAGTGCGGAAAAGCCATAGGACAACTTATGGGAGCTCTGACCTTCCACCGTGGGTTCCAGGAATCTAACTCAGGTCCCTGGCTTATGGAGCAAGGCTTCATCTGCTGAGCTGTCCTGCTGGTTCTTGTACCAGCAATTTGAAAACAGGCAATGTCTTTAATCCCAGCACTCAGGAGGCAGAAGCAGTCAAATCTTGATGAACACTATAGTACATTTTTCTTTTTTGGAGGGGCTGGTATGTTTGGGTTTTGTTGAGATGGAGACTTTACCGTATAACCCAGACTGGCCTAGAACTCATAGTCACAATCCTCCTGCCTCCACTATTTTAAGTGCTTGGGTTATGGCATATGCCACAATGTCATAGCACAGGGTGTCTTTTACTCTGATGCCTGGTCCTGAAATCTGCCTCACGCAGTGAAGGGGCTGCGTGTGTGACTCCTGACAGTTTCCGCTCTGTGCTAAGCAGGCTGGATTTGAAGCGTAGTAAGAAGGGTCAGGACTGTAGAGCCCTCCTGTGCCTGTGACAGCCTTTCAGGGACGAGTGCTGGGATGATGCCTGACTGCAAAGTTCGGTGTCTTCCCCGGAACTGCTGGGTAAGGTGGGCGTCAGCGTGCATAACTTTTGTCTTTCAGAAATACGTTGGAGCCAAAAAATTTAAACAGTCTGTGGGAAACAAAAGCATGTCCTTTGCTGCTGGGAAGTCAGACAGGTGGGTGGCATGGCCAGGACAGCAGGAAAACCAAGCACCGTGCCTGGGCACAGTAGCAGATTCAGCTCCAGAGGCTTCTGCTGGGCAGAGGCCAGAGCTCTTTGTCACTCAGAAAGCAGGAGTGGACATGACCTGCTCCATGTAGAAGTCATGCTCACGTGACCCATGTCCGGCATCCCAGGCCTCAAATCCCATTGTTCTCTTTCTTACACTGTGGTTTCTCACTGGTTCCCTCACTTCAGAGCACATGGGTGGGAAACTTTCCCACATCAGTTTATTTCTTAGAAATAGAGGAATCTGGAGGTGGACCATCCCTGGGGATGGTTTTCGTCAGGAAGCCCTTATGCTAGAGCAGAACTTGAGGTCAGGACATCACACGGGAAGCAGGGCAGGCCTGCTGCCACAGACCCCTTTCACTTAGCACCCAATGTTGGCCCCATGCTGCCCTCCTGCTCAGCCTGCCCTCGCTGTGTCTGAGATATGCACAGCTCCTAAACCTGAAGAAGTAACTGGTTTTCTTCTGTCTCTACAGAGGCTTCCGGCACAATTGGCCAAAGAGATAGTGTTGAAGAGACTCCTGGGGCTGCGGGCAGTGCTACTTTGTACAAACCCATTTTAAAGTCATTAAAATTAATTCCTGCTGGAAGCAAGCTGGCTCTGGTTTCTTGTTTTTTGTTTTGTTTTTGCTTTCACCCCAGCTCTGGCAGGAAGGACAGTATCTCCCTGTTCAGAGACTAGGAGAGGAACATACCCAAAGAGGCTGCCCAGAAACCCAAGGCCATGAGTGCACGTCCTCTGCGTCCAGGAGCCTCTGTGGACTGCTGATGGCTGGTGTGGGCCATGGGGTGGGTGCTCTGCTCAGCTACTATTGTTCTGGCATTGGTAGTCACCTTTTTTTAAACCTTGTCAGAGACAGTCTCTTCACTGCTACATTAGACAAGCAAGCTATTGTTCCCACCCCCAGCTTCTGGAGCTTCCTGTCCCTGCCTCCCCTTTCGCAGTGGGGACACACGGGAACTTAGGTCCTTGCACTGTTGTGTCGTGCTCTCACATGGGTTCTGGAGGGGAGGGTCTGAATTCAGGTCAGCTGAGTTAAGTAGGAAGCACATTTACCCATTGTCTTAGCTAATTTTATGTCATAAGCTAGAATTATCTGAAAGGGCACGTCAATTAAGAAAATGGCCCTATACGATCCAGGTATAGGGCTTTTCTTAATTAGTAATTGATGGGGGAGGGCCCAGCCCAATGTGGTACCATCCCTGGGCTGGTGGTCCTGGGGTTTTTGTTTTGGGGGGGGGGGTTTGTTTGAGACAGGGTATCTCTATGTAGTCCTGGCTATCCTGGAGCTCATCTGTAGACGAGGCTGTATCCAAACTCAATAGAGCCACCTGCCTGTGCCTCCCCAGTGCTGGGTTAAAGGTGTGCACCACCACAACCCAGCCCAGTGTTTTATGAGAAAGAGGATGAGCACCCCTTTGTGGCCTCTGTATCGGCTCCTGCCTCCAGGTTTCTGTTCTGCTTGAGTTCCTGTCCTGGCTTCCTTCAGTGATAGACTGTAGTTTTTTCTCCATAACTTGCTCTTTTGGTCATGGTCATCATCTTGATGCTGTGGAAACCCAAAGACACCCGCTGAGCCATCCTCCAGCGATAGATCACTGAAATTCCAGGCTGTCCTTGGAGAGCTTGACTAAAACAACAAAATCTATTCAGGCGGTGTAGGCATGCACACCCTTAATCTCTTTAATCCCAGCACTCAGGAGGCAGAGACAGTCAGACCTCTAAATTGAAGCCAGACTTATCTACTGAGTTCCAGGACAGCCAGGACTACACAGAGAAACCTTGTCTCAAAAAACAAACAGAGAGAGAGAGAGAGAGAAAAGATGTCAATTACAGAGGCAAGCAGTTAGTTTCCATTGAGAGAGGCTGAGGAAGGGGAGGACTCAAGAAGAGGGCATTGGGCTGTGCCCAGAAGGGAAGAAGCCAGGCCTGATGGCTGTACTCTCAGTCCTCGGAAGGAAAGGAAAATAGTAAGTTCCAGGACAACTGGTCTACACAGGGAAACCCTGATGAAAGGTTTCTCAGAACTCAAATGACTCCTCATCCCTTATTCTACCAATTTCCTACTAGTCACATTTACTTGTAAAAGTGGGAAACACCGACCATAAGGAAGTCAGTGCTTTGGTTAGCTTCTTCCTCAGAACAGGGTTTCTCTGTGTGGCCTTGGCTATCCTGGACTCACTCTGTAGACCAGGCTGGCCTCAAACTCAACAGTGATCCACCTGCCTCTGCCTCCCTGGGTGCTGGGATTAAGGATGTGTGCCACCACCACCAGGCTTTCTTGAGTTCTTGAGGAAAAAAAAAAAAAAAAGTGGCTGTCCAGTGCCAACTGCTTAGCCAGTCTCTATAGTGACAGACACCATGTGGCAGCCCCATGGCCAGCAGCCACTATTCATTGACAGGCTCACTTGTCAGTGCCTGGGCCTTCCTTCTCCCACGTCAACACCTGGCAGCAATGGCATAACTGAGGTTCTTGTTCTGACTAGGGAGAGAATCTGTTTCTGCCTGGCTTCTGCTTTTCAGTATCATTGTGGTTTTCCGTGGACTAGATGGCAAGATTAAAGGCAAAAAACAAAGCTTTTTTCCCTGGTCCCCATCAGTGAGGTCACTGTGCATTCAGGGAAGTTTGTTTGTTGTTGTTCTGTTCTTTTGTTTTGGGATTTCTGTTTTGGTTTGGTTTTTGTTTTGTTTGTTTTGAGATAGGGTCTCAATATGCAACTCTGGTTGTCCTGAACTCACTATGTAGACCAGGCTGGCCTTGAGATCCAAACCAAAGGCGTGTGCCACCACACCTGGCTTTACTTGCTTTTTATTTTTTATTTTTTGTAGTATCTCCATCTTCCTAAACCTGAAAGGTATGGTCACTTCAGTCTTCCTGGAGGACACATGCTGGAATGACTTTGTTCCCCTCCCTTGTTTCCCAGAAGAGGGATGGAAGATGAAATGGACTCAACCTGCCACCAGGGTCAGCCATCTCCAGGAATTATCCCCAGCCTTCTGGCAACCTGCATTCTGCCTCAGGGCACCTGGCAAATGAACAGCAGCAGAGGCAGAACTGCACTGATCCGCTGATCCGTAAGGACAGCGGCTTCCATGCCAAGGACAGGCTGTCCCAGTCAAGCCTGTAAAACTGGACACAGTATCTCCATCCTGGATAACGCGACAACTTTCTAGAACTACCTTCCTCACTCCTGTTTAGGAGGTTGAAGTCAGCCAAGGCCCAGACAGGGCTCGCAGGTTTGAGGCTCAGCTCCAAGCAATAGCTCATGCCCTTCAGCCTGTGCGTTATGACAAGGGAGCTGCCCCCACTCCAGGTGGAGGCTGCTGAATGTCAGGAATAGCTTAGTCGAGGTTCATCTTCCTTCCTTGGCATTCAAACTGTGTATGGAGCAATTAGCATTTAATATTTGGTAATTAGCATGCTTAATGTGATTCTGATAAGTTCCTTGACATTTTCATAAAAACAGCACGTTCCCTCCCACCCTTCAAGGAGTAAGACCTAGTTTGTAAAAAAAAAAAAAAAAAAAAAAAAGGGGGGGGGGCGCCAGTCTTTTTTGGTTCTGAATATGCATGTGCTCTTCCTGGGCTCTGCTGGTAAATTTAGAAACTCTTTGGGAAAGAGCTCCACTATTATTCCGCAGCCAACCCGCTCGCTTCTGGCTCACAATCTAAAGCAAAATAGCCAAATGGCGCGACAATCCTCGCAAGTAAATAAAAGTCCCTTGCGCGCCCGGACTAGACACACGATCTGCTCAGACCCAGTGAGCAGCCAAGGATGAGGCCCCGTCCCTGGAAAACCTGCGCCGGCGCAGCCCGCCCCGGAACCCTCCCGCCGCCTGGGCCCCTCGGCCCCACGTGGCCCGGCAGCGGCCGCACTACCCTGCTGCCGCTGACAGACGGCTGGCCCCAACCAATCACCGCTGGCAGCGGCCCGGCGGCCAATGAGCGCCTGCAGAAGCTCGGGCCGGCCCGCGCCGCCATTGGAGGGCCGGGGCTCCGCCCCTCTCCATAGGCCCCGCCCCAGTGGGGTAGGTTGTGGCGCGGGCGGCGGGCCGAGGTGGTCCCGTTGTGCTGCGCTCGCGCCGCCCGCCATGGAGCCCGGCCCCGACGGCCCAGCCGCGCCCGGCCCCGCCGCCATCCGTGAGGGCTGGTTCCGAGAGACCTGCAGCCTGTGGCCTGGCCAGGCCCTGTCGCTGCAGGTGGAGCAGCTGCTGCACCACCGGCGCTCGCGGTACCAAGACATCCTCGTCTTCCGCAGGTACCGCCCGCCGCGCGCCGGTACAGCTGTCAGAAGTTCTGCGCTGGGCCCGCCTCCCGCGCGCTCTGCCCGCGGCCGGGCCCTGCGTCCACGTGTCACTCCCGGGACACGTCAGCCGAGGGGACCCCGAGGCCCACCCAGCCCCCACTCGTGGCCGGCCTGCCACGTGTCACCCTGACGGCCCACCCCGGGACCCCATGGCGGCCACGGTGCGCGCCCAGGGCGGGCTGGGACCCGATCTCCCCGTGCCCCAGGATCCACATCCCCCGACTGTCACTCTGCCCGCAGTAAAACCTACGGCAACGTGCTGGTTCTGGATGGCGTCATCCAGTGTACTGAAAGGGACGAGTTCTCCTACCAGGAGATGATCGCCAACCTGCCGCTCTGCAGCCACCCCAACCCGCGGAAGGTACCGCCCGCCTTGCCCCGGGTTCTGCTCTGATCTCAGGGTCATGAAAGAACAGGTCTAGGTGACACTAGGTGAGGATGTGTGGGCCAGATGCTACCCAGTGGGTTGTCAGAAAATACCAGTCAGGATGAGGAGAAGCCCTAGGAGAGCCGGTCTCCTGAAGCCCTGAGAGGGGCGACCTGGGCTGCCAGGACCCCAGGCGCAGGGAGGTTCACAAGAGAAGAGAATGACTCAGAAAGACCTGTAACTGGGAGGAGCATTGGCGGCTCCAGGTTCTGTGGGAGTGGACCTGCGCAGTCCTGACTTGTCCTCCTCCCCCAGGTGCTGATCATCGGGGGCGGAGATGGGGGCGTCCTGCGGGAAGTGGTGAAGCACCCCTCTGTGGAGTCTGTGGTCCAGTGCGAGATCGATGAGGTGGGTGCTGTGCGGGAGGCCTGGGTCAGCTCTGTCCCAGCCTGACTCTGCACCTGAAGTTCAGTGTTCTCACCACCCCTGGCCTGTTTCCTCCCCCAATCTGAAAAGATGGTTCGGTGGGAGGACCAGATAGTTAAAAGCCTGGCACAGACAGCACCACGGATGGTACTTTTTAGTGTGTTCAGAGCTGGTTTCTGCTTAAGGCCCAGGCAGGGCCAGGGACATCTCCAACAACTAAGGCATCTACCTACCTTTTACACCCAGTGTGGTTATGCCAAGTGTTGCCCATGATACAGTGATGGACAGGTGAGTCCCCAAGCCTGGAGTTGATGATCTGGACTGGAAAAGATACACCGGATTACTGATGAGTCTAGACAGTGGTGGGATGTACAGAAAACACAGCAGGGTAAACGCTAATAGGAAGTGTGCATACCTGTAGAAGAGTCGAGAAAGCCCCTTGTGTCAAGTGAGATGGGACACTTGAGCTGTGGGGAGATGAGGCATGAGCACCATGAAGAGCCTTCCTGCCCTGTGAAGAGCTGAGGTGCCAGAGTTCCTCATATTTCATAGCTCTTCGGAAACTGGGGATTCAAAAGGGAAGGGCTTGTCCAAGGAGACCCAACCAGGAGTCCCCAGCCTCTGACCCAGCCCAGTTCTTCCTGTCTCCCTCCCCAGGATGTCATCGAAGTCTCTAAGAAGTTCCTGCCTGGCATGGCCATCGGCTACTCCAGCTCAAAGCTAACCCTCCATGTAGGGGATGGCTTTGAGTTCATGAAACAGAACCAAGATGCCTTTGACGTCATCATCACCGACTCCTCAGACCCCATGGGTGAGCCAGGGCAAGCCCCGCATCATGCAGCAGCCCCCAGAATCGAGCTGTGTTCTCCCTTGTCAACATGGATGCTGGAGACCTGAGGAGAGGAGGCTAGCTTTGGTCCATAGCGACCTCAGTTTCCTCTTCATCCTCTCACTGTGCTTGGTTGGCCAGCGGTGGGAGTGGGATTACATGAAGGGCCCCCCGAGTGCCAAGGCAGCAGACACTCCATGTTCCACAAACTTGGGTCCAACACCAGCTTTGCCACCAAGCAGCCATGTGGCCATGTTGTAGGTAACTAGCCTGGAGGTCTCAGCCAGGGTGGCCCCCGTCTTTACCCCTCTAGGCCCTGCCGAGAGCCTCTTCAAGGAGTCCTACTACCAGCTCATGAAGACAGCACTCAAGGAAGATGGCATCCTCTGCTGCCAGGGTGAGCGTGGGCACGGTGGGATGCAGGGATCCCCAACTGCCCTCTGTGGCAAGGCTGACCCACAGCGTCCCCCGCAGGTGAGTGCCAGTGGCTGCACCTCGACCTCATCAAGGAGATGAGGCATTTCTGCAGATCTCTCTTCCCTGTGGTGGGCTACGCCTACTGCACCATCCCCACCTACCCCAGTGGCCAGATCGGCTTCATGCTGTGCAGCAAGAACCCGGTGAGCCGGGTGCTCCCTGCAGGGTGGGGCGTGGGCAGGCACTGAGAGCCCCATCTTGATGTCCTTTGGTCCTCCCTGGCCCCCAGAACACAAACTTCCGGGAGCCCGTGCAGCAGCTGACACAGGCCCAGGTGGAGCAGATGCAGCTGAGATACTATAACTCGGACATGCACCGTGCAGCCTTCGTGCTGCCTGAGTTCACCCGCAAGGTAAGTGGCCTGTCACGCTCCTGCTGGGCCTCGTCCTGCACATCTTACACATCTCACTCCCTTCATGCCCCACCAGGCCCTGAATGACATAAGCTGAACCCAGGGGCCACTGCAGCACCACCCGAGACCTCCATCGGATTGGACCAAGGAGCTTCCAAGTCGTCTGGGGACCGCCCGCCCCAGACCAGCCTCCCAGATGACTCATGCCCACCAACCAAGTGTTACAGGCCCCAGAATGTGCCTGGCTGCCCTGCTGGGTGGACTCAGTCTCTGTGTCTATCTCCATGGCGTTCAGCCCCAAGCTATACCAGCTCTGTACAGCACCGTCTATGCCCTGTGTCACCCAACAAAAAAAAACACGTGTATTTATAACAAGCTCAGCCATGACCTCTCACCTTTTCTGGTCCCACCAGTGACTGATACTGCCAGGTGTAGGGGTGTTCTGTGGCCTCTGGCACAGACAACCCAGCAGTTGTTAGGGCCAGCACCCAGATCTCTCCTGAGAAGCTGATTAGCCATTCAGTCACCTCCTCACCCAGGTGCTAGAGAACCTGCTCTAGGGCACAGTGGTGTGGGCTAAAGGGTCCAGGGGTGGCAGCCTGAGACAGTGGCTCTTAACTGCCCTGGAGTGTTCTGAGAGTGGGCATCGTGCAGGTCTGAGGCACTATGCACCCTGGTGCTAGAGGCAATGCCAGGAGGAGCTGGCAGGGCCCTGGCCCAGGCCGTCACCTGGAACCTGTTTGATAATGTGTGCTCTGGCAGTGCTTCCACTGTGGCTCTAAGTTCAAATCCCTCCAGGAGTTCTCCCAGATTCCAAGAGGTTACAGGCCCAGGGCTGTCCTCTCTCCAAGGTGCTGAACCAACCCTCAGCAGAACCAAGGCTCTGGTTTCTGGAGAGAGGCACCAGGTACAGGTCCTCATGCCGACTCTGCCCAGGAATGGCAGGGAAAGCTTGCTAGAGCCAGAATCACCAGCCCCTTCCTCACCTTAGCCAAGCAGCAGGGACCAAGTGGCAAGGAGAAGGGAATTTATGGGATAATTGAAGGTTAGCAGGGGTAGCAAGGTAGTTGGTCCCCTTATGGAGTGATGCTAAAATCTCCTACCTCACTTAAGCAGCCATAGACAGTCCAGTGCTGATAGGGTTAATTCTGGAGACCCAGGATCTGACACACACATGTGCCAGTGAGCTAGTTCATCTCCAGGGTTACAGCCTCAGCCTTTTTATTTTTTTATGACTTATTTTATGTGCATTGGTGTTTTGCTTGCATGGATGTCTGCTGAATCCCCTTGAAGCTAGAGTTCCAGTCAGCTGGAAGCTGCCATGTGGATGCTGGGAATTGAACCTGGGTCCTGTGGAACAGTAGACCATGCACCTAACCACTGAGCCATCTCTCCAGCCCCTCAGTCTAACTTCTTAGGTGCCCATTCCCAAAGCTCTCCTATCCAAATGTTGGGGTACTCATCCCTGCCCACCCAAGAAGTGGAGGACAGAGTTGCTCCACTGTGGGCCTGATGCCAGGAGGCAGGAAGGCATTCACTGGCATCTCAGCTCAACGCAAACACTTGGCCTCCCAGGGAGATGCCCATGGACCACCACCTTCCAGCTGGAAGCAGACGTGCTGCTGAGCAGAGCAGGCGGGACGGCCTCCAGATCCCCGAGCTGAGTGGGACCAGGTTGGAGTCCAGGCTCCATCTGTATCCCACTTGCACTGTAACCTGAGTCCGTTCAGTCCTGCCTGGCACCCTGACCACCAGGGCTGTGACTACAGCCACATGCATCAGCTCCCTGAAGCAAGTCCCAAGTTGTAGCAGAGGGCAAGAGAACCAGTTGCAAAAACCAAGGGCTTTTCCCAGACACCTGCAGGGCAACTTGTTCCCTGCTTTGAGTCTGAGCCTGTTGATATAGACACAAGGAATTCTTGAATAGACCAGCTTACACTGGGGAATAGAATCATGATTAGTTTTTTTGGTTTTCAAGACAGGGTTTCTCTGTGTAGCCCTGGCTGTCCTGGAACTCACTTTGTAGACCAGGCTGGCTTCAACCTCCTAAGAGCTGGGATTAAAAGTATGTGCCACCACGACAATCTGGACATCCTACCTAGAGTTTTAAAACTCAAGTTGACCATTACCCTGGTGTGAAGATTCCAACAGTCCCCTGTGCTGCTCAGGAGAAGCAATGAATCATGAGTTGATGTCTGGGAAGCCATCTCTCCCACTTTTTTATTTTATAACTTACTCATTTGGTATTTTTTCCCGCCTGGTTACAATCACAGAATCTAAAACCCTTGGAAATTTTTTATTTTTATTTATACAGTGTTCTGCCTCCATGTGTGCCTCCACAGCAGAAGAGGGCACCGGGGTACCAGATCCCACTATAGATGATTATGAGCCATCATGTGGTTGCTGGGAATTGAACTCAGGACTTCTGGATGAGGAGCTAGTGCTCTTAACCTCTGAGCCATCTCTCCAGCCCCCCCCCTTTAGTTTTATTTATTATTTATACAGTATTCTTCCTGAATGTGTGTCTGTAGGGCAGAAGAGGGCACCAGATCTCATTATATGATTATATGATGGTTGTGAGCCGCCATGTGGGTGCCGGGAATTGAACTCAGCACCTCTGGAAGAGCAGCCAGTGCCCTTAACCTCTGAGCCATCTCTCCAGGGCAGGCCCCCTTGGGATTTCTTGATGGGGGTGATTTGTATCATGTGCTAATGAGGTGGCTTGAGTGGGACACAGAAAGCCTTGCACTCAGGTCACCACATAATTAGTACAAGACAGGTCTCTGGCCTCCAGGAAAGAAACGAGGGTGCCACGAGTCCAGGTTGCTGAAGCCTGGGACAGGGACCAGAGGGACCTAGACTACGTGCCTGCCCTCTGCCCTCTGCAATGTCTTGTGATGGTCCAGTACATGCTGCTTCCTTGCGTTCTGTGGATGGAACATGAAGAAGGGCTAACGGGGACAAGATGACGAGCCACTGCTCACGATTGCCATCCCAGATGAGGCTATTCTGAGTTTTTAACTCGCACCTGGCTCTGCGGCCACAGCCCACGCACCACTCACGGCGCCGTCTTTATGTGGTGGTAGACTTGTGGGTGTGACTGTCTGCATGACTGTGGTGGAACACCTGCCTGGCATGTGTAAGGCCCTGGCTTCCAGGCCAGCACTGTCAAAACAAGGGTTTTAACTCCTTCCCCTCATTCTGCCTGTCTGCCCACCTTGGTAAAAGGGCTTAGGCTTTCATGTACAAGCTCACAGCAGGGAGAGAAAGTAATCCATTGTGGTTTTATCTCCTACAAGGTTTTTCCCAGGATGTTGATTGGTTGGCTTGTTTTCACATTTAAAAAAATTTATAATATTTCATAGTTTTTAAAGAGCTATTTTATTTGCTTTTTCAAGGGTTCATCTGTAGTCCTGGCTGTGCTGGAACTCAACACTGTAGACCAGGCTGACCTCGAACTCATCCACCTGCCTCTGCGCCTTGAGTGCTGTGATTTAGAGGTGTGTACCACCACCACCTGGCATAAAAACTAACTTGTGTGTCTGCCATGTGTGTATGGGTGCCCAGAGAGGCCAAAAGAGGGGTTGTGAGCTCAGTGCTAGGACTTGAACTCAGGTCCTCTGGAAGAACAGTATATACTCATAATCACTGAGCTATCTTCCATCTCCTTTCCTTACCTTTCTTATTGTGAGGAAAATGGTGTGTGACAAAACTTCCTGGGGAGATAACACACACTTCTTACTCACTCCAGGAAGGGAATCTACGACAAACCAAATACAGATACTACCACAGTCCAATTTAGTGAACCAACAAATTTTATTGGGGTTATTTACAGGAACAAAAATGACTCAAAGACATCTGCACCACCCAAGCCCACCTCACATGAGTAACAGCTCACAAAGATAGGAATCTAGTATACTGCACAGCCTGAAGGCAGCTCGAGGAGGCAGCTCAGCTGGTTTCTGCTTCTTCCAGGCAGCTGGTCTGTTCTCAGAGTCTTTGCAGCTTGGTGTCCTTTCATCAGAGTGGGACTCTAACATTTTGTTTACTCTGGCCGAGGGCCTAATGAGTCTTGTCTGTTTCAGGGACTTCCTGAACCTATTTTGCATAGTTTACTTTTCCTGCTTAAGGAGCTTTCCTGCTGGATGGAATATTTTAATCTCTGGGAAAACTTTAAATTCAGAATCAAAATGGAGTTGCTTGTGACAATGAAAGAAGAAAGAAAAGGAAGAAAAGAAGAGGCTCAGGCATACACAGATAACTCCAGCCTCCAGTTCAAAGACAGCCTGGCCTATATAGTGAAACACTCAACAAACAAGGGGATTCAACAAACAAGGTAGTCCAGTGTTGAGGCGCACTGGATGCTCTTGCAAAAGACGTAGGTTTAGTTCACAACACCTACATGGTGGTTCAGAACCATCTGTAACACCAGTTCCAGAAGATCTGATGCCCTCTTCTGGGTCCACAGGCACCAGACATGCACATGATACACACACATTCAGGCAAACACTAAAAATAAAATAAAATAAAATAAAATAAAATAAAATAAAATAAAATAAAATAAAAAAGTCTTTAAAGGCTCAGCAAGGTGGCTCAGTGGGTAATGTGCTTGCCACTAAGTATGACCAACTGAATTCAGTCCTGAGATCTATGCGGTAGGAGAGAACCAATTCTGGGAAGCTAGCTTCTGACTTTCATACTTGTGCACGTATACCCACACAAATGTTAAAAACGAAGGTGTTCTAAATGATTCAGCGGATCCCAGCACTCAGGAAAGCAGAGACAGGCAGATCACTGTGAGTTTGAGACTAGCCTTGTCTACAAAGCAAGTCCAAGTCCGGGATAGCCAAGGCTACATACAGAGAAACCCTGTCTCTAAAAACCAAAACCTAAGTAAGTAAATAAACAAATGACTCAGTGGAGCCAGGAAGTGGAGGTGTACGCCTTTAATCCTAGCACTCGAGGAGGCAGACGGCAGGTGAATCTCTGTGAATTCAAACCCAACCTGGTCTACAAAGAGAGTTCCAGGACAGCCAGGGCTACACAGAGAAACCCTGTCTCCAAACACCAAAACACACAAATCCCATGTTTAGGAGCCGGAAGAAGAAAACCAAAAGGAGAATGAGGAGTGGGAGAGCGAGGAAAAGAGACGATGCCTCCTGGAAAAATGAAAAGTCTGCTTTCGGATGGTGGGCGTGGCTCTATGGAGTTGGGTATATAGTTAGCATGAGGGAGTTCATTCCCCAGCACAGAAAACAGAGACCTGCATGGCCCCCTTGGTAGGCAGAGCTCTTGATGGCGATGTGCTTTTACTCCTTTCTCCAAGAACCAAGAACAATGTCTCTGCTGGGGTGGAGGGGAGAAATGGAATGGTCTTTTTTATTTTATTTTATTTGCCAAGTTTACTTCTTAATTTTTTAAAGTTTTATTTATGTGTATGAATGTTTTGCCTGTGTACTTGTCTGGGCACCATGTGCCGGAAGAGGGTGTCAGATGTGGAAATATGTGGGTGCTGGGAATGGAACCTGGGTCCTCTGCAAGAGCAGACAGTTCTCTTCACTGCTGAGCCACTTCTCCACACCCCCTACTTTAGATAATTTTTTTCTTCTTTCACAGCTTCATACTTGACCAAATCCATCTAGCATCCTCTGTCCCCATCACAGACCCCTTCTTCTCAACTTGTTCTGAGATCAAAAGATTAAAAATCAGCCATTATTATTAAAGTTTAAGGCCTGAACTAGCTGGGTGAGGTCCAGTAATGCCCTGAGGGGAAGAACCCGGCCTACAGCATTCTTTTCCCCCACCCCCACTAGAGATAATGTTGCTAGGAAACTGGCCCATCCCCCTAAGGAAGGACAACAGATCCTTAATGGTTTGGGGACCTTCCTATAGCCAATCATTTCAAAACAGCATGTTGACCAATAGATGCTTGCCAGGCAGGAATCGCCCCTGCCTTGGGCGTGCTGGGAGGGACCACAATCTTTAAATCACCCAACTAACCTGAGCACACGGCTCTCACCACTTCGGCGGTGGGGGGTATGGGCCCAAGCTGCAGCTTCTAATTTGTAATAAAAAGATCCTCATGTGGTTTACAATGGACTTGACTCCTGGTGGTGGTCTTTTGGGGTATCCAGATTCGGGCACAACAGTTTCCCCTCTACTTGCCAGTCTTGTGGGGTCTGTGTGCCCCGGTGCTACTGCATTTAATTAAGGCTGCTTGCACGAGCATGTGTGGCAAGTTACTTACTTGAGCAAGGGCTACTGTAGTGTGGGACTGTCCTCCTGAGCCAAGCACGTACCATGCCATTTGGGGGCATTCGGCTGCGCTTCTTGTGAAAGGATTGTTAGCCACCCCACCCCCCACCCCCACGGAAGGGTGGGGAGGGTCACAAGACACTCACCTGGGTGTCCAGCCACTCCCTTTCACCTGCTGTGTGCAATTCTGCCTTAATTGCAGGAGGCCTCTGGAGTTGCTGTGGGAAACTGAGGCAGGCAGACGGGATCTCATCAGGCTAAGACGGCGCTGTTGGAACAGCGAGGGGCTTCGGCAGAGTGCGCTCAGAGAGGCTGGGGGCAGGAGCATGCGCACGCCTACATAGGTGGCGCAGCTGCCGGGTTCTAACTATTCTGTGGTTTGACGGGGCGGATTGTTTTCAATACCTGAGCATATTGTTTCTGTAGGAGCGGCAGAATGGTCAGGCTGAGGCCTATTGCCTCGTACAGCCTGACTCAGTTTCTCACGACCTGAGACAGCGGTTATCCAACTGCCATTTTGGAGCGTTCAGCTGCGCACCCTGGCAAAATGGGGATCCCAGCTGGCCTTGTTACCTGCTTACCCCTCCCACATGGAGGGACGGGAGTGTCTCTTCCGCCCACTCTCTGCAATTCTGCCTTAAGGGCGCCTAGCCTTGGGGAGGGGCTAGAGTACATGGCCTGGGGAAGAGGAGGGGAAGGAGCGCTCACGCCCTGTAAGTAACCCTCTCCTAGGAGTTCAATTAGTTCCCCAAGTGAACTTTGTTGGGATCTTGTCCTTGGGACCTTAGGAGAAGGAAGAGGTCTAGACTTTGTTTAGTCTCCGCATTGGGAAGGAGTTTTAGTAAGAGCAACTTCCGTACCAATGGCCTGGGTACAAGATAAAATGGCTTCCTGTGCCCGCCCCTCCACACTAGTTACCCCCTGCGAGTCTCCTTCCTCTCTCCATGAAATGCACGTCGACAACAATGCAGAAAGCATGCAGGTCCCCCGTCTCCCCAGCTCCTTGTCACGAGGAGGAGACGGAGACCCACCAAGAGCAAGGTAATGTCAGCAGGTCCCTGAGGATGGACTGGCCTAGCAGCCGTGGCTTACATGGGAAGATCTAACATAACCTTCTCCAGAGGACGGAAGCTATCCTGAAGGCACGCTGTGCTCTTGTTTTGACAGCTTGTGCTGGGGGAGGACAAAGGCCTGAGCACCTGCCTCTGGAGGTGTTGCTGGTGTGAATGTGTTTTTGTTTTAACCCCAGGTGTGGGGTGTGGGATTGATTCAGAGGGTCCACGGCAGCAGACTTTTTGCCTGGTGCAGCCTTGGAGGAGCTCTTTGCCAGCTGCAGACAGTTTAATTCTGAAGACTCTGGTGAGGGAATAAATGCCAGAGCCCAGAGAGTGTTGAGGGAGCTCCAAGAAAGAACAAGGCTGCTCCTGCTTCCTCCTTGCTGCTCTTGGTTGCTGTTGTGAGCCAAGAAGTTTGAGGGCTCCTGAAACGAGGATTGGACTGGCTCCAAAGAACCCCATGACCCTAACCAGCAGGAAGCCGCTAAGAGAGCTGAGCCTGCACTCACCAATCCTGTCTCTCTCCTACCTGGTGTGGGGGTGTTGGAAGAGATGGGGGTGGAGCAGGGAAAAAAGATAAGAAATGTAAATAAGTTTTTAAAAAGTATGCTGACAGGGAGGAACTTGTCTACCAGGAATACATTTCACACAGTGTGACAACTTCAGATCACCTAGCAGCCACGACAGTGATCGGCAGCCGAGATGGAGAGGAGGAGGGCCTCATTGAGCAGTCCCGCTTAGCTGTCCACGCTCTCAACCTCCAATTAGACCTAAACCTCAGGCCAGGACCCGACAGATAGACCTTTGTTCTTCCCGGTGTGGCCACACTGAGTAAATCTCCACTCTCTGCCTTTCACTGTTAAGTGGCCTATTTGAGGATTGGTAGCTGAGGCTAACTGCGCAAGTTCTGACCTTACCAATGTTGCTATAATGAAAAGGAGATTTTGTTTGTTTGTTCATTTGTTCATTCATTCTGAGACAAGGTCTCTCTGTTAGCCCTGGCTAACCTGGGACTTGTCTGTAGACCAGGCTGGCCCTGAATTCAGAGATCTATCTGCTTGCCTCTGAGTGTTGCCTCTGATTAAAGTTGTGTGCCACCAATGCCCAAGATTTCTTTAAAAAGCCATCCTTGGGGCTGGAGAGATGATTCAGCAGTTAAGAACACTTGCTGGACTCAAGTTCAATATCCAGTACCCAGTTCCTGTAACTCCAATTTCAGGGAATCCAGTGCTCTCTTCTGGCCTCCAAAAGCACTTGAATATACATGGCTCAGCACTCAGACACACACACACACAAATCTAAAAAATCACTATCTTCATGAGTAATGAAAACCAGCCCCTCCAACAGTCTAATCAAAACCCCTTTCTTTTTTCTATAGGCCAAGCCTCCCCATTTCTCAATTTTTACTTATATAATTGCTGGGATAAAGTTCCCTCCCCACAGCATGCCAGAGGCAGGAGAATTGCAACAAGTTTGAGGCAAGCTTGAGCAACACAGTTCAAAGCCAGTCAGGCCTAAATAGTGAGACCCTGTCTTCAAATGAGTAAAGTTACCTCTAAACCAGCACTGGTACCAGGAGCTCCAGTTTCCTGATTCTGCTTCAGACTCAGAAATCGCCACAAGACCCTCCTTCCACCTGCCACCCAGCATTCATGCTCCCAAGTGTAGCAGTGTCTTGTTTTCTGCTCCATGTCCCATTTCCTCTTAGGTTAATGTGCTTTCTTAAATTTTTCTGCTTCTCCCTGAGTTGGGGAGGGTGTGTGTGTGTGTGTGTGTTTGTGTGTGTGTATCTGTGTCTGTCTGTCCTAGGCTGTCCGCATTGTCATAGAGACTCCAGACCTTCTTGGTGGGTGGGTGAAGGTTGAGTTAAGGCTATGGCCCAGGTCAAGTTTCTGGCTCCCAGAACCACCAAACCTTCCTGCCTGGAAGTAAGGCAGGCAGGAGCCATGGATGGATTCCCAGAATCCTTGGGTTTGGGAGACTGGGGGTAGGGCCAGGTCCTGGACAAACAGACCAAAGGTGAGTGGAACTGGGCCTGCAAAGCTGGATGGCACGCCATGAGGTGGGTGAGCGACCCATGGCCTCTGGGGGAACGGGGATTAGGCCTGGGCCCTCATGTCCCTCTCCTGCCCACAGGCTGCTGATCTTCCTGGGCCTGCTCTGGAGTGTGGTGGCCTCACCTTTGAGCTCAAAGTGGCCTGAGCCTGTATTTGGGCGCTTGGCGTCCCCTGGTTTCCCAGGGCAGTATGGCAACAATCAGGATCGGTCCTGGACACTGACTGCACCCCCCGGCTACCGCCTGCGCCTCTACTTCACCCACTTCAACCTGGAGCTCTCTTACCGCTGCGAGTATGACTTTGTCAAGGTACCTGACAGGGTGCTTGGTCAGGGGTCCCCCCTTGTAGGGTATGGCAAGGTCTGGCCAGAAGGGAGGGCGGGCCTGGTTTTAACCTTCCCTCCCCTCACCCCACAGTTGAGCTCAGGGACCAAGGTACTAGCCACACTGTGTGGGCAGGAGAGCACAGATACTGAGCAGGCACCTGGCAACGACACCTTCTACTCACTGGGTCCCAACCTGGAGGTCACCTTCCACTCCGACTACTCCAATGAGAAGCCCTTCACAGGGTTTGAGGCGTTCTACGCAGCGGAGGGTGAGCAGTGGTTGGCCCAGGCGACCTGGCTGCAGCTAGGGGACTGTCTTGTCTTAGCCTTGTCCCCATCTTTGGGTCTCTTGCCTCCCACCTCTCCTGGGGCTCTGGATTCAGGTCAAACCAGCAGGAACGTGCCTGCCATGGCCTGCCGTCATCCACCATGTGAATGCAATGAAACAGACCCTGGCAACTGCTGATGCCGTAATAATGCTGCAGAGCACTGATCAGGTTGACGCCACTGGGTTGATAGTGGCTATTTCCCCCCACGGCCTGGGTGGCTTTGAACAGGACTCTTAACCTGCCACTGCCTTAGGGTGCTATTTGCAGCTCTGACCCTAGGCCTGTGAATTGCTAAGCAGCAGGCCTCCCCTCCAGTGGGCCACCAAGACCTGAGCTCTCTATTCTATCCTGGCCCTCTCCTCCCCTAGATGTGGATGAATGCCAAGTGAGCCTGGGAGACTCAGTCCCTTGTGACCATTTTTGCCACAACTACCTGGGTGGCTACTACTGCTCTTGCCGAGTGGGCTATGTTCTCCACCAGAACAAACGCACCTGCTCAGGTGAGGGGGAGGGGCTCCGCATCTCCACCCTGTTGCTCCAGCTCCCAAGGTAGGAGCTGTTTTGCGCTAAAGGCTGGGCCTTTCTGTTCCAATGCTTTTAGCAAGCCTAACTCCTCACCTACCTCTGGTGGTGTGCTCTCATTCTCTGCTCCCGCTCTGGAAACCCCCAGTTCCACCAGCCAATTACCCCTTCCTCCTGGGTGGTTCAGCCTGGCACACCTTAAGCTTCCCATCTACCACAGAACCTCAGGGTAGAGGGGTGCAGACAGGCTCAAAGACACTGCTCCTGATGGCAGCCAGCAGCTCAACACTTTTAGCCTCCTCTACCCTGTCTCTTGATCCTTTGCCCTGTTTCACTCAGTCTTTTTGATCACTCCCCATCTCTCTTCCAGAGCAGAGCCTGTAACCTCCCTCAGTTCCAGCCTGCTCTCTCAGTGGGTCAGACGACAGTGCACAGCCACACACTGCCTGCGGTGCTGTCAGGCTGGAGTGGCTGCCAGCGACAGCACCCTTACCCACAACAGTAATAAACCTGCCTCCATCTCCATTGTGGCTGTGTGTCTCTTGTGGGGGAAGAGTTAAGGGCAACAGAGCAACCTGGGTTCCTTCATCTTTTTATGTTTATTTTTTTGAGACTGGGTTTCTGCGTAGCCTTGGCTGTCCTGGACTCACTTGTAGGCCAGGCTGGCCTCAGACTCACAGCGATCCGCCTGCCTCTGCCTCCCTGGGTGCTGGGATCACCGGTGTGTGCCACCACCTCCAGCCGGGTCTCTTCATCTTAATTCTCCTCCTTGCCTCACAGCCCTGATGTGAGAACCCCTTCCAGGCCAGGCTGTAGGCACTTTGAAAGGGCTTGTTTTAGCCCTTTGTTTTGTAGATGGAAACTGCGGGGACAGGGGTTAGCCTGAGCTCAGGACATCTTTAGCCAGTTCTTGTTTATAGGACAATGCGGGTCTTTGGTCCCTGATCTGGGGGAGCATAATTCAGAACAGAGTCCAAAGGAAGGTTCGCTGAGGGATCCTGCCTCCAGGGGTGTCCTCTCTACCACTGGGAACAGCCTCACGGAAGGAGGGCAGTACAGAAAGTCTTCAGTTCCTACAAGCCTTCTTGTCCCCACCCAGAGCAGACAGGCAGGGAACAGAACCTCCCTAAGAGATGGAGCTTGATCTCTACCTACAGGGCTTCTTGGCAGCCTGAGAAAGACAAGACTGTGTGCATACTGGTGTCCTAAGCTTCCCTCAACTGTCCCCAGGGCCACTTCTAAGAACAGGGAAGGCCTGGGAAAGGCCTTTTCAGCCTGGTCCCCAGGATCAAGAGCTCTGGGTTGGTCCCTGCCAGACATGGGTGGGAGCCCCCTTGTGGACTCACTTGGGAACTGCTGAGGTGGGCATTGGGGTGATTTGAGAGGAGGAAAGCAGCACTCAGTTCAAGGGGTCTCCTTCCTTTCCCTCAATTCCTAGGGACCTTGGGGAGGTGGCCTGCTTCACTTCACGCCTCACTTCCCTCTGGCCTCCTTTCCTTTCCTCTTTTTCGCTGTGACTCTGACCCTGTCATAGGAGCTTGTGCCCTGGTAAACTATCCCTGATGCTACTTTGCTTCAGTTAAAGCCTGGGAGCAACAGAGGCCTCTTCCGGTCTCTCAGCATCATTTGGGGTGGGAGTTTGGGTCCTCTCCTGCCTCTGCAGATAGTCAAGTACAGGGCCTTGGCCAAACTCAGGACACAGATGTCCCAGGTATTTCCCTACCCTCAAGTGTTGTCCCCCAAGGAGCAGAGCCATGCTATCCTGTCCTCTTTCCTTCCTAGCCCAGTGTTCAGGACAGGTGTTCACTGAGAGGTCCGGGGAGCTCAGTAGCCCCGAGTTCCCACAGCCGTACCCCAAACTCTCCAGCTGTACCTACAGCATCCGCCTGGAGGAAGGCTTCAGTGTCATCCTGGACTTTGTGCAGTCCTTTGATGTGGAGACGCACCCCGAAGCCCAGTGCCCCTACGACTCCCTCAAGGTCTGGTTCTTGCATCCTTACTTTGCCACAGCTCTTCCCCCTCACCATCCCCCATATCTTTCAGTACTGCTGCCTATGTCTGTCCTCCAACGAACCTCATCAGCCTCTCTCTGGGGGGTCTAAACCAGGTTATGGCTTCAGCATGAGGGATAGCATACCCACCTTTTGACCCCAGCCTGTCCCAGCCAGTTTGAGCTGGTGTGCTTCCTTCTAACACACACTAGAACCCTGCCCAGGTCCTGGGGGTTAAAGAGTCTCTTTGTTCAGATTCAAACAGACAAGGGGGAATATGGTCCATTTTGTGGGAAGACGCTGCCCCGTAGGATCGAAACACACAGTAACAGCGTGACCATCACCTTTGCCACTGATGAGTCAGGGGACCACACAGGCTGGAAGATTCGCTACAGGAGCACAGGTGAGCAAGTAGACTCTGGTCCAGGCAGCAAAGGAAACAGTTTCTCTATGTTATGAAGAGTCAACAAAGTACACAGCACTGGACTCTTTCCTGGCAGGCCTAGGAAGGGAGCCCAGACTGAGTGAGGTGGTCTGTCAAATGATGGTCCTTGATAGGGAAGTAGTAACAGCCTTCCCTTCCTCTTCCTGTCCAGCCATTTACCTAAGCAACCTTTTCAATTCTGGAATTTTGAGATAGGGTCCAAGTCTATAGGTCAGAGGTCTCAAACTTGTTATAGCACTAGCGGGCCTTAAACTTTGATCTTCCTGCCTCAGTCCAAGTCCTAGGATTAGAGGTCCATGCCTCCTCCTGTATTCTCTCTCACCACCACCTACTCGGACATCTGTCTATTCATCCACCCTCTCACCTACCCATTTCACTTCCTAGATATTTTTACCCACCCATCTTTATTTCCTATAGATATGTCCTAAGAAGGGTGAAGATGCAGCCCAGCGGCAGAGCGCCTGCGTAGCATGCACAAAGCCGTGTTCAATCATCAGTATTGGTGATTGGTCAAAAATCCCAAAGATGTGTGCCAAGGATACTAAAGGCAGAGGCCAGAGTCCCATAGTCTCCGCCCACAATCCAATGGGAAAAAGTCAAACCCCTGTAGCACAGCCTCTGAGCCAAGCACTGAGACTCCAGAAGACCACACCTAACATTGTCATTTTGTCTTGGTCTGTCCCTAAAAGGGACACTCTGGCTTTAAACCACATGTGCCATCCTCCTGGCACAGGCAACTCCATCATTTTTGCATATCTGTTTTTTTTTTTTGGGGGGGGGGGGGCGTTCAAGACAGGGTTTCTCTGGGAAACAGCCCTGGTATGTGCACCACCTTTAAAAAAAAAAGAAAAAGTGCAGTGGGTGCACGCCTTGAACCCTAGCAGTTAGCAGACAGAAGCAGACGCACTTCTGCGAGTTTGAGGCCAGCCTGGTCTATAGAGTGAGTTAAAACAAAAATCATCTGTATGGCACGTATGCAGATGCCCATGGAGGACAGGTTACATGTCCTCCATGTAGCTGGGTTACATGGGCTTGTCAGCCACCTGATATGGGTGCTGCACTCAAACGGGAGTCCTCTAGAAAGCAGTGTTCTTTACTGCCGGACCATTCTCTCCAGGCCCGTATCTGGCTTTCCTACCTGTAAGGTGAGTCATGGTCAAACGAACAAGTCTTAATTTGTACAATTGACTCAGCTTGCTTTTTTGCCTTTGGTGTTAAGTGTTAGGACCACCACCATATGTGAAGTAGGCTCTCTCTGCCTGTTGTTTCATTTATAAACCAAGAATGCAGATTGCTAAATTCAGACCTGGCTCTTACAGATTTCAAAAATAAGCCCTTTTCCTCTGCACAGCACAGCCTTGCCCTGATCCAATGGCGCCACCTAATGGACACATTTTACCAGTGCAAGCCAAGTACGTCCTGAAGGACAGCTTTTCTGTCTTCTGTGAGACTGGCTTCGAACTTCTTCAAGTGAGTTACTAAAAAACTAAGTGCCTATAATCATGATGGCTTTGAGATTAGAGATGAAAATGGGAAGTCCCTAGGCAGAAAAGAAAAAAAAAAGTTTGCAGCAAACAAAGAGGAATGGCTATGGAGAAAATAACTGGGGGAAATTCCTGCCTTTCATTTTTGTTTTGCTATGTAGTCCAGGCTGGTCTCAAGTTAAAAATCCTCCTGCCTCAGCCTCACAAGTGTTGGGATGATTAGCATATCCATATGCAGTTCTGCCTTTTAAAATTAGGGTTTTTTTTTTTCTGTTTTTTTCTAGACAGGGTTTCTCTGTGTACCCTTGGCTATCTTGGACTCACTTTATAGACTAGGCTGACCTCGAACTCAGAGATCCACCTGCTTCTGCCTCCCAGAGCACTGGGATTACAGGCATGTACCGCGGTGCCCAGCCGTTATTGTTTTTTTGAGTTAGGGTTTCTCAGTGTAACCCTGGCTCTCATGGGACTTCCTCTGCATACCAAGGTAGGCTCAAAACTCAGATCTGACTGCTGGATTAAAGGTGCGCACTGCCACATCCAGCTGTCGCTTTATTAGAGACAGTGGCTGAAGTTGTAGCCCAGGCTGGCCTTCATGACTTCCAACGCTAGGATTATAGGTGTACATGCTGACACCCAGCTGAAAGGTCTTTTAGTGCAGAGGACTGAACTCAGACACACTAAGTGTGCTCTCTATCACCTACCTTGCACACCCCACACCCCTGTCTGTTCTAAGTGCTTTTTAGAAAGGTAGGCATTAAAAAACCTTGCTCATCTGTACACTGCAGCAGCCCTCTGCAAAGTGGCTGAAACAACAGAAAGGAGGGAGTGTGCGCACCTTGTCCATAAGGTCTGCAGAGCTTGTGCTAAATTAAGTCTTTCCTGATCAGCTGACAACCTTCCCATGGTAGCCTCTCAGCCCTCAAAGATCAGACAGTTCTGGAAAGAGTACATTCTGCAAAGTTATAAATAGTGTGCACTGTTAAGGGAGAGGGAATATAATTTTAAAAACTGCTTAGCATGCTGCTTCAGGGGCACAGGTAAGAGATTAACTCATCCTCTTTGTGTTCTTCAAAATTGTCAGCAAATCCCAGTGGTATAAAGCAATAACCCTGGAATGACAGCTAGGGATGGAGTCCAGTCCATGGAGGGTCAAATAAGGGAGTCTCTCCTTGCAAATCTACTGTTCAGGTTCTTTTCTACTGCTCCTTGGACTGTGAGAGCACAAACTTGTTGGCTCTTGAGCTTCCTGTATAGGTGAGGCTAATGCTGAACTGATTCTCCTGCTCCCCAAGTGCTGGGATTGGTCCATCATACCCAGGTTCTGGTGCTTTGATCAAACCTAGGACTTTGTGGATGTTAGTAAAACCTTTTATATGCCCCATGTTTATCATTTAACTGAAAAGAAATATATAAATGGAAACATTATAGCTTTTGCAAATGGCACCCTCTTTCTCTGGCCTATGTAGAGCAGGCTGGCCTCAAACCCACAGAGAACCACACCTTTAATTAAAAATGTGTACCACCACCCTTGACTTACTGTTTGACTTTCGTGACTGGTCTTGGCAGTTTTTCTCAAACATTGGCACTTTTTTTTTGGGGGGGGGGGTGTTGAGACAGGGTTTCTGTGTAGCATTTGACTGTCGTAGAACTTGCTGTCTACCAGGCTGGCTTTGAACTCAAGAGATCCACCTGCCTCTGCCTCGAGTGTTGGGCTCCTTGGCACTGGCAACATGCTGGGTTCCTTTTGGCACCTTTGAAAAAAGTACATTTGTGTGCACCTGTGGCCACACAGCGTATGGAGGTCCTGACAGTTCTTTTTGCCATGTAGGTTCCAGGTATCCAATCAAGGTTATGAGGCTTAGCAGCCAACTACTTACCACACCTGTGAAGGTAGCTCACTGGTCCCACCTGGCACTTTGTCTGAAAACAGGGTGGAGAGATGACTAAGTGGTTAAACATACTTGTTATTCTGGCAGAGGACTGGAGTTGTTCCCAGAGCCTAAATGGTAGCTCACAGCTGCCCGAACACCAGTTTCAGGGGATTCAAGGCTGCCTTCTGACCTCTCAGACACCAGGCACACATGTGATACACCAGTATACAGGCAAAACACTCAAACCCATAAAATAAATCTCAAAAAAAAAAAAATTAAATGGCAGGTGATGGTATAGGCTTTTAATCCCAGCACTCAGGAGACAGAGGCAAGTGGACACTTGTGAGTTCAGAAGCCAGCCTTGAGATCCAGGACAGCAGGGGTTCATCAAAATAAATGGTGGAAGGGAAAGAGAAAGCCAGAGAAAGCAAGCACTTAACAACTTTTAGCCTGATGTGTTCCTGACGTCTAGGAAAGCAGTATGTGGTAGGAACTGCAGCGGAGCTATGTATAGACTGCAGAGCTACTGACAACACAACACGAAGCAAGGCAGCTGGGCCTTGCACGGTCCGAGTGCCAAGTGCAGGCTTTCCATGGCTACTGCCCTGACTCGGGAGCGCTGGTCTGGGGAGTGGCCTGATGCTAACAGCGAGCTCAGTTTCTGAATTTCCTCTTCAGGGCTCTGTCCCCCTGGAATCGTTCACTGCCGTCTGTCAGAAAGATGGATCTTGGGACCAGCAGATACCACAGTGCATCAGTACGGTCGTATGGCCACACCCCTTCCCCTGCTGCTGACCAGCATTGTGTTGTCCCTTCATGTGCACACAAAGAACAGTGGTTCTCAACTTTCTTCATGCTGTGAGCTTTAACACAGTTTATGATGTAGCGACCCCAACCACAAATTTTTTATTGCTACTTTGTAACTGTAGTTTTGTACTGTTATGAATTGTAAACATTTTTCATGGGTCATAGGCAACCCTCAAAGGAGTTGAGAAGCCCTGGGTTAGAGGGTGCCAAACATTCTGTTCTACCAGCCCCAGGGAACTCAGTTAAGAGGCACATTGCCATGTCTGGTCTTTACATGGTTGCTGGGAACCTGAACTCAGGTACCTATGCTGATGCTGCAAGCACTTTCCTATTGAGCAATCTCCCCAGGCCACCTATCATCACTCCTATGACTTCTGTAGTCATTCCCACGGTCCCTGCAAAATGAACTCACTTATTAAGGTGCAAGTTCCAGATTTACTTCTACTCCAGTCTCTGGACCAAGAGGAACCAAAGTAACGGGGAAAGGCAGTACGCGCTGAAACAATTCCTAAGTAGAAAATGGATGCTCCTTACAAACATACATAGGGAAATGTGAGCATCTTTAATTCCCATCACCGCACAGGAAACACGGGGCTGCACAGCTCTCTCCAGCTGTGAGCCTCTAACCCTGAGCACACGTGCCAGTGCAGGAGGTCCTGCGCTACACATGTAGGTGTCCACGCCTACCTGCCACGCGCACAGCATCAACGGCAAACACATTAGCATTCTGAAAAGAAACCTCTCAAGATCCGCATACTGTTAGTGCTCCTTCCACATACTTGAAACCAGAAACTAAAAAATTCAACCAATCAAAAGACTACTGCTTGGCAGCAGGGCCTCACTGGCCTGGCATTCATGAGCCCTTCTTCCTAGCATGTGCCAGCACACATCTTTGGCTGTGGACATGGATTATGCAGTACAGTAAAACAAACTCCAAGAGATTGGTCTTACAAATTTACTAAGTCTTTCAGTGAACAGTGCTCAGCTGGGTTTGCAGGTGTGGACACATCAGGTGCTGTTTCAGCTGTGGCACAGCAGAGTAGCCGCCACAGAAATGCAGACAGCCAGGATTATAGACTCCAAAAACCACCAATAAAACCCCGAACACCCACCTCAGGGTTTCTACAAAGCTCAAGCTGTGAAAAGGACCAGGAACAAGTCTTTACACCAAGAGCAGGGGCTTTTCTTCCGAGTTCTCCTACAGACCATTTTTGTGAGAGCTACCCAACTCGTAAGTGCTTCTGAATTCTCTAGAATTACTCCTCTCCAGAGTTCCTTCAAATAAAAAGCAGGAATGATGTTTCTTCACCAAGCCTTGAGTTAAGTCTTGCCACTTTCAGAGGTGGCATGAGTGCCATGCACCATGTAGATGGGAACGAGGCCAGCCCAAGTCCCGCCAGCCCTAGCAGGCCTCTGCACAGCAGGCTGACCTCAAATTCAGCGATGCACCCGGACTGGAGCGTGCACAGCCACCACACTACAGTGCGCAGACTCTTCAGTGCCAGCTCCAGGTACAGAGGGCCTTCTGCTTCCCTTTCCCAGTTATCGACTGTGGCCCTCCAGATGACCTACCCAACGGCCACACGGAATATGTCACAGGCCCTGAGGTGACTACCTACAAAGCTGCGATTCAGTACAGCTGCGAAGAGACTTTCTACACAATGCATGGTGATGGTAAGTACGTTCTTAGAGGTGGGCTGGGTGGTATTTGGAAGTTAAGCCCTTAAAATTGAATATAAGCTTGAACCAGCCTTTTAGGTGAACGGAGACAAAGGATTAAAAAGGCCCTTCTCCCATACGCTAAATGAAATATTACAGTTAAAATGACTTTAATGTCAATTTGCAGGAATCGGAAAACAGATCATATCCAGTAAATGACTACTACAAACACACAATATATTCCAAATGGTTTAATTTAACAAGTCAAAACCTTATCATTAAGCACTTGAGATCTTGATACATATTCAAGTTACACATCTAAAAGGTTTCCACTTTGCAAGCAAACATGGTAATGCAGATACCTATTTATGAAATCATGTAAAATGGTTATTCACACACCTCTCCCCACCACGGATACTCAAGAATCAACATTTTTCAAGGGGTTATTCAAGCAAATGACAACTACAGTTAAACATTTTTGCTTTTCCAATGATTTGCAGGTAAATATGTGTGTGAGGCTGATGGATTCTGGACGAGCTCCAAGGGAGAAAAATCCCTCCCAGTTTGTGAGCCTGGTAATGGACACATTTATGAAAGAGATTCACAGCGGACAGAGAATGGGTGGCAGACAATAGCAGAGTCTAGCTGGGGAGGCAGAACTGAAGCCCAGCAGTTGGCTCAGGCTGGTGTGGTGCTTCCCAAGAGCGCTCTCGCTACCCTCTCCCACAGTTAGGTGCGGACTGCACCACACACTTGATTATTTGTGACCTTCTAACTAGGCAAGCATCAAAAATTAAACCATTCCTTAAATTAGCTCAAACCATTTATACATTTATAAACATGAACTCTTGTTGAGTTACTTTTGCTCTCTGTAAAAATGCTATTAAACCCCACAGCTAATAACTTCATTATTTCCCTAAGCAATTGTTTTCAACGGCATCTAGATTTTTAAACATTAATGCAATTTGCCTTTTAATAGTACTTAATTTTTTTTTTTTTTACCAGAATGGGCTCCAACAATAGTTCAGAATGTTTTTTTTTTTAATTGAAAGGTAATAATACAATCATTACCCATGTTAGCTGGCTTAAATTAGTTTTCTAGCCCTGTATTTGGCTGACATGCTGCTTTTAAGTTTTAATCAAAGTGCACGACCGCAATAAAAAACATGTTGCATTCCTGAGTAATTAGTTTGCAATAAACACTGCTAAAAGTGTTTGGATGAGTCACCCACACCAAAAAAATAACAAATTTTAGACCCAGAAGCATCTTGGCTATTGCTTCATTTTAAGTTTTAGTAGGTTTTTTTTACATAAAGGCAACAGTCATTTCGTAAATCATAACCAGAATTCTATGCAGCACCATGTCTTCCCACATACGATTTCTGTCTGTCCGTGTACAGGTTCCCTCATCTTAGTTTTCTTTTAGCAAAATTCAGTGTGTGAAATCACTTACTGATCTTTACAAGGAGCTAATCAAGCTAAACAAGGACCTATCAGAGCAGTCTCATCTGACCAGGGAGGATGCCTGCCTCTACCAGTTCCCGGGATAGAGCTTTTCGATGACACTAAATCTAACTTTGTGTTCTTTCCTCAGTCTGTGGGCTGCGCACACACACTCTGAGAGGCCGGATCATCGGAGGGCAGCCTGCAAAGCTTGGTGACTTTCCTTGGCAAGTCTTGTTACTGGGTGAAACGACAGCAGCGGGTGCACTTGTACATGACAACTGGATCCTAACAGCTGCTCATGTCGTATATGGGAAAACTGAGGCACAGTCCTCCCTGGACATTCGCATGGGCATCCTTAAACGGCTCTCACCTAATTACACTCAAGCCTGGCCTGAGGCTGTTTTCATACATGAAGGTTACACTCATGGTGCCGGTTTTGACAACGATATAGCGCTGATTAAACTCAAGAACAAAGTCACAATCAATAGAAACATCATGCCTGCCTGCCTGCCAAGTAAAGCTGCCGCATCCTTAATGAAGACAGGTGACACTGGAACTGTGGCTGGCTGGGGGCTAACCCAGAGGGGGTTTTCTGCTAGAAACCTAATGTTTGTAGACATACCAATTGTTGACCATCAAAAATGTACCGCTGCATATGAAAAGCATCCCCACTCAGGAGCAAGAGTAACTGCTAACATGCTTTGTGCTGGCTTAGACGCTGGTGGCAAGGACAGCTGCAGGGGCGATAGTGGAGGGGCACTAGTGTTTCTAGATAATGAAACACAGCAATGGTTTGTGGGAGGAATAGTTTCCTGGGGCTCCATTAACTGTGGGGAGCCAGACCAATATGGGGTCTACACAAAAGTCATAAACTACATTCCCTGGATCAAGAACATAATGAGTAACTTCTAACCTGCATCCTCCAGTCAGCAAATTTTTCCTTATTTTTACATGTACCTGGGAAACTTAGTTATAACAGAACCTGAGAAGCCTTGACAGTCCACCCTAAAACCAAAGTAGATTAAACTGATACTTAAGATCACTCTGATGTCAGCTTTGCTGATGTGTGTTCAGTCGAAACAGTGGCTCTTATCTTTGTGAACCCTCAGACCTACGATGTTAATTTGTATCTGATTCCATACAATCTAATTCATTCTGGCTGTTCCTGGTCAACAAAGGGTTTTGTGGTTGACCGCCCCCCCCC
>NW_026592710.1:7205703-7258041 GCF_907164565.1 Psammomys obesus | reverse complement strand
AAAAAAAAAAAAAGTGTTCTTTTCTTTTTCTCTGCTTTAAACTGGCTGTAAATCTTCAGGGTTTCCTCATTAATAATGATTTTATCCTTAACACAGATTCACTGAAAAATCTGCATCACAATGTTGCCTTTTTGGAAACTATCTTTTTTTTTGGGGGGGGGGGGGCTTTTTTTTTTTTTCTTTTTTTTTTTTTTTTTGTTTTTCTTTTCTTATTTATAAATTTTTTTTTCACTTTACATCTCTCCTCCCCTCCTAGTCCTGCCCTTCCCCTTCCTCCCTCCCCTCTTGCCTATTCCTCAGAAAAGGGGAGCTCCCTTTCCCATCCACCCCAGCTCATCAGTTGTATCAGGACTGAGCATATCCTCTTTCCCTGTGGCCTGGCAAGGCAGTCCTGCCAGAGGGAAGTGATCAAAAAGCTGGCAAGTGAGTCCTTGCCTGATGCAGCCATCACTTCGCTTACTAAAGGACCCACATGAAGCCTACGCTGTCTAGTTCATGCGTGGTCCTTGGTTGATGCTTCAGTCTCAGCAAGCCCCTCTGGGCCCAGGGTTAGTTGGCTCTATTGGTCTTCTTGTGGTGCTCCTATCACCTCCAGGTACTTTTCTCTTTCCTCCCACTTTTCCACAAGACTCCCTAGGCATCTCCCAATGTTTGGCTGTGAATCTCAGCAGCTGTTTTGAGGCCCTGCTGGGTAGAGTCTCTCAGAGGACAGCTCTGTCTGTCAGGATCCTGTCTGCAAGCTTAGCAGAGTATCCTTCATAGTGTCAGTGGTTGGCACTCTCCATAGGGCGGGTCTTTGGTTGGGTCAGGCATTGGTTGGGCATTCCCTCAATCTCTGCTCTGTCTGCTCTATCTTTATCTCTGCACATCTTGTAAGCAGGATAAATTTGGGGTTAAAGTTTTTGTGGGTGGGTTGAAGTTCCCCTCCCTCTTGAAGGAGACTAGTCTAGTGAGAGGGTGTCCTCTTCAGTCTCTACGGCCTCTGTTCCTAGGAGTCTCTGCTTGAATGCTTCTCTACCCTCCCAGGATCCTACCCTGACTTCAGTCTCCAGCTTGTCACAGAGATGTCGCCACCCTCCATTTCTCTTTTCTCTACAGGCCTTCTGCTCTCCACCCTCACTCTCCCCAGGTCTGATCTCCACCCTGTTTGTTTGTTTGTTTTTCAAGACAGGGTTTCTTGGTGTAGTCCTGGCTGTACTGGAACTTCTTTTGTAGATCAGGCTGGCCTCAAACACACAGAGATGCCCCTGCTTCTGCCTTCTGAGTGCTGGGATTAAAGGGGTGGGCCACCATCGCTGGCGGAAACCACTATTTATTTACTATCTTTTTCTGGGAAATAGCCTCCCTCATCATCCCTGACTCTAGTTCTCTGTGTCTCAGCCCTGTTTCTTCTTTAGTGCTTGATTGCTATGGGAGCTCCCGCTATTTTTTGCACGACCTTGCTAGGCATGCAAACAATGTATCTGTGTGGCTAGAGTGTAGTTCAGTGGTAGAGTGCTTGCTTAGCATTCTGATGCCCTGGACTTGACCCCTGGCAGAGCAATAAATAAACCATACATACACAAATATAATTGGCTGGGCAGACTGTAATTGAGATGGTGCCCATCTGTAATCTGGGCACTCAGTGGACAAAGACAGGAAGATTACAAGTCAGAGGCCAGCCTGGGCTATGTAGTGAGGTTAAGACTAGCCCATGGTAAAAGACTGTCTTAAAACACAACACAAGACAATAATAAATGCAAAAAAGAAAAGAAAACAAATCCCAAAAATGAGATTTAATTACCTGACCGAATGACAGCAGACTAGGTGTTCCTGCTGGGCTGGGCACCCGCTTTATGTCCTTCTCTCTTCCTTGCAGGGCCATCTGTCTGGCTTGTATTCAGCCTGCTGTGTTCCCATGGATCCTCCCCTTCAGGTCAAACAAGGACAGGCCCCGCCCAGCACATGGAGCTCTGACAGGTAAATCAATCATGGTTTTTCTGGTTCACAACAGGCTCTGGGCGTCCCCGCCTCCTCAGACTGACTACCTGCCTGCTGTGGTTACATGGAAGGCAGGAAGCATTCATAGCTAGCACACCAGCCTGGAGGGCAGTCCCTTCTTTCAATTAGGGGGTCAATTTCGGGGATTCCCAGGGACGGCTGGTGCCAGAGTCAGGACTGGGTTTCCTCTCACTGAGGTCAGCATTTCTTTCGAAATAACTGGCACAGGCTCGGGTACCAAGCCTAGCAGAGTCTTGGTGTCCACTAACTTGTTGTTTTGACCTTTGTTGTTCGTTTGTTTTTTTAAGACAGGGTGTCTCTGTGTAGTCCTGGCTGTCCTTGAACTCACTCAAGGCCCAGGCTGGCCTTGAACTCAGAGATCCACTTGCCTCTGCCTTCCGGGTGTTGGGATTAAAGGCATGTGCCACCATGCTTGGCTTTTCTGCTGATTTTTTTAAAAATAATTTCTAACTTTATTTATTTATTATTATTCGTGTGCATATGTGGGGGGCACATGTGCCACGGCCTGCTCAGAGGACAACTCAGAGGACTTGGTTCTCTTCTTCCATCCTTATATGGCTTCCTGGTGTTGTGTGTGCATGTGTCTCTGTGTGTGTGTCTGTACATATGTGTGGACTTGACACAAACTAGAGTTATATGGAAAGAGGAACCTCTGTTGAGAAAAATACCTTCCTTCCTTTCAGGTTTGTTTTATTTATTTTTATGTACTTGGCTGTTTTGGCAGCAGCTTTTGCCTGCATACCAGAAGCGGGCATCCCATCCACGGGACCACAGTTAGGGAGTTCTTCCAGTTGGTGCTCTTCCACTGAGTCAGCTCTCCAGCCACACAGTGGTGTAGGGTTTTTGTTTGTTTGAAATTTTATTTATTTATTGTGCAGAAGTCTTTTACCTATATGTGTGTTCGTGTGGGGGTATCAGATGCGCTGGAACTGGAGTTACAGACAGTTGTGAGCTGCCACTTGGGTGCTGGGAATTGAACCTGGGTCCACTGAGAAAGAACAGCCAGGGCTCTTAACCACTGAGCCATCTCTCTGGCCACCTGTTTGTTTTTGAGACGGGGCCTCATTATGTAGTCCTGGCTGGCCTGGAACTCAGAGATCCACCTGCCTCTGCCTCCTGAGTCCTGGGATTAAAGGCACTATAACACCTGGCATTTTCTTGATTAGTGATTGAAAAAGGAGGGAACAGTCACTGTGGGCAGTGCCATCCCTGGGCAGGTGGTTGTGACTTGTGTAAGAAATCAGGCTAAACAGGTGATGGGGAACAAGCCAGTAAGCCCCTCTTCCCCCTCCCCGCCACCATGGCCTCTGCTGAACTCCTCCGTCAGGGACCTGCATGATTTCTCTTTATGATAAACTACAACTGTAAGTGAAATAAGTGAAAAAGGTCGAGTGCCTTTTCCTCCCCAGGTTGCTTTCGGTCACATCATTTACCACAGCAATAGATACCCAAGTCACATGGCTTCTGAGGTCTCACTTGGGTAGGCAGATTAATATGTTTGTGTGGCAAGGACCTTTTCATGCTGAGCCATCTCACTGGCTCCCACCTCTTATGAATTAGTTTATTCTGTGTGTATGTGCATGCTCTAGGTACCTGTCCGGGTATGTGCGCTCCTTCACCCATGTAGAGGCCAGAGGAAGGTGCCAGTTTTCCTGCTCCATCACTCTTTACCCTATGACTTTTTTTTTTTTTTTTTTTTTTTTGGCAGGGGGGTTTAAGACAGAGTTTCTCTGTGTAGCCTTGGCTATTTTGGACTGGGTTTGTAGACTGGCTGGCCTTGAACTCACAGCAATCCACCGCCTCTGCCTCCCTGAGTGCTGGAATTAAGGGCGTGTGCCACCCTATTGCTTCGAGACAGGCTCTCTCACTGAACCTGGAGCTAAGTTGGTGGCAGCAAACTTTGACAGTCCTCCTGTCTCTACCACCATCGGCACTGGGGTGGGCATGCATATATGGCCACTCATGGCTCTTCACATGGGTGCTGGGGACTTGAACTCAGGTCCTCATGCTTGCTCAGCAGGAGCTCGTGCCCACTGAGCCATATCCTCAGCTCCCAGGTTCTCCATTACTCAGCTCATCTTTGAGAGAGGGGGTGTGAGCGTGGTGTAAGAACAGGGGTGGGACCTCAGGCTTGTTCACTAGAGGGACTCTCAGGCCGCAGGGAGGGTTTTACCAGCAGTTGCAGCTCATCCTGGTGAAAGGATGAAGACTGAAATCAGACATGGGAAGAGAACATAGGCTGGGGTTGCCATCGGTGCCTACCATCGCTACGGTCATTGTCACCCTCCATCATCACTATTCATATCTTCATTGTTATCATATATTCACTTCTAGGAAGAAACCGACTAAGCAACAGGCACATGTATAGACACATAGACACACGCAGACACTCAGACAGACACACACCCAGATGTTCTGACTCCGGTACATATCCTCACCCCTAAATCAAGCTGGTCCACTGCAGCAGTTGAAAGGAGGTCTGTCCATCCTCCCTCCTTTCCTTCCTCTCTCCCTTGTGTCCTGTCTCTGCCCTCAGAAGTATCTTCTTGTCCTACAGAGAAGGTCGAGTGCTTCTCAGACTACATGACCCTGAAGATCCCGAGGAGCAGTGTGCAGGGTTTGAGGCAGTGGCTGGCCAGGGTCCTGCACCAGCCAGGTAAGTCCTCGTTTCAGGCCCAGGTTTTCCTATACTTAGCCATTGCCTGGCTGGAGCTTTTGCCCTCGCACTCAGGCATAAGGGCTGCAGCTCCCTGAAGACTTCTGTCTGGGATTTATGCTGATTCCTTCCCTGACAAATCTCCCCCTTTCTGGGCCTACCCTGACCTTTCCTAAGGGGCTCCCTTCTGGTTACACTCTCATCCCATTTCCTCTCAGTTCTGGTTTCTACTTACATGACCTTCTTCCCTTGTTCACATGCTTGTCATCAGTGCCACCATCAGGTAGCTGTGAGCAGGCACAGCCCACGTGCTCTGTGTTGACAGCTGCTGTGTGTGCCTCCAGGACTAAGGACTCTCTCATGCTTAAGAGACTCCTAATAGATATTTGCTCAGTGTACAAATGGCCCCAAACTTGGATTGAGGTGCCCACCAGGTGCTAGCATGCCCCCAAACTTAAATCACACTGTAAAGCTAATGGGATAATTTAAAAATATATTCTTTAAAAATTCTGTTTATAGCTGGGTGTGGTGGTGCATGCCTTTAATCTCAGCACTCATGAAAGAGGAGGCAGGCGGATTGCTGCGAGTTTGAGGCCAGCCTGGTGTCAACAAAGCAAGTCCAGGCCAGCCAAGCCTACACGGAGAAACCCTGTCATGAAAACAAAAAACAAAACAAAACAAAAATCTGTTTATTTTAGTTTATTAGTTGTGTGTGCACACAGGCTCACTTGAGTGCATGTGTTCACAAAAATGTGCACAGTGTTCACGTGAGGTCAGAGGATAACTTGCAGGAGTCAGTTCTTTCCTTCAACCAAGTGGATCTTGGGTTTTGAACTCAGGTCATCAGGCTTGGTGGCCAGCACCTTTAATCGCTGAGCCATCTTGCTGGTCCACAATTCCTTTCTTTTCTTTCTTTTCAATTTTAAACCATGACTGCATGTGTATGGATGTTTTGCCTGCATGTAAGTCTGTGCCCCACCTACATACATTGGTAGTGGGGGCCAGAAGTGGGATTACAGTTGTGAGCCACCATGTAGGTGCTGGAAACCTGGAAGAACAGCAGCCAGTGCCCTTAACCTCTAGTCCCTGGCCCACAGGTCTCACCCTCAGAACGACCATCTCATGCTTGCTGGAAGAATCTCACTCCTAAAACAGCCAAAAAGACGGGCGCGTCATCACTTTCAGAAAACTTTGAGTTTACCCATTGCAAAGTGGGAAGACCTTCTGGGAACTTCTCAAGAAACCAGAATAGGGATGATGTGTCTGTGGCTCACCTCCTTTTGTACCTTTGGCCTCAGCGGCTGTGAGTAAGACACCCCAACTTTTCCTTTCTTTTGTGCAAAAACGAAGAAATTGAGGAGAAAAGTCTTCCCATCTCAGAATGTTTTTTTCCCTTTTCCTTTTTTTTTTTTTTTTTTTAAGGCAGCATTTTTAAAAGCTGTGGCCAGACTACCCTAGAACTCTCTGTGCAGGCCAGCTTGCCTCAGACTCAAGGCAGTTCTGCCTCGGCTGCCCCAGGACTGGAATTACAGGTGTGAGCCACCATGCTTGGCCTCATCTGGAAATTCTAAAGTGCTGTCAGGGACGGGTGTGTCCTGAATCCTGAACTGGCCCTGGTCAGCCATCCCCAACACCCGGGAGCTAGAGCTGCATCTGTGTATTAAAAGGCCACTTTTCCAGGAGAAAACGCAGTGGATACATTAAACTGTCGCCTGTTCTTTGGAAAGCCATTATTAATGGAAAACAATAGATTAATAGTTTTAAAACGCTTGTTCAATAAGTAATTTTTATGGCTCTGGATAGAGCCCATTAAACATTTCTGTGTGTTATTATAAAGAAGTTTTAAGTGTAAAATCATAAAGTCAATAATCGGGGAATTAGTCACAGCAGCCAGACACAGGCCATTAGTTTTAGGCGCTGTCAGAGACACCTGTGGCTTCGGAGGGAGAGCGGTTCTTTCCTCAGCAGCGCCAGGTGGGGTTGCAGAAACGATGCTGCCTGCTGCCTTCCATACAGTCGAAGGGACAGCAAGCAGGTGTGAGCAGCAGGGTGCAGGCAAATATTTACAAAGTGCAGACGTGAGTGGGGAACTGAAGCGATCCGGGTCAATTTGCACATCCAGGCTTAGACACTTTATTTCCCCAGCGATCTGCCTTTCAGAGCCACAGGCTGGGCCTTGATCTCCTGCTAAAGATAGCCATGAAGGCTTCACACTCTTAAAAGGAAAGCATGTCACCAGAGAGTCCCTTACACACAGGCGGCTGGAGCTGTCGCCTGCAAGGGTGTCTCCCATCAACACAGAATGAAAGTGTGGGCTTTGGGCGGGAGAGACTTTAAAAAAAAAAAATCATCTTAAAAGCAACATGAGATAATTATGGAAACAGAGGAAATCTAAAGATGATAATGAAAACTGCCTGTAATCCCTCTGCTCAGTGATATTCCTCTTTGTGTTTCACTCATCCAATAAATGTTTACTGGGAGCCCTCTATGCGCCAGATGCAGCTTAAGGCGCTAGGAATACAGCGAAGAACAAAACAGATAAGTACTCTCGGCGCCACGGGGCTGGCATTTGAACGGAGGGCAACAAGACCGTTCGTTGCTATAGTCATGGTCATATTTTTCAGCAGGTGAGGCGGTGATGTGTGATGCAGAAAAGGGGGTCTGGGAGTGGGGCCAGGTTAAGAGAGGGGCGAGGGAGGCTCCGCTGGCAGAGGCCTCATTGACAAGGGGGCTTTACCTAAAGTCATGGGAGTGGTGGGCTGAGCCACACAGGCATCAAGAAAAGAGTTGCAGGCAGAAGACGAAACCAGAAGAAAGGCCCTGCGTGCACCCACAATGTGTTAGAAAGGGCAGGAAGGCCAGTGTGGCGACGACGGAGCACGGTCAAAGGCTAGCCACGCCTCGCAGGGGTCTCTGCAAGTGGAGTGAACCGGTGCAGGCCCAAAGGGGCCTCCGTGGGCTGCTGGGGGCGGGCAGGTAGACTGCGGTGGACTGAGGGAAGCAGGAGAGGAGCTAGGAGACAGGTGGGAGGGGAGAGTGGCAGAACTGACAGGCTCTGCTGGCGTCAGCCTTCCAAGACTATCTTCGCTGTTCTCTGGAGCTCCAGGACAGGGCGGTCTGGGCTTATGTCTGACCTCGCCCTCTGTTGCTCTACTGTGGCTCTGTCTGTTTCCATCACAGGCACCAAGAGAGCCCCCAGCCACCTGGATTCTCTTCTTACCCAATGTGGTTACCGGTTGCACCCCGCTCATGAGGGCGGCTTCATCTTCCGAGCTCTGTACTCTGCCTGCTTTGTACAGAAGGAGGTGGGTTTGAGAAACTACTCATTTCCTGTGCTGGGGTCAGAGCTCAGGGCCTCACACAGGCTAGGATGCAAGGCAAGTGCACACCTCTGAATTACCCGGCTCCTTTTGTTGCTGCTGTGGGATACAGCCTTACTATAAAGCCATGGCTAGCTTGGGTTTATTAGCTGTGTAGACTGGGCTGGCCGCAGACTCATAGAGATCTGCCTGCCTCTGCCTCCTGAGTTCTGGAACTAAAGGCGTCACCACCACCTCCAGCTCCCTCCCCCTTTTCCTTTTCCGTTTTGGTTTTTCGAGACAGGGTTTCTCTTTGTGTAGCCCTGGCTGTCCTAGACTTGCTTTGTAGACCAGGCTGCCCTTGAACTCACTGAGATCCATATGTCTCTGCCTCCTGAGTGCTGGGATTAAGTAGAGGCTGGCCTTCCAGCCCACCTCCCCCCCATACCAGCTTTCATCCCTCCCACACACACTACAGCACTCACCCTTGGTCTTCTTGCAGGAGAAGGAGGTCAACCTGGGCACTTGTTGGGACCCCTCGGCCTGACAGGTTGAAGCTCTGTTGTAGAAATGCCCATGTGCTGTTGGCTTAGTTGCTCACGTGACGCTGAGCCTCAACTGCCTCAGCTGTAAAATGGGACCAAGAGGTTTCTTACTGGGGTCAAAGGGAGCAGGCTATAAGCAGATACTTGTCAGGGATGATGGGTTACACACTGCCATGCTGCCTCTCTAAGGATGACCTTCCTGAAAAGTACAGCAGTCCCCAGCCCCAGGGACTTCCCCAGGGGCTATGCCACGGGCTGGGATCTGCCTTGGTTCCCAGTCCCTGAGACCCTACCACTTGCTTCTTGGCTCCTCCATGGGTCAGGCCTCAAGAGGCTTGTGTTGGTCATGCCCACTGCGACCAGAGGCTGACCTGTAATTTTGGCCTATTAACTGCATTTTCTTCTTTCTTCTGCATGTGTGAATTTTGCCTGGCTTCCAGGAAGCAAATTACAGGTTGGAAATCAGAATGTTTCAAAGGGGGGCAAAAAGGTTGAAGCAGAGCAATCGCTACATAATGAAGTGTCCCGTGAGCATGTCGAAGCTGGGTGAACAGAACGTCCGCTGCCATCCCTCATTCATCCAGGTGACAGCTTGGGAGGGCCTGGCCCAGGGTTCGGGGGGCTCGAGGTGGTGGTAGAGCATCCTGGGTTGGCCCCCTGCAGAAGCTCAGGAAGAAGACTGTGGTTCCTGAAACTTGGGATGCAGCCAGGCAGAAGTGACGGCTAAAGACGCAAGGTGGGACCTCTCTCTGCGGACCTTCATAGTGCTGGCCGGGGACCGCCTTCCACTGGGCTTTTGAGCAGTGAGGCATGCGTTGGGGTAAGGGGTGAAGAAGTCTCTGAAGCTCTGTTCTTCATGCCGTCCAGTCAACACCAAAACATTTGTGGCCAAACACGGTAGTGCGCGCACACCTGTGATCCCAGCACTTCGGGAGGCAGAGGCAGAGGCAGAGGCAGAGGCAGAGGCAGAGGCAGAGGCAGAGGCAGATGAATCTCTGTGAGCTCGAGGCCAGCCCAGTCTGCAAAGTGAGTCCAGGACAGCCAGGGCTACACAGAGAAACCCTGTCTCACAAAAGCAAGCCAAACAGAACAGCATTCGCGTTTTTCTCTCTGGATTAAGGGAAGTTGCTGTCTCGTGTCAGACTCTCTTCTCCCACTCCTCTCTTTCTGTCTTTCTTTCTGTCTGTCTCTCTCTCTGTATTCATGAGAATGAGCATGAGTCTCTTTTCTTTTTTTTGTGACAGATTTCTTTATGTAGCCTTGGCTGTCCTAGACTCGCTTTATAGACCAGGCTGGCCTCGAACTCACAGCGATGAGCCTGCCTCTGTCTACTGATATCCCAAGTGCTGGGATATCAGGCGTGTTCCACCACCATGTCCAGCTAAAGCATTATCTATCTATCTATCTATCTATCTATCTATCTATCTATCTATCTATCTATCTACACAGTATTCTGCCTGCACGTGTGCCTACACGCCAGAAGACGGCACCAGATCTCATCATAGATGGTTGTGAGCCACCATGTGGTTGCTGGGAATTGAACTTAGGACCTTTGGAAGAACAGCCAGTTCTCTTAACCTCTGAGCCATCTCTCCAGCCCCTGTGTAACAGCTCTGGCTGTCCTGGAACTCACTTTGTAGACCAGGCTGGCCTTGAACTCAGAGATCTGCCTGCCTCTGCCTCCTGAATGCTGGGGCTAAAGGTATGCACCACCACACCAGCCTGGATCCTCCTTTTTAATCTAGGTCGTATCAAAGATCTATAGACATCAGGGTTGGGGGTGTACATGGTCCCAGTTTCCATCTCCGGCAGTGAGGAGCAGTGTATTTCAGATGCAGCATCCCCATTGGAAAGAGCACAGGCCATTGGACAGAGATCTGCCTGCCTCTGCCTCCCAGAGTGCTGGGATCATAGGCGTGCGCCATCGTCCCCAGTGCCTGGTGGCATCTTAAGTTCAAGTTACTCTGTAGCCCTTGGGACAAAGAAAGACTTGGCTCGGAGCAGGAGTGGGTCGCAAACCCACAGCGGAAATGAGTGTGCCAGACAGAGAAAGGAGTAAGGACGTGAACTCCAGCTCTCATTTCCTCAGCGCAGCTTATCTTTCCGTTCTCCCGCTACGCCGGGTGTTTGTGGTTTCTTCATTTTGGTGTTAAGGCTGGAACTCAGGACTTTGCATCTATTAGGCCAGTGGTCCACCGCTGAGCCGAGACCCTGCCCCTGCTTTGCTAACGCTGACCCATCTCAGCCTTGTAGCACCGCAGGCTGGAGGCCCTGTTTAATCCCCAGCCCTCAGAATAGACAAGTAGGCCCAGAAATGAGAGTTGTTGAGGTGTCATAGCTGGCAGTGGCAGAACGGGGCTATGAGTCCGAGGTGTAATGGGCCCTGGCAAGCTAGAACAGGCCCTATAGGCCCCTTCCATGAGCTATGTTAAGCTACATTATAAAAAAGTTGACTGCTGGGAAAGTGGCTCTGTGATCCAGTGCTTTTGTGTGTGTGTGTGTGTGTGTGTGTGTGTGTGTGTGTGTGTGCAGTTGTTTACTTACTTTGTAACAAGGGCCGCAGGGTGGCCTCAAACTCCCTGTGTAGCAGAGGATGACCTTGAACCTCTGATTCTCCTGCTTCCATCTCCCAAGTACTAGGATTACAGGTGTGACACCACACCTGCTTTATGTGACAGTGGGGGCTAACCTATGGCTTCACGAATGCTACGGGAACAGTACCAACTGAACCCACCCAACATCCAAAAATGTTAACTTTAATTTGTGAATTCTCTGTGGCCTCCCAGCACTGTGGAGGCAGAAGTGGGCAGATCTCTGAGTTTGAGATCCGCCTGTTCTACGGAGTGAGTTCCAGGATAGCCAGGGCTACACAGAGAAACCCTGTCTCAAAAAGACACACACACACACACACACACACACACACACACACTGTGTGTGTGTGGTCAAACAATACTGAATGTTTGATGGTGCACACCTGGAGTCGAGCACTCAGGCCGTTAAGGGGATGGACTAAATTTGAACTCAGCCTGGGCTACAGCTCAAGACCCTTCCAGAAAGTGGGTAAAGCTGCTTGCCACCACACCTGAGTTTGATTCCCGGAACACACATAGTGGAAGGAGAGACCTGACTCCTGAAATTTGTCCTCTGACTTCCACACATGAACCAGAGCACACACACGTACATACTCCCACACAATAAATAAATAAACAAAAACCCAAACATCCCCAAACCCAAATGTTCAGTTTTTTCCTGCTAACTGAGGAGAGGTGAGGAGAGGTGAGGAGAGGACATTCGAGCCGAGGTTGGAGGGAAAGACCTGCTAATGACAATACCATCCACTTAAGATGCAGCCACAAAGCGCAGGCCGAATGCCAGGCTCCGTGCGCGTGCCAGCTGATCAGATGTGAATGGGTGTTGGCCTTGCCTGGGGAGGGCCCTGCAGCCCCTTCTCATCCATTCTAGCCTCTGAAGTGAGTGTGCTGAGACGGCAGAGCTGAGCAGAGCCTGGGACCGCAGCTCTGGGCCTGCTCCCTGCAGAAACTCTGGAGTTTCCTGCCACTCAACTTTAAGGAGTAATACCTGAGGCAGAGGGATGTTTAGGCCCCATTGTGGTCATGCCAGGCGGGGTGTTGCTGTCCCTGAGAGTCACAGGCCTCGTCCTAAAGCTCTCCCAGCATGGCTATGGAGCATGGGTTTGACAAGTCTGGGGGCTGGTCACCTCTCTTTTCACTGGCCTGTAATTTTGAGAGCGGCCACCAGGGGGACAAGGTTGCCCGTGTCATACAATACTGGACAGAAACCCAGAAGAAAGCAGAGCTAGTAGCCAGCCAAGTGCCCACTTTCTCCCTTTTGACCTGCCAAGATCCCGTGTCCTTTCCCAGTGTAGGTGTTGGAACTGGGGGACTCTTATGCCCCTGGGCAGAGTTCCAGAGAATCGGCTGCACGGGAGCAACGGGTCTCAGCTGCCCCCGTCTCCTCTGTTCCGCTCCCCCCCACCCCCCCCCCCCCCAATCATAGAACCTCACCACCTCATCTAATTGACTGATTCATTCCTGGTGACTTCTGCAGCCGTTTCCACGGCTGCACCTTGAACTTGCATTAAGTTTTAATTAAAGCCGTTACACCAGCCTTGCCCTTGGCTAAATGCAGCTGTGGGCACAGGGCACATAGATATTTAATACTCTGCCTCTCCCCGCTGATGGCACAGGGTGCCCAAGGGTGTACCCGAGCCATGCCCTGCTTGAAGAGATCTGCGAGCTTGCTTAAGTGTGCCCACAAGCCCCGAGCGGGAGGCTGAGCAATAACTATTCATTGCCCTGGGTTAAGTGTGCCCAGGGGCACCGGTAAACTCAACGCAGCGATTAGCAATTGCTCCCGAGGAAGACTGCCCGAGGTCCTGCTGAATGGCTGCGGGCCCTAAATATAGTCTGCTCGTGGCCACTTAGAGGGCATGGTGGGTTTGGACTGTGCACCTGACCCCACTTCCTTCTCTTTCTTTACACAAAATTGCTTCCTCCATGGAAAAGCCCCTCTTCCGGGGCTGCCCTATGCTGTAAGGCTGGGGTGTAGAGATGAGAGGGGGCCTTTGGTGGCCAACCTGGGAAATGTGGGATCCCTTACCATCTCACCGAACCTCAGGTGTCTTCCCCATTCCTTCCTCTCTACTCCCGACGTGAAGTCAGTCCCCCAAAGTGAGGAAATTAGGCTCCTTGTGCGCTGTGCTGAGCCTGTTGGCAATGGCGGGGGGTGGGGAGGGGACAGCTGTGGCACTGACTAGGTTGAGAAGATGGGGGCCATCCCCAACCCCATCCGCTTGCCTCCGGGCCTGGAAGAACGGACTCTGTACGTGTGGGGGGAAGGGGAGGCGGCCTTAGGTGGCAGAGCTGTCGTGGCTCATTAGTCTTCTTGGACTCGGCGTGCTTAATTTTTATGGGAGGAGGGGAGCAGAGGTAGTCGCTCTCTGCTGATCTGACTCTGGCCTACGCCTCCATCTCCCTGCCCATGCTTGCAGCAAAGGTAAAGGTGGTGGGGTGGGGGGCGAGGCAGTAGAGGCTAAGGGGAGGGCTGGGAGATGGCTCGGGGGCACTGCCACCCAGGCCTGACAACCTGAGTTCCATCTCCGGGACCCACATGCTAGAAGGAAACAGCTGGCTCCCCTACGTTGTCCTTGGACCCCTACATGCACACAGTGGCAGGTGCGTGCCCACACACACACACACACACACACACACACACACACACACGCACACACGACCGACATAATGAGTACATCAATAATGTAGTAAAGGAAATGTAGGTAAGAGGGCAGCTGGGTACAGCTGGGCTCAGGCGGGTCCCTTTGCTGACACCCCGAGGCTCAGGTGCAGTAAGGGACCAGCTGTCCACGTTTGCCTGAGACCATCGGCATTTTAGCATTGAAAGTTCTTCATTGGGGGAACCTGGGATGATTGGGCATTCTAAGCATGGTGCCAAGGGTGGGCACACTTGTCTATCTTTGCTCATTGGAGTCCACAGGGAAAGAAAAGAGTGAGGAAGAAATGGGTGACTGTGGGTGAGATGAGGTGGGAGGACGTGGAAGAGGCCTGGGACCCACCCCACCACATCTTGAACAGCAGGGCCACGCTGCGAGTGCACACAAACACACACACACACACACACACACACACACACACGCACACACACGCGCACACACACACACACGCACACCTCCGCCTTGCCAGCTGTGCTCTGCGCTCCAGCTGCCCTGCTGGCCTGGCCCAGGGTGGCAGCTGAGGCGACATTTCCCTGGGTCTGTTGACACTTGAGTCCCAGAACATAAATGATTTTCTTGTCTTAATGAGCAAACAATTGGGGCGGCACAGCTCTCTCGCTGGGCTCCTACTGAGGCGATTGCAGAAGAATTTGCTCACTCACCTTTGCCCACAGCTTGCAAATGTTGCTTCCTCTCTGTTTTGCAGGTCTCTAGGCCCCTGCCTCCGAGGATCAATGATGGACAGGTAGGTGAGGTATGGGCGTTGCTCTGGAAGGTTCTGCTGGGCTCTGAGGCAGGGCGTCATTACTTCCACGGCCCTTTGTGGAGAGTGTCCATGGACAGTAGTGACCTTTGTGGGTCTGGGGCTTGGCAGAACTGGCCCTCCTCCTGGCATACCATGCAGAGGCCTGAAGCTGTCTGGAAAAAGCCCGGTGGGACCCTGCTGTGGTAGGAAGCCTCAGGGTGCTGCCATGCTAAGATTTTCTCTGAAAGGCACAGTGGCAGGAGCAGGCAAGGCCACCCATCCCTGAGGTGTCATCTCTATTTTCCTTTCCTCACTTCCTCTGCCTTCCTTCTCTTTGGTTTTGAGACAGAATTTCACTATATAGCCCTGACTGGCCTGGAATTATCTATGTAGATCAGGCTGGCCTTGATCTTACAGAGGTCTACCTGCCTCTGCTTCCTGAATGCTGGGATCAAAGGTGTGTGCCACAATGCCCAGGCTACCTCCTCCTCCTTTTTTTTTTTTTTTTAAATAGGGCCTTAAGTAGCCCAGGCTGGCCTTGAATTCACTAAGTAGCTGAGGGTGACCTTGAACTTCTGGTTCTCCTTGAGAACTTCTTGTCTCCTGAGGGCCAAGGAGGGGGAACTGAGTCTCTCCTACCACACGAGTTTAGGTGGCCAGAACTCCAGTCGTTAGGTTTGGCAGCAAGTGTTTTTACCTGCCGAAGTGTCTTGATGTCCCCTACCCCTTCACTGGGTGTGTATAGATATAACAGATCAGGGAATCAAATCCTGGGTGTGCTAGGCAATCACTCCACCAACGGAGCTGTGTGCCCCCGCCCCCACCCAGTATTTGTTGTTTGGAGAGAAGGTTTTACTAGGTAGCCCGAGCTGTCATTGAACATTTAACATGGAAACCCCCTGCCTCACACTCCCAAGTGTTAGGAACATAGGCATGAGTCACCACACCAGGCACTGGACGTTTCTCCTGCTCTTACTCGTTCCCACAGCCGCCTGGGAAGACCCAGCCCCTCTTCCCCTCATACCGCTTTGAGTCTTTGGAGTCCATGCATGCCTTTTGTCCTAAAGTCCACCCTCCACCCCACCCCCGCCAATCCTGGACTGGGATGTAGTTCCTTCCTGTACCTCTTGTATTGCCAGGAACCCATGTTTATTCAAGACCCCAATTGCCAGTGGTCCCACTCCAGGGTGGCCATGAGAGCCCATGACAATGGGATGCCAGGCATGCTGTCCTGGAGAGTACTTAGACTGAGTGGCTGGCCCTGCTCTTTCGGGCACAGTTCAGGTCTGCTCCCCGGAAATAAAAGGGTACCAGTGTCCTCAATTAGCTGCCACCTACCCCTTAGCCAACTGATCCTCTCTGTGACTCCTCTCGAGAGCACCCTTGCTCCTTGGCCCTGAGTGACCATGTCTCCCCGGTGAGCTGGACTGTGACTTTGCCTTATGTCTTCAGACGCCATGGCTGCTGTCCCTTCGAGGGGAGCTGGTGGCTTCTCTGGAGGATGCCAGCTTGATGGGATTAGATGTGAATATTGGTGCTACCACAGTTACTATCCAAAGCCCAAGACAAGAACTTCTTCAGAGGCAGGAGGTCAGTGGTGGACTTCAGGCCCTGGCAGGCTTGAGTGTTTGGGGCGGGGGGTGGCTCTGTAGCCTGGCACCCCAAGGAGCCCTTTGTCACCCTGAAGTGCCAATTCACGTGTCCACCTGTGAGACTGGACAGATTTAGGCAGGCGGCTTGGAAAATTGGGCCCCATTAGTGTAAACTGCTCCGCTCGGCAGATGAGGGGCTCCGGCAATCATGTATTCAGCGCGTCCCGATCACGGTGGCAGGGGCATAATTACCATCTCTTTAAATAGCCCAAAGTTGCCGTGTAAGAGAAGACGGCTCACATGACATTTGCTCCGAGCTTGCTTCCTGCTAAAAATATCCTGGCTAAATAATATTTCCTGGTTGCACGGGAGCAACAGGCCCTGGCCTGGGTTCTGACTCTTGGGGCTTTGTTCAGAGATGAGCTGGACAGTGGATTAGGGGGGGTGGGGTGGAGGGAGTGTGCCTCTGGAAGAAACAGTGGCCACAGGGGCGCCTTCCTGCCTTCCCAGGTGTGGAACTCCTCCTTGGAGCTCCTGCCACTGTGGCTGGTGAGCGGCTCCTATGCCTACTCCTTCAAGGCTGCGTGCCCGCTGGGTAAGACCCAGGAGTGCCCCTAATGCTCACCTCTCCGACTTGAGCATTGCCTGTCCCCCCTGTTTTCTCCCTTCTGCCAACCACCTTGTGCCCCTGCCCCCTCGCCCTGCTCGGTCTCCCCTTTTCTTAGCCCCGTCCTTGGCTGAGGGCTTCTGACCCGCTTGGTGCTGAGAGGAGTTTGAAGGGATGTGACTGCAGTCGGCGTGGTGTGTAGAGCGTGACTGAACGGTGCCTTCTCCTGAGGCTGCAGACCTGGGGTCAGGGAACTTCTGGGGGCCCCAGGCGGTCTCTAGGGATGCTGAGGACAAAGATGGGAAAGGTTCTGCAGTCTTACTCTGCAAGGCTTAGAGGCGACGGCCTCTCTTCCCATGCACTGTGATACCCTCCCTTCTGCACCGTGAAGAGGCCCGGACTTTACTGACCTCTAGGGAATTTAAATTCTAAAGCTCTCACTATGCAAAGTTAGACCCATCAAAAGGCTTTGTCCTGTGTGGGTAGATGAGAGATGAGGAACCCTGCAGGTTTGATCAGAATTTTATCATGAAATAAGTCTCAGAATGAGAACTCCGGGGAACCCGGGGGGCCTTGGGAGACGTCCTTGCCAAGTCCATACACATCTCCTGCCCTGTTGGTGCTATTTGAAATATCTTTATTTGGAGACAAATGCTTTCATTTAGCAACTGCAGCGCTGGCTCAGAATGTCCCCGTGAGAGGGCTGACACAACAAAATTCTTGCTAAAGTGTAAACAACCGATATGAGTTGTGTTTCCTAACAGCAGCTTGTAATGGAAGGAGGATCAGGCAGGGTCATGGAATACAGTGTTGGGAGAGAAAGGCCTTCCTGCTCCTGGCACCTGCCTTTCCACCGACCTTCTGGGAGTTAGGCAGGGTGGCCTCTTTTTTTCCTCCCCTCTTTTGTCCATGCAGGCATGGTCTCGGGACACTAAGTCACAGTGTTAAAGTCAATGGAGTCATGTGTGGGGCTGGTCACAGCTATGGTCTGGCTAAGGCCTTGTGTATCTATGACTCATTTTCTGGGTTACATTTCCTTCACAGCCTCATCCCAGCCAGGGTCAGAGATCTCAGTTCACATCCCCAAGCAGAGGCTGGGTCTGGTCAAAAGAGGATCCCGAATTGACGAGTCTCTGAGTCCCAGGTTCCTTCGGGTGCGCCAGTCCGACAGCTTCACAGTGGCAGAGGACAGGGACTTTGTGGTTGTCAGTATCCCAGCTGTGCTGCTGCTCCGGGACCAGGTCAGTGTCCTGGTGGCACCGCCATGCTTCCTCCGAGTCCTCCTGCTGGGGCCAGAATTCTCTTAGTGCCAGAATTAAACTGCAGAGAGCAGGACTTTGGGGCTGGCTGGGTGGTGGCCTCCCCCGGAGGTTCAGCTTTGCTTTGGAGGTGGCCCCAGTGGCAACAGCTGTAGGACATGAGATGCCTCTTGTTCCATGTAATCAATGCCTTGCTGCCCTACAGCCATGCCAAGAGGCCAGAGAATCCCCAGGGACTCGAGCTTTCTACAGGGTGGACCTGAGCCTGCGCTTTGCAGAGGCCATGTCCCCAGTGCACTGGACGGTGGAGCACTTTTTCCAGTGTGCGGGTAAGTGGGGAACCCTGAAAGCGTACCTCCTGTCGACAGGCACAAGCCGCACAAGGTCACGTTCCCTGCCCTGGGTTCACTCTCCTAGGACAGCGTTTCGTTCTCTGGCTCAGAGAGCCTCCACGTGTAAGCAGCGTAGTGATTCTTTCAGGCATGCTGCTGGAACCGGCTGGGACAGAGAGGCCTGGGCGCTGAATGGTGAAGAGGTGCCTGGCTGTGGGCAGGAGATGGAGGTGGGAGAGCATCCGCTGTCCAGCCCAGCCTCTGTGCATGTGTGTGGGTGTGTGTGTGTGCATGATGTGCACACGATATGGAAGCCAAAGGTTAACGTCCAATGTCTGCCTTATTCACTCAGCTTGTTTTTTGAGACAGTCTCTCAATGAATCTCAAGCTTACCTACTCAGCTAGTCTGACCAGCTGGGAAACTTCAAGTGCATGCTAAGAGTGCAAAGGCAGCTGGAGAGATGGCTCAGTGGGTAAGAGCACTGGCTGTTCTTCTGTAAGGCCCTGAGTTCAATTCCCAGCAACCACATGGTGGCTCATAACCATCTATAATGAGATCTAGTGCCCTCTTCCGGTGTGTACACATTTGTGCAGGCAGAGTATTGTATAAATAATAACTAAATCTAAAAAAAGGAAAAAGCTCATTAAAAAAACACAAAAACAAAAACAAGCTCATGCTGAAGCATGAGGCTTTAAAAAGCATTTCATTGGGATTTTTGTTTTGTTTTGTTTTGTTTTTCCAAGACAAGGTTTCTCTGGGTAGCCTGGCTACCCTGGAATTCAATCTGCAGACCAGGCAGGCCTTGAACTCAGAGATCCACCTGCCTCTGTCTCCCGAGTACTGGGATTAAAGGTGTACACCACCACCATTACCACCCAGATTTTTTTTTTAAAGATTTATTTATAAATGTATGAGTGCTCTATCTGCATGTTTGTCTGCATGACACAAGAGGGCACCAGATTTCATTATAGATAGTTGTGAGCCACCGTATGGGTGCTGGGAATTGAACTCAGGACCTCTGGAGGAACAGCCAGTGCTCTTAACTGCTGAGCCATCTTTCATGTATGTCATGAGCACCTTTGTGTACCTGGTGCTCATGGAGGCCAGAAGAGAATTTCCAATCCCCTGAAACTGGAGTTGCAGACAGTGTGAGTTATCCTGTGGAGGCTGGGAACCAAACCTGGTCCTCTGGAATCGCTGCCAGGGCTTTTAAGCACTGAGTCATCTCTCCAGCTCCATATCTTTTTAAGTTTTTTATTTTTATGCTTATTTTTTCTTTCAAGACAGGATTTCTCTGTGTGGCCTTGGCTGTCCTGGACTTGCTTTGTAGACCAGGCTGGCCTCGAACTCACAGAGATCCACCTGCCTTTGCCTCCCTGAGTGCTGGGATTACAGGTGTGTGCACCAGCATGTCCAGAGTCTTTATGTTTAATTTTTTTTTTTTTTCAAACAAGGGTTTTAGAGCTCTGAACTCGGGTCCTCAGTCTTATTCTTGCATGGCAACTGCTTTACTGACTGACCTATCTTCTGTCTTTATCTATCTGACCTATCTATATCTTTGTTTCTGAGACAGGTCTCAGTGTGGAGCTTTGGTTGGTCTTAGATTCCCTCAGTGCCCGGGGTTCTGGGTTTGCAGGCTTGTGCCGCCTGAATGTCCCCTCGGTTTTCCATTTTGTTTTGTTTTGGGAGACAGTCAGAGACCCAGTTAGTCTAGGCTGGCCTTGAACTCACCACATAATCAAAGATCACATTGAATTTCTGGTCCTTTTTCCTCTAGCCCACAAGTGCTGGGATCACAGGCAAGTGCCACCACGTCCGATTTATGGCGTCAGGGGGATCCAGCCCAGGGCTTCGTGCATGCCAGGCAAACACTCTTCACACTGAGCCCCTGCCTGGTCCCACCTTAGTTCCACCCCACCCCTCCCCCGCCCGGATCTGGAACAGAGAGCCAGTCACAAACACTGATCAGACAGGTGACTCAGGAGACCACCGGCTCCCAGGAGGCACCATTTCAGTGTGTTCCACCATCTCTGGGGGCTCCGGCTCCCCAGCTCAGACTGTGCATCACACCCTTCATCCAAGGGGAGGGGTAAACACTGGTTCCGACCCCTGTCCGGGAAGCTTGCAGCCCTGTTTTGGAGGGGGGGTGTCGGTGAAAGCCGCGCTACCAGACAACCTGGTATTCACACATGCAAAACCACCAGGAGCAAAACCCATTCAAATCCAGCACGAGGAAATACACATAATTCACAAATGATGTCAATCACTTTCATCTCAGACTTCCTAACTGTCCTCAATAGAAGACAGACGGAAAGGAGATTGAACTCAGATGTTAAAAGTGCAAGAATGCCCCGTTACCAGGATATGATGTCTCGGTGCTGCATAAAAATGTAATTATATTCAGAACTATATTTAAAGATTAAAAGGGGGACTGCCTACCACATCTAGCCCCGAACTCGGAATTAGAAACAAAGACAAAGGCGGGATGGGTTGGGGGTTGGGGGTGGGGTGTCAGGACGGGTCGAGTTCTAACCGGCTGCTAAAAATGGAAATATTTCTCAAAAGTTTTTACGTGTTTTGGCTGCTTTTGTTTTAACAGTTTCCTGCGGCACTGATATTGATTTTGAAAGGGAGGGCAGCAACTCTGCCCAGGCACTGCGCAGCCAGGGCTTGCAATGGGAGTGGAGGGAGGGAGCAGAGGCCACCAAATGGGGGTCTCTTCAGCAACCTGTGAGGGCAGATAAGAGACTTCTGGGGAGCCTGGCAGAAGGGCGGGGTGCTGAGATGGCCGGTGTCCTGGCCTCTGAAGGGTAGGTAGGTTCTTCACGGAGAGATAATGAATAAAACACAAAAATAGCAACAGCAATAAAAACATTTTAGGGAGATTTTTTTTTTTCCTCCCTGGGAAGATTTACATGGGGAAAGAATGTTCCCTTTCTGGTTTTATTAATTTCCTATCAGCAGCCGGGATGAATCTCTCTCCTCCCCGGTCCCCCGGCGCACCTCCTCTGTAACTCCCTGCAGCTTCTAGAGATTTCTGTTCTTTTTTTAGTTCCTGCTCTGCGCCCCTGACTTTCCCTGCAGTCTGGAGGCTTGAGAGTGGGGCCTGTGTCCCCTGCCGGTCCTCTCCTCCAGCTGTTTCCATCTTGCCTTAGCAAGTGCATGTTAGACCCAGTTTTCACCAGGAATTTTCACGAAATGTGTTTCTTTTGTCAACATGCGACTTGTGAGTTAGACTAGGAACTGATTAGCACACTCCTTTGATCCCAGCCCTTGGGAGACAGAGGCAGGTGGATCTCTGCGAGTTAGAAGCCAGCATGATCTACAAAGTGAGTCCAGGACAGCCAGGGCTACACAGAGAAACCCTGTTTCTAAGAAACAAAAACAAAACAGAATGTGAACTGACTGTCTAAGTCCTTGTGCCTATGGGACTCTCCTTTCAGATGTGTTTACTTTGGTTTTTTGCGGATGGGTGTTCTGCCTGCATGTATGTCTATGTGCCATGTTTGTGTCTGGTGCCCTCAGAGTCAGAAGAGGGCACCAGATCTCGTGGAACCTACAAGTTCCAGGTGGTTGTGACATACCACATGGGTGCTGGGAACTGAACCCAGGTCCCCTGAAAAGAGCAGCAACTGGTCTTCACAACCAAACCCTCTCTTCAGCCCCAGGTTACAGGTTTTTTTTAAAGTCTCCCTCTTCCCTGACATAATGAAAACCAACCGAAACAGTATCCTAACTGTTTCAGATGGCAGGTTCTGAGGGCGATGGTGTAAGTGGGGTGCCCGGCCCCAGAAAAGAAAGTTGATGATAGTGGGGGGGGGTCACTACAGTCATCTTCACCTTTGAAGTTGGAGAAAATGGCTCAGCAGGTAAGGTGCTTGCTGCTGAGCCTGATAGCCTGAGTTTGACCCCCAGGACCCACATGGAGAAGGGAAGAAGTGACCCATGCAGTGTGACACGCGTGTTTCCCTGCAATAAAACTTTTAAATATGCAAGTGAGAGGCCTGGATGGAAATGTTGGTAGGAGTTAGGTAAAAAGTAAAAACCAGTGAGGGTCTGGACCCCCTGGGCCCAGGTGTGGGGTGATAGAGTAGTGGACTTTAGGATAGGGAGAAGAGGCGGGCAGTCCTGGGCAGCAGATGGGGTCAGACTCCCAGAGACAGGCCTGACATCTCTGGGGATGCGTCTGAGGGGTTTCTGCCCTGTGCAGAGGTGCACCACGATGGCCACGTCTGTTCACTTTTCTGTGTGAAACTGATTATAGAAAGTGTTCTCTAAGAGCTGGGCTTGGTGCCTCATGCCTGTGATTGGAGCTGTGGGGGCTGAGACAGGAGGAAGGAGGAGTTCAAGAACAGCCTGAACTACATATGGAAATCCTGTCTCAGACACAACAACACAACAGAGTCCCTGCAGAACAGAGCCATTTTAACCGCCCTGCAGCCTGAACCAAGAATGTCAAATGACTATACTGGCCTCACAGAGTTGCTACTTAGCATGTCTGGGGGATGACACCAGCAGCTGGTACCCAGAGGCCAGGGATGCCGCTGAGGTGCCCCACCTCACAGGAGAGGATGGTCTGGTCTAGAACATCAGCAGTGCTTGGGCTGGCTAGCCTGAGAACACGTGGACAGGGAACACTATCCAGTTCTGATTGATTCCTGGGGCTGGGCCAATCAGTGAGTTGTATCTCAAAATAGGAGCTGGCTCTATGCTGAAACCAGCTGGTAACATCCAGGCTGGGCAGTGGGCTGGGATCAGGTGGTCTTTGCAGAACCCTAGATTTATGTATTTTTAGTTTGTTGGTTTTTGAGACAGAGTCTCAAAGCCTAGACTGGCCTTACACTTGCTATTCAAGGATGATGACCTTGAATTTCTGATCCTTTTGCCAACACCTTCTGAGTATCTGGGATTACAGGTGTGTATCACTATGCTTAGCTTATGCTATGCAAGCGTGTGCATGCTAGGCAAGCCTTCTACCAACTTAGCTGCATTTCTAGCTTATACAATTTTATTTCAAAGTCTTGTGAGAGTCAGCCGTGAGGATAACTCCTATCCCAGTTCTGGGCACTGACCACCACCAGGCTTCTGTTCCGTGGGGAAGGGGATGGATGCTCACAGCCATCATGGCTGATGGATGTCAGGAAGACTTTTACTTTCTTAGGGGGAAGGCTGACTTCATCTTTCCATTTTGAAAGGTTCAAGGGAAGAGTCACTTGTCTCAACAGCCACACCGAGGATGACTCCACGCACCCTGGCCCCTGGAGGGGAGGCTGTTTCGTTGGAAATGCCATCTGCTGCTTCTTCCCAGCTCCGGAGCCCACGAATGGATGCCCTGGGGCACTCCCCTCAGCACCTCCTGCAGCAGCTTGCTGAAGAGACCACCAAGGCAAACCCACAGTTGTGTCCTCTGCTCGCGCAGCTCCCCAGCCAAGAGTCTGGTCCCCATGAGGCAGTGATGGGGACCTAAGCCCTGTCTTTCACCATCATTCATTCAAGGACAGTCACATTTTGATGGCCTCCCTCAAATCCCGCCCCCTCATGAATCACATTTCTTTCTTAAATTCAGAATGTCTCCCAGGGAAAGCAGGGGCCTAGGACACCTAAGGACAGAGCCCCTTTTGTCTGTCTTACCTGGCTCTTTGCCTTTCTATGCCTTGCAATGTGACTGAAGTAAGCAGCAGCAGTGACAGCAGCTGTATTCACAAACAGGGGTCAGAAACTGAGGCACGTCCCAACAGTCTGGAAGTAGGAATTCTGGAGGGAGGCCCAGAAGCCCAGCCTGAGGCTAGTGCCCCATATCCTTCTCTAGGCTGAGGTCTGCCTTGGTGGTCCGGGCCACATGCTTTTATTTCTGATTCTTGTTCTTTCTCTGAAGCAGGAACCTGCATCGCCATTTATGCAAATCCCTAGGCCTGCAGGAGGAAGCTGGGTGTTCATGGCTTCCCCCTCCTCCAGGGCACTGCAAGAGCACCACGGTTCTCAGACTCCTTCAGAGAAAGCAGACTTAATTCCATACCTCCAGACTCCAGCTACACTCTCCTTGGAGCACACAGAAGCTTCCCAGGCTGGCCCCGGACCCTCGAGTTCCATCTTCCTGGCTCCCAATTCCCTGACTACACATTTGTCTTCAGACACCCCCTCTTCTGTGTGGCCTTCCTGGCAATCTGCTGGGCTCCAAATGCTCCTGGGTTCTGAACCATCTGTTACACTAACTGAAGTTCCAAGAGCTATGAGGGCTGAGCAAGACCCTGCCTGGCTATCAGGAAGTCCCTTCCCACCGGGAGAATTGTCAGGGGAGACTGTGAATTCAATAGAGTCCACGGAGCCCAACCCGAGAGAGCCTGCCCGAGTCAGTGAGGAGCTTCCGATGTTGATAAGGCCCTTCATGAGCAGCCTGGCTGAGGAGGGGTTGATTTTCCACCATGCCCCCAGGAGGCCTCAGAAGACACTACCTATAATTAAGGCTCAGGAGTCAGGGCAGAAAGACCATGATCCCCCTCGAGAGGGGGCCAGAGGGAACCTGGACCTAGCAACCTCAGAATCAAGCCAGGACATGGAAGGGCTGGGACTCACCGTCTCGCTGGGGACAGATGCCACATTCCCCACCCCAAGAGGGAGGCAGCCAGATGCCAGGGTTCATCTGGGCATTGCAGGTCCAGAGCCTGCTGGGAGGCCCAGGCTGGGCCCGGCAGCTCTCCAGACAACCTTCGCCAAGGGCCTTCTGGCTTCCACCGCTGAGAAGCCTTCTGGAGGAGGTGTAGACAGAACCCTGCAGCCAGAGTCAGCACCTACACAGCCCAAGGGCTGGCATGATCTGGGGGCTGCCCACGCCAGTCCCCTGTCTTCACATACCCAAAACCTTCTGCTTCCTACAGAAACCATATTGCCCCACTCTGGTGAGCCTGGAAACTCCCTCCTTGATGGTCAGGAGGCAATGGGGTCCAGGTTGGCCCCTACCCCAGAAAGCCATCAGCCTCCTGAGCTTTAGCACACATGGAGGGGCACTTTGAGGGGCCCCTGTGCTGAGGCTTTCTGGAGACTTCAGGGGTGAGTCATAGGAGTGTCCAGGGAGGGAAGGCATGGAGGAAGGGAAGGGCATGGTTTGGTATGCTCACACTTCCCTTCAGGAAGCGGCCTGGGACAGCGCAAGAGCCCTTAGCCTCCTTGAGCTGGCCCAGCTATGTTTTACAACTTCCCTCTATTAAATCTGGGACAGCATCTGGGCAGGGTGCTGGCCCTACAGCTGGGCCTACCCGAGTGTAGGGCTCTGGTCCCAGTGTCTCCATTCTAGCTTTGTAACCTCAGTGGGGAGGACTAACCTTTCTGAGCCTCAGTTTTCCCATCAGTTGGATGGAAATGATATGAGTTCCTCCCCAGTGGGTTTATTAAAGGGGGTGAACAAGGGTCACACAGAGTCTTGAGTGCAGAGTCCTGCCCAAGCATGCTGGGCACCCCAGGGGAGGAGGATGGAGTGTCACTCCTTCGTTTTCTGCTCATCACATCCTGTGGTTTCTGTGGCAGCAGCAGCTGGTACCCTTCTGGCTTGGACAAACCCATTGATCTGCAGTGACCCAGAGCTCCCCAATTCCGTGGCCCAGTAGCCCAGCCATGGCCAGGCACAGTGGCCTGGGCTGCAACCCCACTCAGTGCTTCCCTGAGAGGGCAGTATCTCACCCCGCTACCCCCCACCCCAGCCGACCTGTGGCTGGAAGTGGGATTTGAAACGCAGCCAAGAAGAGGAGGCCAGCGGCAATGCCAGCTCAGAATGCGAACTAAATAAATAAATAAATAATCAGGGTTGTCTTGGCTGATAAACGGTCCCTACCTCGAAGACGACTTCTCCCCCTGCCTGCCCCCCTCCTTCCTCTTTCTCCGGGCAGATCCATCCCAGGCAAAGGCTTAATAGCCCCATTTAAGGCTTTTCCTTTTCACCACGGAATTGAGCTGCTCCTGCCATTACAAGGTTTTCAGCTTCTCTCTGAAATCAAATTACTGACTCCATTTAATTTTTTAAAAGCTCAGATGATTTCCCTTCTTGAATATGAACCGTGACTCCAAGGCCAGCCCCCTCCCCTGTCCCCCAACAGGCACATCCCCAGCTGCCCGGGGATGGCAGCCCCCAGGCCAAGGCAAGCCTGACACCTACAGGGGAAGCCAACAGAAGGCAGTTCAGGTTCCATCCTGGACACATGGCTGCGTGGTCTTGGCTTTCCCTGCTTCTGTAAACTCACAGGAGTCCAGCGATCCCACATTGGCATATCTCCAGATGCCAGTGAGATCAGTGGTCAGAGCCCAGCCTGATGCCCTGGGCTCATGGTTATTCTGCAGGACCACCTCCCCACGCCCCACCTCACCCCCATCCCCACCCTTGCCCACTGTCTTCCATCCCTTAACAGATGTCTATGGAGCCATTACTTTGTACCAGGTACCATTCCAGCTCCAAGGAGACCCTCTAGACACAGAAAAGTCCTTCCTTCTTTGTGCGCACTTTTGTGTGTGTGTGTGTATTCTAGGGTTGGAGGTGTAATAACCACACGGGGCAATTCCAGATGTTTCTCTGCTCCGAAGAGAACCAAGCAAACAGCTGGGGTTGGGGTTGCTTTGAGTAAGAATATCAGAACATGGCCAGAAGAAGGTCGGTTGGAGGCAAACTCAGAAAGAGCCAGGGGAGTTGGGCACAAGGCACGGTGGCATAGGCTGTGAACCCAGTGCTCAGGGTGCTAAAGCAGAAGGCACCCGAGGCCATCGGGGGCTACAAAATGAGACCCTGTCTCAAGAATAACAAGCACAAACAAATAGAAAAGAACTAGCTGGGTGAGGTCACCCAGGCCAAGGTCATTGAAGAAGATACCGAAATAGGATGGTGTGGAAGGTAGGGACCCTGAGGATTTGGATGCCCAGGAAACTGAGTTTTACTCTAACCTCAACGGCCATCTAATAAGGTATGACCGTTAGGAAACAAGTGGCCTTCGGTGGGTGCTTTACAAAGGTAGCCATGGTTGGTCAGAGGGACAGGAGCAGAAGCCAGGATCCTGGAGAACATGGGCTGTTTCAGGGCTTGCCTGCTGTTTTAGAAGGAAAGTGACTCCCAAGGTCTTTCCTGCATCATGCGCAATTCCTGTGTTCTGAGGATGTGCTGGCAGTGATCAGCGCATCCTTCCATCTCTGATCTTTATTCTGGTTACAGTGTTGCCCCCAGGAGTCATTCTGTGCCTTTGTTTCCTCCACCTTTCACTCTTTCTCGTCTCCATTTCTCCAAGGCCACCTGGCTTTGGGACACAGAAGACCTCATGAGCATACCCAGGATTCTGTGAATTTTGAGCTTTTTCCCAAGTCCTCCATGTCTTTTACCAACCTGCATCCTTGGGTACCAGACAAAGAGAATGGAGTCAATGATGCCATCAGGCTCAGGGTCAGGGTGTAGCTCAGTAGGTAGAGCAGTGGCCTAGCTAGAGGCTCTGGGTTTGACCCCGCCAGCACTGCACAAACCAGGCATGGTGGCACACAGCTGGAATCTCAGCAATCCAGAAGTGGATGTTCAAGGTCATTCTAAGATACACGGCACATTTGAGACCAGCTTGTGGTAGATACATGAGACTATGTCTAAACAAAATAAAATAAATAAAAGAGTCCCCATACAAGGTCCAGTGATTCACGAAGCAGGAACTGGCCTGGGCTCTGGGCCCTCTTTCCGGCTGGAACAAACAGAAGTTTCTCCCCCCCTCACCCTGCTCTCATCCTCTCAAGAGTGAGAAGTCTTCTTTAATCAGAAAGTGCTCGGGGTTCTGTTTAGGACTCCTGTTCTCTTTTAAGATGTAACAGCACCAGCTCTGGGACCCCCGCCCCCTTGATGTACCAGGGCCAGAATGGCACCCATGACCAATTCCGGGGCTATGGCGGGCATATTTGTGAACATTGTCCCTGCCTTGGGGACATCTAATTCTCTTGCTGAGACCTCCCAGGTCTTGCAGGCATCTGTTTATGCGTGACACATCTATGTGCCGTGACATCTTGAAGGGGTTGGGGGTGGGGCAGGGGTGGGGTAGGGGTCTCGGCCAGCCCAGGCTGTTCAAGGCAAATTAGGCATCCCTGGGTGCCTTGGGTTCTCCTCCCCAGAGACTATGCGGAGTCCACAGACAGCATGCCTGCACTGTTCTTCTCTCCTGTCTGTGGAGTAGTCAGTGCAGAGCCAGGAACCCTGGGTTTGCCTCTGTGAGCACCAACGCCATGGCCCTGAACTCTCAGAGTTTGATGCTTCCTGTGATGGCTTTCTGTCACAGCATACCCTTTTAGCGTTGGCTGCAAGTCTCTGTTGGGTATTTGAATCTTACTTATGCTAGAATTGTAGTTATCAACTCAGTAATTCCCCAAATTACCGAGTAACCGGAGAGGCTGTGTGGTGAGGAGAGCTTTCTTCTGGCTGTGTGTTTGTGTGTGCTGGTGCAGATTGGTCAGGTCCAGGACTGCGGTGACCTCGGCTGTCAGTTCATTTGCTGAGGCTGGATTCAGCATGGCGTGTCTGGAAGCAGGGTGGCTGGAACCTCTGACCTCTGATAAGGCAAGTCTGTTGGTAGAAATGAAGTCACTGTGCAGGGTCCCTGGTCCCTAGCTCAGCCCAGGCCTTGCCATCTGCCCACATCTCTGCTTCTTTCAGGTCTGAGTTTGGGGGGTTCCTGTGGGCTGCTTCAGACATCAAGGTGAGCCAGGCATCTAACAGGGACAAGTTGTTCTCATGTACTTAGCCAGGGGTCGCTTCTCCTTTTCTCCACAGCCACTCCCCTCTACTCCCCCCACCTATTCTTCAACAAACATTCAAGCACAGCCTCAAAACTCAGGATGTGTAACTCAGGATAACCTTGAACTCCCAGTCCTCCTGCTTCACCTCCTGAGTGCTGGAGTTACAGGCATGTCACCTTGCCTTATATCCATGCAGCGCTGGACATGGAACCCAAGGCTTCGTGCATGCTAGGCAAGAACTCTACCAAGTCAGCTCTATTTCCTCTCTTCAGCCCTCCTCTTTCCTCTTCTGAGACCTGGGGTGAGCCTTCCACTTCCCAGCGTCGTGGCTCTCAGAACTCCAGTGCTGACACTGAGGTTCCCAGTGATACCAGCATTCCTTGGGAATTTACTAGAAATGCAAATTATTATTATTTTACTATTATTATTATTTTAAGGCAGGGTGTCATGTAGCCCAGGATTCCCTTGAACTCAGTGTGAGCTGAGGCTGCCCTTGAATTTCTGATCCTCTGTTTCTATCCCAGCTGATGAGATCACAGCCATCTCCCGCCATATTCAGCTTAGACGTGCAAACTCTCAAACGGGGAATGCTGTAGCTCAGCTGTCAGCACGACCACTGCAGGAGGGAACAAACTGGGCCACACCCCAGATTGACAGATCAAGAAATTCAGTCAGTGAGGTTTAGCCTTTTGCATTCTAACAAGGCTTCCAGAGGATTCAGCTCCTCCATTGCACACATGAACTCAACTGTGTTAGCAAGTGAGAGAGAGAGAGGGAGAGGGAGAGAGAACTCCCTAAGTCAGAGAACACCCCTGTTACTAGAATAAAGGTGACATCCTGTTTCCAAAGTCTTGCCGCTCCATCTGCGGAACCACCTCTCTGGGGAAGAAAGAAATCCCTCTTCCCATTTTATGGATGAGGAAACTGTGGCTCATAGCCCTGTCCAAGGTCACATAGCTGAAAACAGGAATTCAAGGTCATCCATTCTGGACTTTTTTTTTTTTTTTTTTTTTTTTTAGGCAAGGAATCCTTCCAGCACATGTTGGGTTTTCAGGATTCCTTAGACCAAAGAAACAAACACAGGTCCTTGGGCCAGAAAGTAGATCCGCCTTCCAGCTTTCTGCCCAATTTCCAGTTGCAATCACAAGAGCGAGCATCCAGGAAGCATAAATTTTGCCTGGCAGTTGAGTAAGAGCTCTGAAAGGAGTTACACGTCAGGGAGATGGGACTTTATTTCTCAATGAAATAGCCTTTTTATGGATGGAATAAAAGTGCCAGGGGGAGCCAGGAAGTCGCAAGCACATTTGATAAACTCCTCCAGCCAGGGCGGGGCTGCATGGGAAGTCGTGGCAGAAATCTCCAAAACTCCAGTGCATGTCTCTCTGCAGATTGGAGTCGCGGGAGAGATCTTGAGGCAGGTGGGAGTCCTCGTGGCCCTTCTGGAAGGAGAGTGGCTGACCCAGGGAGAGGGCTTGCAACGGGGTCTCCCGGTCTTAAGAGCAGAGCTGCAATGCGGAGAGCAGTCAGCAGGGGGCAGCATTACACACTGTTCCAGCTTGACCTGTGGCTGCTGCAAGGGGAGGGGGAGGGGGCTTGGGTGTGGGGGCCTCTGGGGTGCAACCCTCAGAAGAGGTCAGCAGTAACTTTCTCCTCATTTCAGCCTTCCTCTCTTCAGCCTCTCCATATCAAAGAACGTTTTCCCATAAGCAGGAGACTGTACCCTCATTTAAGTAATGGATGAGGTCGGGCTTTCCATGTCTCGCCCACCCTGCGGCTGGCTTCTTACGCTTCTCCAGGTTTATCTTTGACTAATAACCCCCTGACTTCCTCCCGCCGCTGTCCTAGTGTAAAAACGTGCAAATGGGCAGGCTTTGTGGGATGGGGAGGGGGTAGCCGCCTTAGTAGTCACTGGGGGTGTGAGAAAGTCCTGAAGGACAAAGAGAAAGCAAGGAAATCTCCTCATTTGAGAGAGTGTGTGATTGGCAGGTTTACGGCCTCGAGAAGGTGCGTGGTATTCCGCACAATCAAGTCATTTTTAAAAATAATCTCCCTGCTTAGGTCGTACATGCTGCTAATTGCATTTTAATAAGTCTCTTAAAATCTTGCCATATTTTTTAATATCCTAATATTAGGTAAGTGATTGCGGGGGACACTGGAGGGCACGGGGAGTTTATGTAACCGAGGGAGGGCTCCAGTGAATCTGGAGGGGCTGGGAGGGGCTGCCAGAGGCCTGAGCCGCGTGAGGGTGTCTGCGTTTATGCGCGTGTGGGACGTGAGGGGTGTGAGAGTGTGCCCGGGAGTGTGATCAGGGTGTGGGCGTCCCGACCAGCAGTCCTTGCTTTCTCCAGTCGCTAAATCAAGACTCTGTGGAGGACGCAGACCAGAGCCCCTTTTCCTCTTCTAGCCCCAATGGGCAACATCTGAGCGTGAGCAAACCTCTGACAAGCTTGTCTTGCCCTGCGTTTTCCAAAGACCAAACGTGCCCGACTCAGAGAGGGGCCACCTGGCAAGATGGAGACCCCAAACCTCAGGCCGGAGTGTGGCCATCCTCTCTTCCCTTTCCAGCCCGAGGCTCTGGCTGGGCCCGCTGGCCCTGGCGTCCTACAGTGCTGCTGTACCTCTGCCCTGCGCAGAGTGAGGTGCCGCTGTGGAGCCCTTCCCCACACACCTGGCGTTGTGTGCCGTTGGTTGACCACTTTCCCCTAAGTGACCCCAAGAGTCTTGGAGTGGACCCAGAGTCGAGAAGTAGCAGAGAGGGCATCTGAATCTACAGTCAGCTCCTGTCACTAGTGGAGGCTCGTGTGTGTACGTGTGTGTACGTGTGTGTGTGTGTGTGTGTGTGTGTGTGTGTGTGTGTGCATATGTGCATGAATGCAGGCATCTGTGGAGGCCAGAGGCTTCAGACACACTGGTTCTGGAATTACAAGCAGCTCTAAGGCACCTGCTGTGGGTGCTGGGGATTGAACGTGGGTCCTTTGAGAGAGTAGCCAGTACTCTTAACACCAGGCCATCTCCTTAGCCCCACACCCAGCTTTTTCACATGGGTGATCTAACTCAGGTTTTCACCCTTGCCAGCACTTTACTGAGTGAGTTCTCTCCCCAGGTCCCAGCAGAAAGGCTCATCCCGCCTGGGTGGGTGAGCTGGGGTTCTAGGGACTTGCTGCACAGCCAAGTAGCTAGGCCTGTGGACACTGTAATGAGACAGCAGAGGGACCGGCAGAAGCTGGGGAGCCAGCCCAGCCACCGGCTGACTCCTGAACTGTCTGTTACCAAGGGCAGGCTCCTCCAGCCAAGGTCACTATTTCTGTACTCAGGGCCTCTGTAGGTCAGAGGCGTGGGAGAACCATGCCGAGGTCACTGGGTCCAAGCACTTCAGCTAGTCTTTGGAGGCTCCTGGATGCCTCTGCTGGCCCTGGCCATCCTCCTGCCGCCTCCTCCTTATCCACACCACCAGCCCTGGTGGGAGGCACATGTTGAGCGAACTTCTGAACAGGAAGTCAGCGTCCAGGTCGGCCCGAGTCCCTTTTCATGTGGTTTCTTTAATCCCCCGGGCTGGGTTTCAGAAGCGTTTTATAGTTTCAGTTTTACAAAGCTATGCTCCCTTTAATGTTGGCGTGTTCGAGAGGTGGGGGAGAGGGCTTCAGTCAAAACATGTGTGCATTACCCCAGCCAGCTGCGGGGCTGCGCAGCCCCGGGAGGGGAGGAGACAATGTGGCCTCCAGGCTCCGCAACACGGGGCCTGAAGGGATGCGGCTGAGATCCCGAACGAACACGGACTGACATCCGCTGGCCCCTCTCCCAGGCTCATGCTCACCTGGTCCTCACCACGGTCAGTAGTGCCAGTGTCCACCACCCTGCCCATCTGGTGCTTCATTTGGGCAGGAGAAAGCTGGACTTGGCACGCCTTCACACTCTGGGCCTTACCCACCAGCATCCTGTGCTGTTATTTAGTGTTTTTCCCTACACAGACATAAAGCTAAGCAGAAATAGCCAGGAAATGGTCAGTTTGATATGTCAGTTATATCTGGATGGTCTCACACACACAACCCCCACCTCCAAATATTTAACTTTGTTATTCTTTTTTTTTTTTTTTTTTTTTTGAGACAGGGTTTCTCTGTGTAGCCCTGGCTATCCTGGAGCTCATTTTGTAGACCAGGTTGGCCTCGAACTCATGTATATCTGCCTGCCTCTGTTTCCCAAGTGCTGGGACTAAGGCATGTGCCACCATACCAAGCACAAATATAACTTGTAAATGAGAAGAAAAGGCTAAAATCACACCATTGTCATGCATGGGAAGTCAGTACAACAAATATGTCCCCATTCTCTGGATAAGACAATTTTTTAAATTCATTTATTTTTTTATTTATTGGTTTTTCAAAACAGGGTTTCTCTGTGTAGCCCTGGCTGTCCTGGAACTCACTATGTAGACCAGGCTGGCCTCGAACTCACAGAGATCCGCTTGTGTCAGCCTCCCAAGCGCTGGGCATGTGTGTACCGTGGCCCAGAAGTCAGAGGACAACTTGCAGAAGTCAGCTCTCTCTTTCCACTATGCTGGGACCCAGGGAGCCACAACCTTGGACTTGGTGGCCAGCACCTTTACCCTCCAGCAGGAAGGTCATAGGGTCGCCATAATATGTCCAGCCTTTGACCCCTCAGCCCTCGAGGACTTGCAATACGACTTTGTGTTGGGGTTCCATCTGAAGTGATCCTGGGGGTATGGAGCCCTGTGGGTTTAGCAGAGTGTCCGGGGTCTGGGGAGAGTGTCAAGGAGTCGGCGCGGTTCTTCCCTGATGGGTGTGTCTGCAAGGCTACTGCTCCTCCACCTGTAGGTCTCAAGTTGCCTGGACTCACGCTGGGTCCAGAGAGAAGGACCGAACTTCTCAGCAGCGGACTGGGTGTGGGAAGAACAGACTTTGGAACCAGTGAGGCCTGACTTAACTCTTGGCTGTGCTTCCTCCTAGGAGTGTTAGCATGGGTGAGTGCCAGTGTCTCGGGGCTTTAAGCCGGAGTCTTCCACGGGAACAGCAGCACTGGTGTGGAGACACTGAGGCAAGAGCGAGCCAGTGCCGGCTTCTGGTTGTTTGGAGCCTGGGACCCTTGTTTCTGACCCCAGCCTTCGCTTTGCTATGGGTCCTGCCTTCTCCAGCGTTGCTGGGCAAGGGGCCTGGTTCCCTGTGTCCTGAACAGTGTGAGGACAGATCTGTGTTCTGGCCGGGGTGGGGGGGGGGGGGGGGGGGGGGGGGGGGGGGGGGGGAGGGATGAGGGGGGAGGGGGGGGGGGAGTTGGGGCAGAGGGGTGGTTGGCGTATACCACCCCTGGGAGGTGACAGGGGCTGTGCTCCTATCAAGGCACATGCTTGTCCCTTGCTGGTCCCAAAGTTCTGTAGGAATTCCACAGTCTGCAGCAGCTCATACCCCAGAACCCTAGTGCAGCATCCCTGCTCTGAGTGACCACCTTCAGCAGCCAGTGGCCTCCCACTCCTCACCTCTCTGATGCAGTCTTGGGGGTGAACGCTGCTCCTGGAGCTGGTTCCCTTTCCTGAGAGGCTGCAGTGGTCAGGAGATTCCTCCAGTGTGATGGACAGGGCTGAGCCCTTTACACATTACCTTCCATCTTTCCCGTGTCACTCACAGGGAGGAAGCTAGAGCACTGCCTGGCTTAGGCTGAGTCCTCAGAAAGATTTCCTAGGACTGGGAGGACTAAGGCTGGTTGAACAAGCGTGGCGACCTGAGTTCAACCCTCAGAAACCATGTGAAAAAGCTGGGTGCAGCAGAGTGCCTGGAATTTCAGAGCTGGGGAGGTGGAGGCAGCAGGACACCTGGGGCTTGCCAGTCTAGCCAAATCAGCAAGTTCAGGTTCAGCGAGAGATCAGGTCTCAAAACGTAACCTGGAGAGTTATGTCGACCTCTGGACCCTCTGGGCATGCGCACATGCGCACACAATTGCTGAAGTACAGAGGCTTAGCGAGGATGGGCGATGAAGAGCTGTTCCCACAGCATTATGACACAGTTCTGCGTGTCGCACCTGCTGCTTTCCTTTCCGGTGACTCTGTCCACTGACCCTCCCCACCCCCCCGATGCCCAGGGGAGAACTGCCTTGGGCCAGGGGCCCCTCCTGTCCCCTCGGGCAGTGAAGGGTTGGGCTCTGGCCCTGCTACAGCTGCTTGGGGCCCAGGGAGAAGAGAATCAAAGGCAGGCCATGTGGGCCCCCGCTTTCATCTCCCAGCTTCAAAGAGGTGCAAACAAACCCTGTCCCTATGCCAGGCGCTGCAGCAGCTCGCTGCTCACAGCCCTGGCCTGTCCTTCCCCATCTTCTCCTCCTTCCCAGAAAGAAGACAGGGCCCCAGGCCTGGTCCCAGAACACGCAAAGGGTCCTGACTGCAGGCAGAGCAGGCAGTGCTGGGCAGGGGCCACCGTGCAGCCAAAGGAAGGTCTGTCAGGCAGGACCAACGTGACTGAGACCATCCATCTCACACTCTCCAACTGTGGGCCAGCCTGGGATCTGGGGGCTCTCATACTCTGACTAGAACCTTCCAGTCAGGAGCTGCACTGCTCACGATGATGGTCATGAGTGGTTCCTGGGCACCCAGGATGGGGCTAGACCAAACGGACATGACCCCTGATAGTATACACATAATGTCAGGAGGGTCCAGCATGGTTCATGAACCATGTTTACATCAATTCGCCACTGAAATGGAAACAACGGGTGCCATTAGAATTTTTAAAATGTTAGTAAAATTAACTTCACCACCAGCTCCTTTTTACCCCTGTCGATGTGTGACAAGGAGGTTGGAAATGGCACGGGGTCCCTTTATTCCTTGGGAACATTCGGCTCCAGCTGCATTCCCATTCCTCATATGAGGGGAGGGGTTTTTGTCATATGGCTCCCCAGGTGATACTCAGCGAAAATCTATGGGATGGACAGGTTGGTGGCTGGGGGAGGCACGGATGAACCCTGGTCACAAGCAGACAGATGGTCCAGAGTCTGGCCCAGAGCTTGGTGGATGTAACCATAGAATCAGATCCCAAGTCTCTCTGGCACCTTCAGCCTCTGAACAACAGGGAGAGAGCCACCAAGAGGCTCTCGGGTTCATACTCTGGGTTTTGCTGCTTTGCCCATGTGTGACCTTGGATTAGGCTTTGTTTGTTTGTTTGTTTGTCTGTTTGTCTGTTAGTTTTGAGACAGGGTCTTGTGTAGTCCAGCTGGCCTTACGTTCCCTGTGTAGATGCAAGTGGCCTTGATCTTTAATCCTCCTGCTTCTACCTCCTGAGTGCTGGGATTATAGTGGGGTATGGGATTATGTGCCCTGCTACCCACTTGACCTGGTGCTAGGGACAGAACACAGGCCTTTGTGTCTACTCGGCACATGCTCTGCTAACTGAGCCATGGCCCCAGTCGAGACCCAGCCAGCCCTGACTCTGTAAGATGGGGTGACATTATTGATACTAATGAAAACAGTGCTTATTATCCCAACTCTTTCCCAGGAAAGCAGAGAACAGGGCTGTGAGAACGGAAGGCACCTCCACTCCAGTCACACAGGACAGCGCTCCTACGGCGAGAGCACCGTGTTAGGAATTGAGTCACACAGTGTCACTGTCCTGTGGGACACGCATCAGCTGAGGTCACACAACTGATAAGTGGCAAAGCCAGGGTCTGGGCCGGAAGCCACTTTGGTGAGGTGCCCCAGAGAGCTAGAGTCAATTCTGTCAGACACCATCGGACTAGGGCTGGGTCAACCCGAACAGGAGAGAGCTACCTCCCAGGGGAAACCTCTGCTTTCCCCTCTGCCATTTCTCTGAGTCCACCTGGGCCCTGGGTCTCTTCTCCCAAGACTGATTCCCCTCTGTCTCCTGGAACTGTCATTTCTTCCCTGACCCTCTCTGGTCCCATCCATCTATTACCCCAGCTCTGCTTCTGAGGTCCCCTGAGGGTGGCTTTGGGGCTTTGGATTGGAGTGCTCTCCTGCAGCATCCAGGAGAGGAGGGTACAGTGGGGAGGAGACAAAGAAGCTCCAATGATGGAGTAAAGAGACCAGGCTAATTGGGCTCCTGAAGGTCTGGATGGAACTTGGGAAGCTGTAATGGGTACCATGAAATCCTGGGGCACCCCAAGAACAGGGGAGGGCAGCCACAGTAAAGGTCTGAGGGGCAACAAGATGAAACACGTTCATGGTGGAGGCCAAGAAGCAAGGTCAGGTCGTTGGGGACCCCTCTGGGCAGAACTTGCTAAGGGCTGAAGGAGGAGGGGGCTGCTCCCACAGCTGGGAATGGGGGTTCCCAGAGGTGGTAGCAGGAAGTGAGTCAATTGGAACCAAACAGGGCCAATGGAAACCAGATGTGATTAGGGTCGGGGGCGCTTGCAGGGGGAGATGTTTTCCCTTTCCTCACAGGCTGTGGCTGGGGGAAGGGGAGAGCGTGAAGCCCCACCCCCACTCGGTCTCCACCTCTGGCCCAGTGTGGCATCAGGAGCTTAAGATAAACCAGCAGTTCCTAAGAGGTAAGGAAAGTCACAGCTGGGAAGGAGTTTCCCACCATCCCTCCCAACCCCCACAGACCGTCTCTAGGGAGGGGGCAGGGCAGGAACCTCCTGACCTAGGCTCTGCCCTTAGGTTCTTGGGGATGTAGGCTCTGGGGATCTTCGGTGCCTGTCTTACTCTAGTTGCTTGCTGGTATTGCAGGCTCCTTGCTGGTAGGCCTTAGAATCTAGGCGCTGTGGCTGGCTCTCTGTTTCCAGTGGGCCCTCTTGAATCCTTAGGTCAGACCAAGTACCCGATCTGTATCCCTAGTGACCTTAGTGTATTTTGTTTGTTTGTTTTGTGGTTTGTTTGTTTATTTATTTATTTGGAGACAGGGTCCAGTGTTGACCTTGAACTTAAGGCAGTCTTTCTGCCTTTAATTTATTTATTTTTATTAATTAATTAATTATTTTTTTTTGAAGACAGGGTTTCTCTGTGTAGCCTTGGCTGTCCTGGGCTCACTTTGTAAAGCAGGCTGGCCTTGAACTCCCAGAGACCCGCCTGTTTCTGCCTCCCAGAGTGCTGGGATTATAGGAGGGCACCACCATGCTCGGCCTCTGCCTCTGATTTTTAAGTGCCCAGACTGTACTGTACATCACCAGGCCCAGCTTTCTTCTGTATTTTGTTTATTGGTTGATTGATTAAGACAGGGTCTTTTATAACCCAGATTGGCCCTTGTGCTATGTAGTTGAGGATAACCTTGAACCTCCAAATCCTCCTACTTTTACCTCCTAAGTCAGATGTTTTCAACCTGTGAGTTGTGACCTCTTTGGAGGTTGCATATGAGATGCATTGCATATCAGATGTCTACATTATAATACATAACAGTAGCAAAACTAGAGCTATGAAGTAGCAGTGAAAATAATCTTATGGTTGGGGTCACCACAGCATGAGGAGCTGTTAAAGCGTCACAGCGTTAGGAGAGCCGCTAAGTGCTGGGATGGCTTGAACCCCGAGTCTGCCCATGCTGGGCAAGCACTCCTGTGGAAGCCACGCCCTCCTTCAGCCCTCCATGGAGCTATGGTACAGGACCTCAACTGCTTCCAGCGAGTGGTGAGTTCTTAGAGGCCCTGTCCTCACCCGCCACTATCAGCACTGAGGCCGAGGCACAGAACACAGAGCTCACCCCCAGACCTAACCTCATGCCAACTCGATTTCCAACTCTCTCTAATTCTGGGGTCACTTTGAAACACACACACACACACACACACACACACACACACACACACACACACAGAAACAGAGGCAGAATCAGAGACAGAGATGGAGATGGAGGCAGAGAGGCAGAGGAGCCATTCACCAGTTAGTGCTTAAAAAAAAGACAAACCAGCTGGGCTATAGTGGCAACCAAGAGGCCTGAGTTTGAGGCCAGTCTGATCTACATACAGAGTGAGTTCCAGGACAACCAGGGCTACACAGAGAAACCCTGTCTTGAAAAAACCAAAACCAACACCGAAACAAAACAAAAACTGGCAAACCACAGAGAAGCATGGAGCATAAATGTGAAAGGTCCCCCTTACTCCCACTGGCTCCCCCAGGCTCTCCCCGACCATGAAGACTACTGTTTGGCTTGGTGCAGGCTTTTCAAATCCTGAGTGCGTATGTGCCAACACACAACAGCAAACTTGCCTCTTCACTGCTGTCAGGAGCACAGTCCAGTCGCTTCGGCAACACACACACTAAAGTTGGGAGAGCACAGTCCAGGGGCACCAAGGGTATGTCGCTGACGTCATCTCCAGACCCTTCAGACCCTTTTCACATCGCTGACGTCATCTCCAGACCCTTCAGATCCTTTTCATCTTCTCCCACCGAAATGCTGCCCTGGGCAGAGCTTGCTCCCATCAGCCCTCCCATCCCCCGCTTTACTTCTGTCTCTATGAAACCCAGCTACTCTTGGCCCTTCACAACAGCAGAATCCATCTCTACTTTCTGTGTTTGGATCATGTCACCTCAGGAGCCATCCCCAAGACTCCCTGTGTTGTAGCAGGTATCAGGATTTCTTTCTAAATCTTAACACACACACACACACACACACATACACACTTTGGGGCTGGAGGTAGCTCAGTGAGTTGGTAGAGTGCTTGGCAGGCAAAACCCTGGATCCCACCCCAGCACTGCATAGACTGCGCATTGTGGTGCACGCCTACCAGGCTGGCATGTCTGTGTAGGTATGTACAGAGTGTATGTTGTTCAAACATAAAGCATATTTCTTTTTTAATTATGTATGCATGTACACATATGTGTTCATGGACATATGTGTGTGCACGTTCGTGTGTGGTGTGTGTGCTGGGCATGTGTGTACTTCTGTATGTATAAGCGGGTGGAGGCGGGAGAGCAAGCCAGGCATCACCTCGGGAGTGTTGTCTCCTTCCTTTCACAGGTTGTCCTGCTGGCCTGCAGCTCCCTGAGTACACTCCACTGGCTGGCTGGAAGCCCCAGGGATCCTCCTGTCTCATCCTCAGCACTGTGTGTACCATCTCTCCATAGGTTCTAAGGGTTGAACTCAGGTCCTCAGGCTTGCAAGGCAAAACCTTTATGGACTCTGAGCCCTTCCCTGAGCCCCTAAAACATATTTTTAACTTGAAGTTCTGGTCAAGGCTTTTGAAAAACACTGTCTACCTTTTGCATCAGCCCCCTTCCCTAGCATGACAAAGACACCCTGGCTCTAAGCCCTGGCCCACATGGGTCCATCAATCAAGGAGCACTCTGTCTTTGTCTAAATCTTTCTCTACTTTTCAAATCTCTGGGGTGCTAAAGAGATGGCTTTGTGGGTAAGAGCATTGAGTTCAAATTTCCCAGTTTTCCAGTAAAAAGCTGGGCCCAGCTCCACGTGTCTGTAACCCAGGACTGAGTGCTGGAGACAGGTGGATCCTGAGATCTGGGTCTCTAGCTGGCCTAGCTCAAACAGTGACTTCTGGTTCAGTGAGAGATCTTGACTCCAGGACAATAGAAGGTATTTAGTGTTCTGTTCTGACCTCTGCATGGAGACATGGGCATGCATACATGCAACACACACACACACACACACACACACACACACACACACACACAGAAAGAGAGAGAGAGAGACACGGATCTGTTCAAATGCTGTCTTCTCTGGAAGGCCCCCTTTGCTCTGCAGAGGGACCAGGGACCTCTCTCTCTTTGGCTTCTTCAGCATTTTATACCCTAGCTTCTCTGATAGTGGTTGAATCCCCACACTCTTCACAGAGTGGCCTTCCAGAGGCCCCCTTTGCTCCACTGTCATGCCTTTGCTCCGCCATCACGAAGTCTAACTCTCTGAAGCTGTACACCCCATTAAACATTTTCTTTTATAAATTGCCTTGGTCGTGGTGTGTCACGGCAGTGGAAAAGTGATTAAGAGAGTGAGTTACCCTCCACAGACCCACATCCCAACTTAAAAAAAAATACAAAGTTTTAAAAAAGATTTTAGTTTTACTTATGTGTGTATGCCACATGTGTGTGAGTATTTTCAGAAGCCCATAGGGGGCTCCAGATCCCCCCTGGAGCTGGAATTATAGGCAGTCATGAGCAGCCGAGCCGTCTAACAGGAGTTCGAGGAACTGATACTCTCCTACCCCATGCCTTTTTTTTTTTTGTCTGAAAGGTTATTCAAATAATATTTACATACAGTAATACTTGTAAAGCCATGGGTAGTGGCTCATACCTTTAATACCAGCAATAGGGAGGCAGAGGCAGACCGATCTCTGTGGGCTCAAGGCCAGCTTGATCTACAAAAATGAGTTTCAAAACAGCCAGAGCTATGCAGAGAAACCTTGTCTCAACAAAACCTACAACAACAAAAGATTTGTATGCGTTCTATGTATCTTGATAGACTTACCCAATCATGTAACTGCTATGACCATCACAATATAGAACATTCCGTCACACCCCAAAGTCTCCAGGAATTTCAGTCACCCAGAGGTGTACTGGAGCCAGCAGACACCAGTCCATGGGAGTCAATAATAAATTTCCAGAAACTCTGTGAGTAGGATGTTAAGCCAATGAATCCCTCATTTCTGAGTTCTTCCAAGACATTGGGCTAAGACATGTTGGCAAGATGATGCTGGCCATGTTAGAAGTATTTACACCAGAGAAATTGGCAGCGCCACAGATCTGGGTTTGATTGCTTGCTTTGCTGAGGGAAGATGGGCAGTGCTGAGGAAATTTAAAGTGTATTGCCTCAGCAGCCATTCAGTGGGCACACGCGCACATGCGCACACATCAAGGAACTATTCTTTCCGGATCTAAAAGCCATCATTTGACTCAGCAAAGTGTCACTCACATCCATGATGAGTGAATGAAGTTCTGACATATGTCTTGGTTGCTTTCTTTCTCTTTTGTCAAGCGATGGCTCCTTAAATAGTTCCTGTGCTGCTATTCAGCAACAAAACTGAGCGTGTGGCTGACCATGGTAGGGAGGACATCACATCTCCAGAGTCCTGGGAGGAACACAGAGTGAAGCCCAAAGGTGGAGTCTATTGAGAACCGGAAGCTTGGTGTAAGAGGATCTTTCTGAGCCTGGTGTGGGGGCATATGCAGGCCAGCATAATGAGACCCTGTGTCATAAGAAAAAAAAGGGAAGGGTCTTCCTATATTGAAGTTTGACTCGGATTGAACTAAAGGTTACAATAGAGCAATGCAGATGAGTGGATGGAGCAAAAGGCATGCATCCCCAATCTGTTGCTGAAGACGGTCCCAGAGCCCTGTGCGTGTGTGGCAAGGCCTCTGCCACAGAGCCACAGCCTTGGTTCCACAATACAGGACGTTTATTTACTTAGAGTCAGGGTCTCATTATGTGACCTGGCTGGTCTGGAACTCACTAGGTAGACAGGCTGGTCTCAAACCCACAGAGATCCACCAGCCTCTGCCTCTGGGGTGCTGGGATTATGTCAGGCCTGATGACCCTCTTTAATCCCACACGAGAGAAGCAGGGATCAGAGACAGGAGGGTTCTCGGAATTCATTGGCCAGTGAGTCTAAATTGACAAGCTTCAGACCTGAAGGAGGGAGAACCAGGCGTGCTGGCACACGCCTTTAAAGCCAGCCTGCATGGAGGCAGAGGAAGGTAGATCTCTGTGAGTTAGAGGCCAGCCTGGTCTACAGTGCAAGTCCAGGCAGCTAGGGCTCCACAGAGAAGCCCTGTCTCAAACAAACAAAAGCTAAGATGGAGGACGATGGAAATGGCGCAGTGGGTAAGGGAACATGCTACCACGCCCAAGACCCCAGTTCAGTCTCAGGACCCACATGGTGGAAGGAGAAAACTGATTCTGAAAGTTGCCCTCCGACCTCCATGTGTGTGCCTTGACACAGTCATGTCACACGTACATATATGAGTGAATGAATGAATGGGTAAATGAATGCAGTTAAAAAAATAAAAATGGAGTGAGGCCCACAACACCTGATGTCAACCTCTGGCCTCCATATGTGCACATATGGAAACATATAAAAGCTGTACTGCCCCGCCCCCAAATCTATTGATTCAGCTGCTGTCAAAATTCTATCGGCGTGGCAGTAGAGGGATAGCCCGGTGAAACACTTGTGTGGCACGAGTGACGCTCGGAGTTCAAGTCCCAGAAACAGAAAATCAATAGTCTTTCAGACAGATCAGGAAAAAAAAAAGTTAGGAGGAAAACACCCGAAGAAGACACCTGACGTCAACCTCTGACCTCTGGCCTTCACACTGCACGTGTGTCCAGGGCACAAGCAGCCACACACATGGCACACATCCACAGGAGCACACCAACACACACATGCGAAGGTGTGTTCAAAGGCTCCTGTGTAAGGATGGTCATTGCTATACTGTCTGTTGCAGGAGGGCTGGGAAATGGACATTTCCTGAATGTCCATCAACGGGACAATGGCGGGACAGATGGCGGTCTGTCCACATTATGAAATACTATGCAGACTTCAAAAAGAACGAGACAGATAGCTACGGCTAGCCAGGGGAGAACGCCACAACACGTGGCGAAATGTTGAAAGCAACTTGCAACAATCCACGCAGGCCCGTTTATGAAAATGTACACAGACGTTTGTTTGCACATGCAAAGCAAGCGTCTGGAGCCACACACGCAGAACGATGAATAGAGTTATTTCCAAAAGAGGCTTTCTGCCCTGACTGCTTCTGATCTGCTGAGTTCTTTGCCTTGAGCAGTGACTTTAATCTAAAAATAAAAACCACACACAATCACACACACAAGGTGAGGTGTGCTGAGCTGGTTCTCTTTGCTTTAGAAATCATGGAGGCACAGAGGGGTGGTGCTGTCTTGACTTGCCCAGGTGGGTAGCCCAGGGAGCCACCGAGAACTGGCTCCTGTCTGGCTCCCAGGCTTGCCCCACCCCGCCTATTCGGAGGCCAAGGCTCCTGTTTCCTGCTTGTCGCCCTGGCCTGCTCAGCTATGGAGGAGGAGGAGGCCGCTGGAGATCCTGTTCTGGGCCATATCGTTTCTTCCCCTGTAGAGTTCCCCAAAGCCACTGACTATTCCCTGCTGGCTGGAGGGTGGATGGCAGGTGGGCCTGATGCAGGTTGTGGACCAGAGAGCTGGAGGACAGGTCCAGCTGCTGCAGCCTCCCCAGCTGGGGCTGGTGGGATGCTCAGTGATTAAGAGCACTGGCTGGTCTTCTAAAGGTCTGCGTTTGGTTCCATGAGGTAGCTTACAACCAATGGTAACTCCAGTTCTAGGGGATGTGATACCTCTTCTGGTCTCCATGAGCACCAGGCATAATAGTGGTGCCCATCCATACATTCGGGCAAACACTCATAAGCATATTAATTTTATTTACTTACTTGCTTAATTATTTACTTTTGGTGGGTTTTTTGTTTGTTTTTGTTTTTATTTTTTTTCAAGACAGGTTTTCTCTGTGTAGCCTTGGCTGTCCCAGATTCGCTTTGTAGACCAGGCTGGCCTCGAACTCACAGAGATCCGCCTGCCTCTGCCTCCCCAAGTGCTGGGATTATGGGCACATGTTACCACTATTCATGCCCCCCACTTTAACACTCATAACACAATTTTTTAAAATAAAAACGCCAGATCTCACGTTCTACCTTAATTCTGCTGTATCTGAATTCCTTAGTGAAGGGAAGGAAACCTGGGTTTTATAGAATCTGGAGTACGACTTAAAGCTGTTTCTCAATGCTTTCCCTTAGAATCATCTGAACACTTAAAATAGGCCTTCCCCAGAAGCGCTTGGCCAGGGAGTCCATACTTTAGCGCTGGCAGTGCTGGTCTTATCTCAAAGCACTCTCACAGACTTCTTTTGTGATTATTATTGTGTGTGCACACATATACCAAGGCACACATGTGGAGGTCAGAGGACATCTCTGTAGGGTTGGGTATGTCCTTCAGCCTTCACGTGAGCTCCAGGGGCTGAATGCAGGTTGCCAGGCTCCGGCAGAAAGCACCTTTACCCACTGAGCCATTTTGCCAGCCACCAAATGACTTTAGTGTGCCGGTATCCAGGTCTTCACTGAAAGTCCGTCAGCATCTCTAGGCTGCGACCTTGCCAGTTGTAAATTCTTCTGACGGCTGGAGCATTCATCTTGTGGCTGGAGCATCAGAATTGACATGGAATTTGCTAGAATTACAGATTCCCACCCAGACTCACAGTGTCAAGGCCTGCACTTAATTTTCTTTCTTTCAATATGTCTTTTAGAATTATTTATTTATTTAAATTCATTCATTCACTCATTTTTATGTGTCTCTCTGTCTGTATACCTGCATGTCTGTACGCATACTGCAGGCAGGCCTTGTATCTGAGGAGGCCACAGAGGGTGTTAGATCCCCTGAACCCGCAGTTACACACGGGTGTGAGCTGTCATGTGGGCCCTGGGAACTGAACACGGGTCTCTGAAAGAGCAGCCAGTAATCTGAAGCACTGAGCCATCTCTCCAGCCTTTTCCCTACCCCCTGCCTTTTTGACACAAGAGCTCTAAAATGCAGCCTTGGCTGGCCCGGAACTTGATCTGTAGACCAGACTGGCCTTGAACTCATAGAGATTTATCTGTTTGCCTCCACCTTCTGAGTGCTGGGATTAAAAGTATGTGCCAGGATGTTCTCCTTCCTGCCTTCCTCTCTTTCTGTTTTTGAGATAGGGTCTCATATGTTCCAGAATGGTCTCAAGCTCAAAACCTTGAACTTCTGACCCTCCTGATTTCATCTCCACTGTGCTGGGCTCACAGGCCTGAATTACTCTACCACCCTGTGGTGCTGGGGGACAGAACCCAGGGCTTCATGCCCAGAATCTGAGTCTTGGGTCTCCAGGGAAGGCTAGAGAAATGGCTCAGTGCTTAAGAAGCTTTGCCATTCTTACAGAAACCGGATTCAGTTGCCAGACATCAGGTGGCTCCCAGCAGCCTGCTCCTTCGGTTCCGGGGATCGGTTCAGGTCACTTGGCTGTGTACCTCAGGTGACTCAGATGTGTACCTCAGGTCACTTGAATGTGGATCACCATTGGAGATGCTCAAGAGGACTGAGCTTCAGTAGGATAAATTCAGTGTTTCCAACCCAGCCTTAGAATTGCCTGGAAGTTTGAAACACTCCCCATACCCAGGCAGCACCCAGACAGTCTCAAATCGGGACAAGTATGGTTCTAAATAAAGATTCACAGGTGCGTCCTGTGTGCAGAGGGTGCAGCTGGGGCTGGCATTTGGGCTAATATGGTGTTTGATGGGACTGGTCTCTTCACAGGTAAGGACACGCTGCCTGTGTGGGCTCAGCCTGCACTTCCTCCTGCTTCCCAGATTCCTATGCTGTGGACATGCTCCTTCAAGTGCAGCTTCCTGGTCTGGGGAATGCAAATGAGCTCCCATTTTTCTTTCTCGTCTCTTCTCTTCTCTCCCTAATCTCTTCCTCCCTATTATCTCCCTCCCTCCTCTTACTTTCAGACAAGATCTCTTGTAACCCAGGCTAGTCTTGAAGTTTATTTATTTATTTATTTATTTATTTATTTATTTATTTATTTATTTTTCCAAGACAGAGTTTCTCTGTGTAGCCTTGGCTGTCCTATACTCTCTTTGTAGGCCAGGCTGGCCTCGAACTCACAGAGATCTGCCTGTCTTTACCTCCCTGAGTGCTGGGATCACAGGGGAGCACCACTACATCCGGCTGCCTTGAAGTTTTAATGTTGTCAAGATGATCTTGAACTTTCCCTCCTCCTGCCTCCATCACCTCAGTGCTGGGCTTACAGGCATTCACCACCAAGTTTATGTAGCTCTGGTGTCTGAACCCTAGGCTTTGGGCACAGCACACTAGGCAGGCACTGACAGCTAAACTCTCTCCACACTGAAGAGCCCACTGGCAGTCCCACAGAAGTCCTGCATGGTGGTGCGCACCTGTAATCCCGGCCACTGAGTGCTGAGGCGGAGGCTTCCAACAGTTCTGATGATGGGTAGATCTCTGGGTCAGAGGGAAGTGTGGCTTTACAGAACGTCCCTTAGGAGAAGTTTCCAGAGGTTGTGTGAGGAGGGACAGGGCTGCTGTGAGGACCAGGGAAGTTGGAGTTAAGGATGAGGCTGCCAGAAGCCAGGCCAGTGGGGTCTGTGCCCCACCTCAGCAGTTTCTGGATTCACCCCACAACCGCAATCCATCCCGAGCAGAGGAGGTAGGAGCCTTTCTTCCTTAGCCTAGGACAGGTGTTGGGCTCACAGGAGCAGAGGGGGTCACCTGGCCAGCAGGAGTCTGCCCCGCAGGTGGGCCACAGCCTTGACTCAGAGCTCACGACTTCTTTAACTGGATCAGCACCTCCTTCCCCCCCCCGGCTCCCCCCTCAACCTCAGAGGCTGGTAATTGGTAGACAAAGGAGTTTCAGACAGTTGGGGACCTGCGTCCCCGAGTCCCTGAAAACATGCTATTATTAATTAAAGACTCTGGCTTCGGCGGGGCTTGGGCCTGCCTCTTTCTGGCTGGGCCTCAGACTCACGTCTCTTCAGCCGTCTCTTCTTGCTAAATTTTTCAGTGTTTTTAACATCAGACTGATGTTACGTATAATTACCAACTTTGCACCCAAATTATATTTGACATGGCTTGTGTGCGAAATTAGACCATTTCAGTGCCTACAAATTCACCTGGGAAGCCGAGGCAGGCGTGCGGGCGTGCTGGGGGAAGTCATTTAAATATTACATGTGCCCTCCTGGAAATGCCAAAACTCTTCAAACTGCCAGGGAGAATCTGGTCTCCCCCTCTGTTTGCCCCCACAATGTTAGCAGGGCTCTGAGGGGAGGAGGCAGGGTCCTGTGCGTGGGGACAGTTCACAGGGGGCTGGAGTGGCTTGACGGGGAGGGGAGAAGCCTTGGCGGGAGCTGTGTGAGGAGTGCTCACCTCTCTTCCTCCCTCTTGCGGGCACCCCTCTTCTTTCTATACCAAAGGAAAGGATGCTCTGTTTTGCCCATTGTGAAAGGCAAATCACAGCCAGTGCACCTGGACCCCAAGCTTTCCTGGGACCTCAGGGATTGGGGCTCTATGGTGAGTCTTAGTGGAGAAAATTAGCTCCCAGCAGGCCCTCAGTGGGGTTTTTCCTCATCATTTAATTTCTACAGGTCCTAACTGTGAGTGCTAGCCATCTTACTGGACATGGGCCATCTGGAGCAAAGTGTGAAAGTTCAGTGATGAGAGAACGCCACTGCGCAGGGAGCCCAGGATCTGAGCCCCTCACCCCACACTCACAGGATGAGGGGGTGCGCACCTGTAATCCCAGAGCTCTGGAGGAGGAGGCAGGAGGATCAGAAGTTCAAGGTCGTGGGCTGGGGAGATGTCAGTGAGGAGGGTAGAGTCAGGCAGATCCCCAAAGCTCTTGGCCAGCCAGCTGAGCGATACTGATGAAGTTCAGGGTCAGTGTGAGAGGGAAACCCGCACACGTTTACAAACCTGCACTACAAGGACACATAGCACCCCCAACACACAGAGAGAGTCAAAGAAGAAGTTTGAGGTTCTCCTCATGGCTAGCTCACCAGCTTGAACTGCGTGAGACCCTATCTCAAAAACTAAATGTGTTGGGCATGGTGGCGCACACCTTTGATCCTAGCACGGGGGAGACAGAAACAAGCAGATCTCTGAGTTCCTGGCTAGCCTGGTTTATGTAGCAAGTTACAGGCCAGCCAAGGCTACATGGTGAGGCCCCGAATTAAAAAAAAAAAAAAAAAAGTCCTAAATAAAAAACAAAACAAAAGTCATTCACTTATCCATCGGCCCCTTACCAAATGTTTATTGATTGCTTGTAGCAAGACAAAGAAATAATAATAATAACAATAAACACCTGCTCTTTTGCTGATGGAGGTTGTGGCAGCAGGGGACACCCATTGGCTCCTGGGTATTGCCACTTGGGCTTGTGGAGTTTGAGAGGAAGCAAGGCCCTGATCAGCCCTGGTGGAGGAGGGACGGAAGGCTCAGCATGGGGGTCCCGGTGGGATGCTTCATTTCCCTCCCCCTTCCTACACACTGATCCTTCTGCCCGGCTCCTGGGGGGAGGGCTGTCTGTCTGGGGAGTGCTGCTGTGTACCTGGCAGCATGAGGCCCACTGTAGAAGCAGAGAACAGGATTAGCAGTGGGCCCCTGAGGCTGCTGCTACTGCTGGCCCTTCTACCTGGGACTGGGCCAGTCCAGCAAAAAAAACAGAGGAGACAGCCAGTCCTGGAAAGGGAAACCATAAGAAAGGGTCTCCAGGGAGGCCTCAGGAAGCGGTTTGTGTGCTGGGAGGGGTGGATCCAGGAGCATCTTTGGTTGCCAAGGGCCCTCACCCAGAACATCAGCCTCTGCCCCTGGGTCTGGTGACTGGGACCCCGGTCTTCCAATCCCATTTTCTTTCTGTTCTCTTTCCGCACCTACAAGAGAGGTCAGTGTTACCAGGTCTGTGTTTGAGTCATCTGTGACCTCGGCAGCCAGTTACTCTACCCCACCCCCTCCTGCCTGGTCCTTCCACACCTGTCTCTGTGAGCCTGCGCCACACTTGGAGGTAGCTCTGTGGGCCAACCACCGTGGGAGGCCATTCAGCCAGAAGTCCAGGTAGGGCCAGATCTGCGAAGGACGTTCAGGATGCTCCATCTCTGCGCTGCCAGAGCCACCCCAGAGCCACATCTCAGGATGGTGGGGCACACACAGGCTCTTCGCCAAGCCTGGTCTCAGGCCCTGGCTCAGGTGTAGTATAATAAAAGGTTTTACACCAGCTGTTTGGAGTTGCTGTATCTTGCAGCCCTAGTTTCTGGGACAATTTCCCCCTGGATTTCTCTCCCTATTTGTCCCTCCCATGGATATCTAGAGTCTAGAGTTTGGCAGGTACAGTATGATAATTCCCACATTCCTGCTTTGGCCATACGGTGTCCCACCTGGAATGCCTGCCCTTCATTCTCTGAGTTAGCTACAGGCAGGGGAATTAGCAGCGTGCCTCTCCTTTTCCAGGACACTGTCCTGGTCTCCTGGGTCTGTTTTTTTTGTTTGTTTTTTTTTTCTTTCATCCCACCAGCCTTAAAGCCCTCTTCACTGATTTCTACTGATTTGCCTGTTATCTCCCCTGAGCACGCTGTTGAGCTCCTTTGGGAACTTCCCAAGGGTCCTTGCTTTTAGCCTGACCAGCTGGACACATATGAAGCACTCAGAGAATTCATTTTTACTCCTGGGGACCCTGAGGCCACACCTGGAGTGTGGGTGGGGGTCTCCCTGCCTGCCTGCCTGCCTGTAGGAACTTCTGTGAATGCTGGGCCTGATCTGGACTTAGTTTTTCCCCATGAGGATGTTGACCAGGGAGCTTGCAGCTCATTTGCTCAGGGAATCTTCTGAGAGAGTGAGATAGCTTCCAGCCCCAGACTGACCACACAGGGAGAAGGAGATGTGTGGAAGGAAACTCCACCTTGCTTCCAGGTGCCTTTGCCTGGAGGTTGATGACACGCAATAAAACCCACCTCCTTAGTTTGCTCATCTGAAGAATGGACACAGCAATCAAGCAGCCATGGAGAATGGGCAGAAGAGACTCCCAGAAGTGATCAGCACTGGATACATGGGGCACGCGCCCTGAATGTGGCCTCCACTGCAGATGCCAAGTGATACCAGCCAAGTAGCCCTCAGGGGCAATTAGCCCTGTTGCCGCTGGGCAGCCAAGGGGCCAAGGCTCGGAAAGGTTCCTGGACCTACTTATGACCACAAAGCCATGAAGCAATGCTTCTGGAAACCAGAACACAGGTATGCCTGACGTGAGGTCCTCTTTCCACCTGGCACCTGACCCCCTCGCCTGCCCCCAGGCTTGGGCCAGTGCTGAACAGCAGATAGCTCTGCCCAGAGAGCTAGTCACGGCCTGCCCAGCTGTAGTTTCTGTTGTTGCTGTTGGTGTGTGTGCTTGCGTGCATGTGTGTGTTCCTGTGTATGGAGGCTAGAGACCACTCTCTGGTCTGTTCTTCAGGAGTTATCCACTTTGTTTTGGGGGACAGAGCCTTTCAGTGGGATCTGGGGCTCCCTGATTAGGCTAAGCTGGTCAGCCAGTGTCCAGAGTCCACCCCTCGCCACCTGCCCAGCGCTAAAGTATGTACCACCATGCTTGGACCGTTTTATTAGGGTGCTGGGGGCCCAAACTCCAGTCTTCAAGCCTGCACAGCGAGCACTTCACTAACCAAGCTTTCTGCTGACCCCTAGCCTATAATTTCGCAGCAGGAGAGAGAATGCACCAGTCTCGTGCATTCTGTTCTGTGCCCCAGGCCAGAGCACACCCCTGGACCCCAGGGGTGAGCCCTCAAAGCACACAGTGACTCCAGAGGCCCCCGACCCTGCTCTGTGCACAGGCTCAAAGCCCCTCTCACCCCAGCCCTGACAGGTAGAGAAGAGGGGTAACCGTGCCAGGCAGGGGGTGGGCTGGGAGGAGTAGGTGAGTGACATTTCCCCCTGTAATGACAGCCCTAGCTGTTGGTGGCAGTGACAGCCCTCACTGGGGCCCTGCACACACACCCCACAAGGCAAGGGAGCACCGCCTTACTCCTGGCATCCCGTGCCCCGAGCCCTGAAGACACAGCCATGTTCAGAGGTACATGTGTCAATGTAACTCGTCATCCTGCACACCACAGACAGGTCTCTGTAGAGACAGACACTGCGCCCTTTCTAGGCTCAGTCCTGAACTCAGAGACATGTGCCTCCCTCTCTCTCTCTCCCTTGGTGTGTGTGTGTGTGTGTGTGTGTGTGTGCGCGCGGTGTCATGGTGGGGTCTGGAGAAGGCCCCCTGTCCTGCTCAGTGGCGCAGAGTCCTGGGAGCTGATGTTTTTACCCACATCTCCTGCCTTCCCCGGGTTCTCATCTAGTCCCGGAGACAAGCCTGAGAGGGAGTAGCTCTTTTCGTTTTAGCAGTAGAAAAACGGCGACATGGAGAGGGTTCGTTTCTCTGTCAGGGCCTCCTCTGGGCACGTGCGTGTGGCAGAACTTACCCCCGAGGCTGCGGCCACCAGGCTATACTGCAGCTGTGGGGCAGGCTCGGTCCACCCTCCTCAACCTCTTCCCCTCCGCCCCATGCTCTGTCCCTCAGCACTTTTTTGTGGGGTCTTTTAAACACTCTGACATTCCAGTTGTTCCTCTGCCCTCTTCCCTCTCACCTGCCCCTCCTCCACTATGTGAGCCATTTGCCATTCACACACACACATACACACAGACATACTCAGACACACAGATATACACACAGACACAGAAACACACACACACACACACACACACACACACAAACATGATTGAATGCATGCAATCACACATGCATTCCTGCACTTTTGGGAGTGCTCACACACACAAATACAGACACAGACACACAGAGACACAGACAGAAACACACAGACACACAGAT
>NW_026592710.1:7178312-7205693 GCF_907164565.1 Psammomys obesus | reverse complement strand
AGACAGAAACACACAGACACACAGAGACACAGACAGAAACACACAGATGGACAGACACACACACACACACACACAGACTCTCAGACACACAGAGACATAGACAGAAACACACAGATACACACAGACACACAGAGACAGAAACACACAGATACACACACACAGACACACAGAAACACACAGACGGACAGACACAGACAGAAACACACAGACACACAGAGACAGAAACAGACAGATATACATATACAGACACACAGGGACACAGACAGAAACACACAGATGGACACACACACACCCGCACACACCATGTCTTGTACACAGCAGTGACCAGGAGGGACTCCGGGACCCGGTCATCCAGCCTCCTGCTGTTTGAGGAGGTGGCACTTGTGACTGTAAGAGGTGGGGTGGGGAGGGCTGGGCACTCCTTCTGGCCGCCATGCTGGCTCTCCCTTTCTGGTGGAGTGTTGGTGTCCGAGCTGGGGAGGGCATGGTGGCCTCTGAGTTGAGCACAGAGCATAGAGTATCCTGGAGATGGTCACTCCCTGTTTTATCCAACATGGCTTCTCAGCTGCAGGCTGCCTTCAGACAAAGCCAGGCTCCTGGCCCTTCCTGACCTCTCTGGTGTCTGTCCTGACCCAACCCCTGCTCCCACCTAACTGGTCTAGCCAGTCAGTGTCCACACCCACCACTAGGTGGCACCAAGTGCCCTCAAACTGCAGGGTAAGCTGCCCCTGGAGGGCTGGGGTGGGGTGGGACTGGTCCCAGCACCCTCTATGGTGGCTCTGCTCCAATGTCCCCTTCCTTGAGCGACATAGAAGATTTTAAGAGTACAGCACTAAAAGCTTTTCCTGTTACCCTTGAAGACCTTGCAAAAGCCCATGAGGTAGGTATTGTTCTTGTGCCCAATTTACAGATCAGAAAACTGAGGTATGGGCAGGTACCTTAGGAGAACTGAAAACCACACAGCTCCTGACTCCGGGTTCCATGTTAAAGTTTCTGCTTCCTGAGTGCTCTCCCCAAAGGGTCAGAGGCCTCGGGGTTGAACCCTGGGGCCCCAGAGCTGAGGGAAGCCTTTGAGGAGAAAGACTGGATTGAAGGGTTTCAAGTGGTCTGAGAGGAAGGGGATCCGGGGCGGCAAGCTGGTGGGAGGGGCTGTGGAAGTTGCCAGGCCCTCCTCTGAGGTGAGGCCCAGAAAAGCAGGAAAGAATAGGGAGCAAGGGGGAATTCCAGCACCCCACATCTGGGAAGACTTTGGAGCTGGTGCTTGAGGGAAACAAGTCACCAGATGTTACAAGCCATGCTGGGCCAGATGGTGCAGGGCTGTGGAGGGCCTGCCTTCACCCACACAGTCTTCCAAGGGTCAGGCCCATGGTGGGGGAGGTGGAGTGTCCAAACATGGGAAGATGGCCTGGCCCCGGGTTCCTTGGGGGGCAGGGTATACCACAAGCCCCAAGGTTCCCGAGGCTCACAGACCCATCTGCTACCTGTGGTATCAGCCAAGGAGCCAAGCGGCCCATCCACCCTTTTTCACACAGAACACATACACAGACTGTTCAGGGGCCAGGAGCTAGGGAAGCTGGGGACGCCACAGCGACCAGGACCAACTGGCTTCCTGTCTTCTCTCATCTTCATTTAGAGTAAACAAGCAATAAACAAGTAAATAAGAAACAGGTATAAGATAGAGACTCGTGACCCGGGAGGCCTTCCTGGAGGAAGCAGTGTTTGCCCTAAAGGGACCGACACCACTTCCAGCAGAGGAACTGGATGGGCACCCCAGCTGTCAGGCAGAAGTGAACTCAGTGGCCTGAAGGGGTACAAGAGACTCACAGGAACTGCCACCAAGTGAGTGGGGGTAGGCCGAGGAGAACCCTGCTGGGGTTGACCAGGCTCGTGGTGTTGGTTTAAGAGGGAAGAAAAATGCATTTTGGAAGGTGACACAAGGGAGGAGTGGATTGAAGCTGCCAGGGATGAAGCAGAGAGATGGTCTCAGGGACCAGGAGCACAGGGCCCTGCCTGCAGACCTTCGAGCCCCTAGGTTGTTCAGTGCCACCACTAGGGTCCTCTGCCCCAGATTCATTCGGGCTCCGGCCATGACACCCACCGCTGTGCGACCCAGTAAGTCACTGTCTTTCTCTGAGCCCGGACTAGCCTGGTTCCTTCTCTGGGACCTGTGAGGGTCAAGGGTAGATGCGACAAAAAGCCCGACCTAAAGGGAAACTAGAAATTGAGGACCCAAGGTTACTTCAGAGAGCAAACACATCCCCCCCACCAGACGGGGTGCCAAGGAAGGGGAGTATTGTGGCTGAAGCCCTGGGTGCCCCAGCTCTCTAGATTGGGGGTCCTAGCTCTGCTGTCTCTTTCTCAGAGGTTGTAACCTTCCCCCAGTGTCCCTCCGTCCTCCCCCCACCTTCTTTTTAGAATAAAAACGCTGGCCGCTCACGGCTCGCTGATGTTTATGCCCCAGTAATACATTATGTATTATTTTGTTTTAAGCGCAGCTTTTGCATCCTGACAGTAACAATAAAATGTGACTATGGGATTGCTAACACAGACAGACTAATGTTTCCATCGCCCGCCTCTTTTTTTTTTTTTTTTGCGTCCTAAGCACTTTTGAAAAGCTCCTTTTATATTCCTAATAAAATTATAGCAAAATACATCGATTTACTGGAAAAGAGTTTAGGGTCGGGTAGGGTATTTCCCCCCCTCCCCTGGAACGGCCACTGCTTCCCCCTCAAAGGTGAGTGTGTATTTTAAATCAACCTTCTAAAGTTCCATTTGACCCTTAACCCCAGGTGATGTCTACCTACCTGCCTGCTGCTGCTGGTGTGGTGGGGGAGGGGGGGCAAGGAGTCAGGGTTGTTGGGGCGAAGTGGGGTTGTCTCTGTGTTGAACGTGCTTGTTCATCTGTGTGTCAGGTTTGCCTGTGTTGGGCTGTCCACTCCAAGTCGGGGTGTCTGAGGATGTCAGGATATCTGTGTTGGCTGGGTGTGTTGATGGGGCCTAGGTGAGACGGGGTTTCCTGGACTTGCTTCTCCCCAATGGGGACACCAGAGTGTCCCAGGGCTATGATGTCAGAGTTTTCTCCATGGGAAAAAAATGGGGTTTCACTGTGACAGCCCACTGATTCCGCTTGCTGTGCCTGAGTGAGTCTGCCTTAGGCCCGACGGAATGGAACACGGAGAGGTTCTTCCTTGTGAGCTGAGGCCCTCACAAGCCTAGATGGCCTGTCTAGGCTCTCAGTCTGCTTCAGCCAGCAGACATCAGATCTCTTGGGTGGCTCTTCAGCCTTCGGGGCCTCCTGGCAGGGTGACACGGGGCAGCAGGCTGGGGAAGTGTCCCTCGTGTCCTGGGTCTTTGCAGGAAAAGCTGCAGATGGAGGACAGGGCCTGTCTCCAAGGAACTCAGTGAAAATGGCAACAGGGTATGAGCAGGAGGCCCCCCCGGGCTGAAGGCCAACAGATCCTTAAATTCCTGTCCAGGGATCATGAGGCAGAGGCCCTGCATTCTGAGACAAGGGCTCTTTCTAGCTCCTTCTATCATGTTTTGATTTTTTCCTTAAGCACTCACTCTGCCCCCCAGAACTGAAACTGTAAGGAAGTGAAGAGAACCCCAGACTCTACCCACCTGCTAGTATTTCCCTCTGGAGAGCCTAAACCCTGGATCCCCTAGGGGAGGGCTGGCCATGGGGGGTCTGACAGAGAACCCCACATCCGTTGCCCACCCCCAGCCTCCTAGGAGCTGAGAGCCTGCAGCAGCCCCGAAGCCCCCACAGCCCCGCCTGTGGCTCGCTTGAGCTGGCTTCCTCCCCACCACACGCCCTGAGCGTGTGTGGACTGTGATTCAGAAACAGCAAGAGGAAAAAAAAAAAAAAAAAGAAAGGAAAAGGTTTTGTATAGTAAGCACTTTTGAAGGCGATCTGGGGCCCCTAATCCAGAGGTTTCCAACCACCCCAGCTAATGCTCCCTGACACTGTGTTTTGATATCATTACTACATTATACTCACAATTTTTGAGTGAAAAAATACAGTACTTAGAAAGTCGAAATTCATAAATAAATTCATGTCAAACCGCACTTAATATTGATTTTGTTAGTGTTCAGATTCAATAATAAGGTACTGCGTGCATGAATATTTAAATATAATCATCATTTCTGCATCTCCTAATGGCCTCTGCTCCTCTACACTCAATTTAAACACAATTTAAAAACTATAATGTATTGAAAAATACTAGGATTTAGCAATAAATCATCATGGGGAGATTCCAGGCCTCTTATAGGGTGGCTCGATATGGCTTTCTCTCGGGACTGTACAATTAGATTCATGTTTTTAAACTTCTCAATTATCCATATACCATAATTTTATGTGAAAGTTTGTTTCGCTTCCCCCCTTGCCCCCCCTGCTTCCCCCACCCCTCCGCAGCCCCCCCACCTCTCTCTGAAGGAAGCAGCAGAATACGGCTTAAGTGTCCTCTTAGCTAGAGTGGAGTGGGGTCAAAGGTGGCCGTCCTCAAACTGAATTAGAAGCCAGGCCTGCCAGAGGCAGCCGGCGCTGAGTCACTTAATCACATTATTTGGGAAAAATATAGGGGGGAAAGAGATAAAATGACTTAAAATGAACTTGCCAAGGAGGAAGTGGAGTTTTTAGATTTATTTAAAAAGCAATCCTTGGCCTGATGAAATAGGCTCAGGCCTGTGGTAGGATGCGGTGGGTTCCCAGTCCCCGAGGAGGGCAGCAGGGGCTGGGCAGCGCATTCCGTGGGGGGAGGGGGCTTCCAGCTGGTCCCTGAGCCCCACGGCTTCCTGAGGAGTCCCTGGAGGAGGTGGGAGTGTCGAGCGGGGGTGGGGCTCCTCTGGGACTCTGAAGGCTGGCTTTGGCATCTGTGAGGAGAAGAGGGTCCTTGGGGTTACCTGTGGGAAGCACAGGGCGTGGCAGGGCCCTGGGGACATCTGAGGATTTCAACGATGCCCCAGTGGCAGCTGACAGCATCTGGGAGTGATGGAGGGCAGAGGCAGATGAGGGCCCAACACTCAAAGACTCAAGATCCTTTGCTTGGAGCTCCATGCTGACGTGAAGCCCATTTTATAGATGAGGAAGTTAAAGCTCAGAGAGGGGAAGCTCTAAGTCCATGGTCACACAGCTTATGAGAGAGACTTGGGGCTTGCAGCCAGCACTCTTCAGATCCAACAAGCTTTGTTCCTGGCTCTAGGCTTCACCAGGAAGGTGCGGTTGAGGGGTGAGGGGCTGAACCTTGGTCTCTGAATTTTCCAGAATGTGTCTTAGCTGTTTGTATCCTGGGGTGTGGAGATGGAGTGCAGCCTGCTTGAGGTCTGAAGGATCACTGGAGTGGACCTGGGTCTGTTGCCAGGGGAACCCATACGGCGGACTGACCCTGAGGGGTGCCCCGAGGTCACCTGGAAACAAGTGGGGGGGGCTGCTAAGAATGGACATCTGGCTTTCTGGTTAAGGTTAGCCAAGTTGACCAAAGATGCCAGGTTAGGTGGGCCATATGGGGAGAAGAGGCCGCTTGGGGTGACCCTGTAGCTGTTTGTTGAGCCCAGAAAGGCACAGGAAGAGCCCAGCCCCCACTGGGAGGCTGTAGACACACCAGTGGCTCCAGGACAGCCCACTTCTCCTCACTGAGCCTTACACCCCCACTGTGAGCAGATGACAATGCCAGCACCTGGCACTTTAGTGTCCCTTGCATAGCCCTTAACACCCAGAATAGCTGTTATTAGATGGTCAGGCTCCGATCTGCATTGGGCAGGGGTATTTTTCCCCCCTCCCAGACTGCTGTTTCTGTTCCTTCTGTGGGTGCTGTGAACTCTGACTGGGCACGAGCCGGGCTCTTACCTCCATCTGGCTCGGCAGCAGCCATACCCACAGGACAGAGCCAGACACGGGACCCTGGCAAGCAGGGAGTTCAAGAGTGGGGCCATCAGGCTTCAGTCGCTCCTGAAGCCCACAGATTTCACAGACTCCTTCGGAGGCTGCGTCCTCTCTCTCTCACTCATTCGTATTCATTCATCCATTCGCTCATTCTGAAAACACCCGCCCGAGCCAAGCTGTGTGCACAGGCTGCTCCTGGTGGAGGACAGAGCCTTGCCTCCTCCTGTGGCCTCAGCCTCAGTTTCCTCCTCTGTGTGGAGGGGTTAGCTTTATCTTCTTTACTCACTTCTGCCTCTGTTGTGAGAAGTCACAGAGATGAAAAGGCACAAGGAAGAAAAAAAAAGCCACCCCACAGGAGCTAGGGGTCTTTCCCCAACAAACAGGCTGACATAAATGGAGGAGTTCTGCCTTGTCGGTGCCCTGGTCGGCCTGTCATGCTTCTGCATGGCCTCAGGTGGGAGGAGGGTAAAACACAATGAAAATAACGAGGGAGCTGGAAGCCACAGCAAGCTCTTTGACTCAGGGCAGTCACCAAGGCCATCTCTCCCAGTTTCTCCTTCCAAAAGGTCTGGGAAGGGGAGGGGAGAAGCTGGGGCATGTGGGAGGGTCCTGGTTGATGCTGCCACCTAACTCCTGTGCCCAGGCCCCTGTTTCCCTGGCAGGGTTATGGGTGTGAGGGAGGGACCTCCTCCCTCCTCCCACCTCCCACAACCCCATTCAAAGCTAATGTCTCAGGCCTGTGGGAGGAGGAGAAGGTTGCCAAGGAGCCTGGGCAGGGGGTGAGCACACCTACATTCTTGGGGCCAGGGCTGCAGCCGGTAGGGGCTTCCTCTGCCTCCCCAGGAATCTTGCAGACCTTCCCCTGACTCGCTCTGCCCCTCTTGACTCCTAATCACTTTCCGGGCCGCATACTGGCTTCGCGCTTCCCTCAGACCTAATTTTGCTTTTCTGTGAAGTGGGCAGTTTGGTAGACCCCTCTCACCATTGAGCCCCTCCCTCATGGCCAGCGGGTGTCACGTAGTCAGCCTTCCTTGTGATCCTTTAGTACCATTCCTCATGTTGTGGTGACCCCCCCCCCAACCACAAAACTATTTCCATTGCTACTTCATGACTGTAATTGTGCTACTGTTATGAATCATAATGCAAACATCTGATATCCAGGATATCTGATAAGAGACCCCTGTGAAAGAAGCTTTGCCTCCCAAGGGGTCATGACCCACAGGTTGAGAAGCACTGAGTCCCCAGGAGCAGGCACTGTAGAGAGCTTAGTGAGAATCACAGCAGGGGCATGCCCCCATGTCCCTGTGTGGCCCTGAGAACCTCCGAGGAGTCAAGTTTTAGGTTACAGAGGACACCAGCCATGCCCTGGTCTCCCCAGGCCCTATCTTGTCACTCTGTATCCAGGGCTCATTTTTTTTTCTAGAAAACAAGCGGCATTCATCACAAGTGACAGCTGGGCGTAAATGCAATCTCAGTTAGAGCCATGAATTGCAAATGCACGAGCCAGGAGGTTGCTCCATCGGAGCCCTCTGGGAGGGCCCAGCCTGGGACAAGGGTCTGGCCATCCATGAAGACATGACAAGGACCTAGCAGGGTGGAGGACCTCTTCCAGTCATCCTTGGCCAGGCTTTAGCAGCCAGCTCCTTTTGGGTCCTTGGGGTGGGACAGGGCTCCAGAGCCGGCAAAAGTGTGGCTGGCTGCGGGGGACTCCATCTACTTTTGTCCCTCTGAGATTCACCAAGGGAAAAACAAGACACCAGACAATAGGCTGAAGCGAGCTGGACAAGTAGGGAGGTACAGGAAGGTCCCTGGCCCTGACTCCGGCATCTCACCTGCTTGGCTCTCGGGAGAGCCTTGCACAGGGATCAGGAATGTGAATATGACCAGGAGGAGCCTAGAGTTTACCTCTCACTGCACATAGCCAGGACGTAGACCCCCTACACACACACACACACACACACACACACACACACACACACACACGCCCCTGGGCCCACCTACACGGCTCACATGTTCCCTGCTCTGCTCCATCCCAGGGCTGATGTCGCCTACGCACACATGTGTGTGCCCCACAGTTCAGTCCCTGCACACAGCCACTGCTCTCCGCACCCACGTGTGCGTCCAGGCCTCACCTGTCTGTGCCCAGCCTGCTGCCAGCCCAGCTCTGAGTCAGGGCGTGTCTGTCTGCCTCTGGCACCCAGTGTAGACGGGTGGGTTTGTTTTCCTTGTGTGTTTTGGGTTCAGGGGGAGAGAAAAAAAAAAAACTCTCCAAATGAGCTTCTCCTGGGGCGCTTTTCCCTTCTTTTTTTTTTTTTCTGCCCAGGTGTCTCTGAAGGGAACCTCATTGTCTGTTTCAAATTCATTTGCGCTTAACTCATCTGAAAGTTTTGCAAGAGCTGTTTGATGTCCAAGGAGCCTCTGAACACCCTTCCCCCCTCCCCACCCTTGTAATGAGCCCTACTCATGGAGGGAGACCTAGACCCGAGTCAAAGGCCCGTGCCCCCTCCCTTCCCCAGTGTGGGAGGAAAGTGCTCAAGGGGAAAGAAAGGCCAGGAGTGGCCTGGCCTGGAGTTGGAGAGCCAGCTTGCCCCCTGCCTTGGGACACACCATTTCACAGGACATCTCCGCGCTCCCCATCCAATGAGTGCAGCCCCGCTGGGTGCAAGGCCCAGCTGTTGGTGCTCTAAGCCGACCCCACTAATTAATGGGTGCCTGCGAGGGCTGACCCAATTCGCCCCCAAATTAATCTCAATTACAACGATTTGGTAAGAGCCAATCTAGCCAGCCTGATGGAGCCGGGATTTCATCACCTGAGAACAAGGAGCCAGGACAGCTCAGTCCTGATGTTATCAGCGGGGGTGGAGTGTAAGGGGGGGTGCTGGGTGGGGCTTTCGGCCTCAGGCATCTCAGCACTTATCAGCGCCATCAAATTAGTTCACACCAGCTAATATTCACATTGGCAGCCTGGTCCACCATCCCCACACCCCCTTCCCAATGGCCAGGGATGGGGGATTATCACAGTCTCAGCAGGTCCCACCAGCCCATGGAGCGGAGGAGACTGCTGGCTTGCCTGTGGAAGAGAGATGGTTAGCTCAGAGACTCCTAGTATCGCAAAGCTTGGGATCTAGAAAACCTTGTCCAGTCTGGTTGCCACCCCTGGGCACAGTGAGACGAGGCTGGAACAGATTGGCCCTCAGTGGCTTCGAGGTTCCCAAAGGCCTCTCCTACCTGGTAGCACCGGTTGCTTCCTACACTCCCCCCCTGAGGCAGGGCAGGGATCAGCGACTCCATTTTACAGAAGGGGAAGTAGAGGCCCAGGGAGGAGACACACTGGGTGGGTGAGCCAAGGAGCAAGCAGGGCTCCAGCAGGGGACGGGACTCCTGGCCTAACGCTCTTCTCCTGGGAACACAGACGGCAGACCACACGTCTCCCCACCAGCCACACACGTTTGGCTGCCGCCCCTGTGACCTTTGTTTCCTCATTCGCAAATGAAGGTGAAAATATTATAACAACAAAACCTGCCCCAAGCCCACCACGGCAGGCAGGCTTTACACACTAGAGCCCTGGGCGACTGTGAACACATCCCATCCCATCCCGTCCCATGCCATCCGTTGTCTTTATAGACAGTGATGGATGGAGATGGTTGTTGTACCTGAGAGCCTCCAGCTGCTCCTCAACTCCCCAGCCACGGGAGTTTTTCCAGGTGACAGGGGAGCCTGTGGTCCCCTCCTTGGGGCACATTAGGATGCTCTGATAGCAGGGTCCGGGTAGCCGGAGCTAACAGAAGGGGGAAGTGGTGTAAGGGGCCACTCCTTGTCACCTCACCCACCACATCCCGAAGTGCAGACCCCTGTGTCAAGCTACTCCAGCTCCTCCCACAGGCTGAGTGGGCTTTAATCTGGCCTCCCTGGTCGGCAGGGTGTGGGGACAGCTCTTGAATACACTTGAGCGGGCAACCCAGGGGACATTTAACACAGCTTGGGCTGGTTACAAGCCTTTTCCTCCTGGCCTCCCTCCACCTCTCCCCGAGGCAGGCCTGCCTCTCCGGCCATGCTCCACCCCTCATCCCTATACCTTGCAGTCTTCCCACCCCAGGAAGCCACCTTTCATCCCTGGGCCTGGCTTGGCCAGCTGAGGAGGGGCCTCGGGTTTGAGCGGAGCCCCTTTGGTGCCCTCTCTGACTGGTGCCCAGTGGTATCTACCCACACCAGCCACATGTGCCTGCCACCCTGAAAGGGAGCACCAGCCCCGTGAGTCTCCTGTCTGCCCCCCCACTTCCCGCAAACCCAGTGGCAGGATGATTGATTTTGCGGGAAGCACAGTGCTGAGGGTGGGGGTGGGGAGCCGGGGCGCCAGGGGATCCTCACTCCATTTGCTTGTGGCTGTGAGTCAAAGCTGGGTCCCACTGGGCACCATGTGAGGTGTTCCCCCGCCACTCAGCTCTGCTGGGGCGTCTTGGGATCTCTGACAGGGAGTCCAGAGCCACAGGCTGCCTGGCAGCATGGAGGGGCCTCTGTGGCATTGGGCTTCTGCTAGGTCCCTTAGGTGATGTGGCTGACAGCTCCCCGGTGAATAGGGTATGTATGGTGAGGGTGATTGCTCCAGCCCTCTCTAGCTTGGTATACATTTTTCAGGCACCTTATGGTCAGGGTAGAGTCATGGGAAGAGGAGCAGCCACCAGTCTGGCTGGATTCCCTGCCCTTGGCCTAGATTTAGGGGTCTTCAGAGCTTACTGGGGACCAATATGGGGAGAAAGGGGAGCTCAGAGCTATATAACAGCCATTGGTATGTGTGTTACACACACACACACACACACACACACACACACACACATGCACACACAAACACACTTGAGCAAACACCTGATGAAGGCATGAAGTATCATGTGGTGACATGAATAAATAGCAGATGGGTGAAGGCCAGGAGCATACCCATCTGTGGGCTCCCACATGCCAGTAGCCTCAACAGGGACAGGAAGTGAGATTGTCTCCTGGTCCTGCTGGAGTCGGGACAGACCGAAACCCAGGGCAGGGCATGACTCAGGGTGCTGTGAGTCAGTAGGCTGCCCAGCCTGGCCTGGGAAGCTCCCTGGATTCAGGCCTCCAGGAAAACAGGCGATGCCTTCCCACTTGTCACACCTGGCCCTGCTTTCGGGCTTGGCACCAGTGTAGGTGAGGTGCTGCCATTCCCTCTGGTAACACACAAGAAGGAGAGCCTTCAGCTGAAAAGAAGAGAGTCAGGAGACTTCCCGGACAAGGGACCTGCAGATTGCCTTTAGGATGGAGGGGAGGAAAGAGGAAGGGGGGGAGGAAGAGTGGGAGAAGAGGGGAGAGGAAAGATAGGGGAGGAGGAGAGGGGGCAGAACAGTCAGAGGAGAGGAGAGGGAGAAGTGAAATGTAGGATGGGACATTGAAAGAACTTGAGGAAGAAGGGTGCCTTGATTGGATGAAGGGAGAGAGGTGGTTTCTGGGAGCAGAAGGTAGCCAGGGTCAGAGAGTCAGGAGTGAGGGGGTCAGGGGTTGGTCTTCTAAGGAAGACGGCAGGCCTTGTGTGAGATCTGAGGAAGTCCCTATAGCTATCCTTGGGTCAGTCAGGGCCGCAGGGAAGACAGAGCACCTCCCACAAAGCATCCAAGGACGACCTGAAACCATGTCCAGATGGGGGCGGCACCCCACAACCCTACCTGAGGTTTACTCAAAGGACTGAGTCTTGAATGTTAAGGAGTGAGTGGGCCAGCATTGGGGGGGTGTGTGGTGGGGGGTCAGTGCACAGGGAGGGCATCTCCGATGAGCAGAGGAACCCCAAAGACAGGACAGGCCCAGGCTCCCAGGCTCGACTGCAGAAGTCTGAAGTGACCATGGCAACCCTTCCTGGGTGATGGCAGCACCCAGATATCCCCAGGGCTACCTCACATCCAGACCTTTGCATGAGTGAACAGCAAGGAGCTCATTCTTCCTCTGCACGTGAGAATTGTGGCTTGCTTGGAAGTATCATGGCGGCACAGTAAAGGCTTGGAGCAGAGTGTTCTCTTTCTCTCTTTCTCTCCATGCCTGTAACATATGTAATTAGTTTATTATGACTGAGAAATGGATATATGCTTAATGACTTCGGATGTCAGTGACATGGGCAGCTCCCCATAGCTTTTATTTCAACAGTGATTTCAACTATTTTTTATTGCATTTAAAAATTATTTTGTGTGCCCACCTGTCTACTATCAGACTCACCTAGTCTCTCGAAATCATGGCTTTATTACCAGTGGACACACTGTGGAAGCAACATTTGGGAAATACTGACACGTCCTTAAAAAAGAAGCAATAAACACTACTCCTTCCTGGGCTGGGGAAAGGGCTTAATGGGTAAGGCACTTGTGAGAGCTCAAGGATCTGAGTTCAAATCCCCAGGACCCATGTAAAGTCCAACTCAGAAGCACCCACCTTTGTAATTATAAAGCTCCTCTGGGGAGACAGACTACTCCCCGGGGGCCTGTGGGCCAGCTAGCCTGGTGTGTGTGCAGGACAAACAAGAGAGGCTATCTTAAAACATAGTAGAAGTTGAGGAACAGTCCTGACAGCCTTTAATCTCCACATACATGTGCATGCATTAAAATGAGATTTGCTTTATTTTAAAAACATGTGTGTACCTGTGTGTGTCTGTGTGCATGTGAGTACAGATGCCTATGGATACCAGGAGACTCTGGAGTTGGAGTTACAGGACGTTGTGAGCCACTGTATGTGGATGTTGGCAATTAAACTCTGGTCCTCTGTAAGAGCAGCAAACACTCTTAACCTCTGAGCCACCTCTTCAGCTCCATCACCGTCTTTTCTAGTCACATGCACAGGGGAATGTATATACGCACACAGACACCACAGACATATGTGCATCACACACGCACACACACACTCTCTCTCTCTCTCACACACACACGCACAGCAAGTCCCTTTCCTGATTACTAACCTTTGCTGTTTTACATCCGTTGTATGAAATACAGAAAATGTGATATATTGGTCTCTCAGCATCTCAGCCTAGAAAAAAACTCCTATTATTATTATTTCAGTCCACTTTTAGCTTTCCTTCTTCTTTTTCCATTTGGTCTGTGTTCTAACTCAGGGCCTCCCACTCAAGCTGGGCAAACCACTCCCCCAACCATTTGGTAGGTTCTAGACAAGGACTCTCCACTGTGGCATGGGCTTCTCCCCCAACCTTTATCTTTTTAATCTTTGACCCCCTTGGCAGCAAAGGAAATGCCGACATCTAAACCTCAATTGGGATCATACAGTTTCGTATTCTGTTTTTGTTTTCTGCATGCTAATGACTTAATAGCTACAAAAGAATATGTGTGCTATTTAAAGAGTATTAACTAGGGCTGGAAAGATGGTTCAGTGGTAAGGAGCACTGGCTGCTCTTCCAGAGGTCCTGAGTTCAATTCCCAACAACACAATGATGGCTCACAACCATCTATAATGGGATCTGATGTCCTCTTTTGTCAAGCAGGCACAGAGGCAAATAGAGCACTCATATACATAAAGTACATGAATAAATATTTAAAAAGTAATAACTAAACAGGTATCCACCACTGGATCCCTGAGTTACATCCTGTTTCACTTAGTATTATGCTCTGGATGTTTCCTCATGCCATTAAATATTCCTTGAGAACCTGAATTTTAATGGCCTACTGGTAGTCCTTCAAAGAGACCATATTTTATTTAACAAATCCCATCTTCTTGGAAATTTAGATTGCTCCCAACTTTTTGCGATTAAAAGGACATGGTGAAGAAAACTATAATATGCAAATTTTGCCCATAAGCAGGACAACCAGGATTTCTTTATTCAAAGCAGATAGAGGGGTTGGAGAGATGGATGGATGGATGGCTAAGAGCACTGGCTCTTCCAGCAGGGGGGCGTTTGGATCGCAGCACCCACATCATGGCTCACACTTGTCTCAAACTCCAGCTCCAGGGAAGCTGATGCCCTCCCTTGCTTCCTCCAGCACCCGCGTTGTCACATACAAACATGCCGGAAACATTAATACACAGAAATAAAAAAATTAAACCTTTTAAGAAAAGAAGACAGATAGAAATAGAATTTTGGGAGAGTGGGAGTTTGGGGCTGAGGAGATGGCTCGGTGCGTGAAGCCGTCGCCGTGCAAGAATGAGGACGTGCGTCTCTAACACTTGTGCGAAGGTGGGTGCAATGGTCTGCGTCTGTCACCCCAGCCCTGGAGGGGCAGAGACAGGTGGATGCCTCGGGGGTAGTCACTGGCCAGTCAGTGTAGCTGCAACAGCGAGCTCAGGCCCATGAGAGACCCCGCCTCAAAAAACACCTGTATACAAGTTCATTGAGATGTACAGCGTTTGCGCTAGGCAAGCATCGTAATGGCGTCTTTAATTTAGCCATATGTGACGTTTTTGTTTGCCAGTTACTTAAAATAAAGTGTTTCCATTTTTTAAAAGTGGGGTTTGTGGAGAGTGATAAATGGGAATAATTGAACTCTACCTCTGGTTTCTATGTACACACACGCTCAAACACACACCCAAGTCAATGTTGTTGTTTTTTAATTACAGTTATTTATTTTCCTCAGGTGGAAGGGGGCCGTGCACACACCACAGCACATGTGTGGAGATTCAGAGAACAACTTGTGGGAGTTGGTTCCTGTCCACTACCAGGTGGGTCCCAAGGCTCAAACTCCTGTCTTAGGCATGGTGGCAATCACCTTTAACCACTGAGCCATCTTGGTGGCCCATGTCAAAGCTTTTTGATAACTACAGCCAACAGGAGTTTCCTTGCCAGGCATAACCAGACAGCTTTTTAGATGCAGCCAGTAGCTTCTATTCTTGTCCCCACTGTGCAGATGAGCAAGCCGAGGGCTGAGAGAGGGGACTGAATCACTCTTAATCACATCCAAAAGGGCAAAGCTGGAGCCTGAGCCGCAGCGGGCTGGCTCCCGAGCCTGGACTCTCAGCTGCTCATCCATGCTTTGTTTTGTTCATTCATGTGATACTATTTCTTGCTGTAGCAGGGCAGCCTTACAGATGGCAGGTGGCAGCCTACACTGTGTGGAGGCGACAGACAGCATAATGAGGCACTCTCTAGGCTGTTAAAAGGTGGTCGGTCAGCCCTGCAGCCATAAGAGCTGCCTTAGGAAACAGAGCTGTTGAGAGCAAGACGGAGAGTGGTGGGGAGGCCAGCTGAACCGCAGTCAGAGTAGCAAGCCAGCGGGGAGGTGAGGGAGGACCGGTGCTCTCCTGAGCTCTGAGGGGAGATCCTTTCCAGGCAGCGGGATCTGCCTGTGCAAGGGCACTGAAGCAGGAGTGGAATGACTGCCTCAGGCTTGGTAGGACCCGGGCAGATGAAGATGGGAGGTCAGAGAGCTAGCAGAGGAGGTGCCAGCTCCAGGGTTCGGGGGCGCCGAGCAGTCTTGGGCTGAGGCAGCTGCTGGCTGTGCATGCTCTCAATAGAGAAGCGGTGTCATCAAGCGGCATGGGAGGGCAGGCTACCTTCGTGGCTGAGGCAGAGATATGGTGACTGGGTCAGGCGGGGTGTGTGGAGGAGAAAGATGTTTACTCTTGGCCCCTGTTGAGGACTGGAGTTCACAGGACATCAATTCCTCGATAACAGAATCAGGGAGGAAGGGAGGGCATGCAGCTCCGCTGTAGAGTGTAGGCCTTGCATGCACAAGACCCTGGGTTCGATCCCCAGCTCTGCATGTGTAGACCAGGCATGGTGGAGCATGCCTGTGTTCTTAGCACTTGGGGGATAGGGGCAGGAAAACCAAGAAGCTAAAGATCATCCTTGGCTACCAGGAGAGCTTGAAGCCAGCCCGGACTGCTTGGGACACTGCCTCAAAGAAAACAAAGAATGAAGACATTACAAATAAAACGGAAGAGCGGCTCGGTGCTTACCCAGCGTGCAGGAGATCTTAGTTTCCATAGCCAGCTCTTGGGGAGAAAAAAAAAGCACCAGTTCAGAGAGGGGGCTCAAGGAGGCCTGTAGATTTGGGGCTGGAGCTCTGGAGCAGGGGGCGCTGTTACTATAGCTGGGGAGACCGTGAACTGTGAACTCACACACTGATCCCTGCTGGATACTCCTAAGGGCGTCTGGAAACCTTGAAGTCACCGTGAAGAGCAGCTGTGCGACGGACTCTGGCCTGAGCTATGGGTGGGAACGGTGGGCTAAATTCAGGGCCGCCTGTGGGTTCCCTGTTCAGGCTATTTTGGGAGCCTGTGCCAAGGTGGTGCCTCCACCAGTTAGGTTCCTGGTAACTCCGGAAGGAGAGCACTCTACCTACTCTGGGCTGGACCCGTGTCATCAGAACGAAAGCAAGCAAGCCTTGTTTTCTGAAACACCGAGGTTCCAAGTCTGCAGTTCGTTGTCCGGCATGCTTTACCCTAGTTGGCTTGTCTGCAGAACTTCCACAGAAGGCTGTGCATTTCATTCAGGCCACACACTGGTGGAAGGTCGGGGTCCCACACATGTGAAGGAGTTCGTTACAGCCACGCTCGTGGTCTCCCAGGCTGCTCATTTTTGCTTCTCAGCTGCTCTGAAGAGCCTGAACCACCCTGCCCCCAGCTCCAGACTTGCCACAGCTACCTCTTGGCAGGGGTGACGGGCAAGTGCTCAGTGCGGCTGTGGCTCAGGGTCTGGGGATAGTGACAGGAATGTGGATACGTGCGCTTGGCCCAGCTGCTAGCGCCAGGAAAAAGCCTCTTGGGTTGGGCCAGGCCACACTGAGGGGTGAGTACACCCTCCAACTTTTGTGTGTTCTGCACAGACTTTAGGCACAGGCCCAGCAGGGGGTATGGCTTGCAGAACCACCAGTCACATTTGAGGTGGGTGTTAATGTCTATAGGTACCCCGCCCCCTTATACAAGGGATGCGCTGGGTGTCTCACTCTGGCTGGAGTTCATGTCTTGCTGGCCAGCCTGCCCACAGTTTAAAAAAGCAATACGTCTTTCTAAAGGTTTATGTGTGTTTTGTGTGTTCATTTTCACTCTGTGTGTGTGACATATACATACGAGTTCACGTGTGTGTGTGTGTGTGTGTGTGTGTGTGTGTGTGTGTGTGTGTGTAGGCCAGAAATTGACATCCACCTTATTTTTTAGACTCACTGAGCCTGGAGCTTGCTGATCAGGCCAGGATGGCTGGCCTGTGAGCTCCAGGCATTGTCTTGTCTCCACCTCCCCGCTGGAATTATAGGTAATTGTTGCCCAGCATTTTACAAGCCTGCTGGGATCTGAACTTAGGCCTTAGCTCTTGTGCCATGAACACTTTACCCACCGAACCGTCTCCCTAACTTCCCATCACCAGCTGTCTGTAGCTTAGTGAAGCATTTCTTTCTGATCTTCAGGGGCCTTTCTGAGCTGGAGGCAGACTAGGTGTGAAGCAGACAGGTGGACAGAGAAGCCAGTGGCTCTGAGAGAGGTGGAAACGACAGATCTAATTTCAGGAATTGCCTGAATGTGCTTGGTGTTTAAAGACTGAGGCATGGGGGGCAGGTCGCAGAGGATGGGGATGGGAGGTCCCAGGGAGGGGGCATGTGGAGAAGGATCAAAGGGCTCTCCAAGGCTTTCCAGTGTCCACAAGGAAGACTCCCCTTTGTTTTGGAGTGCAAACAAGCAAAAGCGTCAGCCACAGCAGAACTAGCAGAGCGGCCAGGGAGACTCAGAAGAAGGCCCCCAACAAGCCAGAACTGGTGGTAGAGGCCTGATCTTGGTGCCCAGGAGGCCCAGGCAGGAATAATAAAAGTTCCAAGCTATCCTGAGTTACACAATGAAATCCCTTTTAAAGGAAGGGAGGAAGGGAGGGAGAGAGGGAAAGTGGGCTCTCAGGAAGACAGTGACTTCTGACCACCTCAGACCTGGGTCCTGGGTCAGCTTCTGGCTCTCATGAGTGCCATGGACAAAGCATGTGTGGACAGGGCTCAAGGGAGGCCCAGAAAAGAGGCAGAAGAAGGCAACCAGCTAAGCTGCTTCCCAAGCATCTACCTGGCAGGGGGCAGCAGGTGGGAGCTGGAGCAGAAGTGGTGGAGGAGGGAAGGACCTGCCAGAGGAAAGCAAGGCTGTGGCAGAAGAGTCAGGATACCTGAAGCTTTCTGCCACCACAAGTGACCCAGCCTGCTGTCTGGGAGGTAAATGGGGGTGGCGTCCAGAGGAATGTGTTAGCCAGAGATGGCAGAAACCACACTTCCAGTCCCCTCCCAGGACTGCCACAGTAGCCCCCCTACCCTGGGGAATTGAGACCCTTTCAAGCAAGCCTCTTTTCCTGGGATCTGGTTCCCAGTATTTCCTGCAGGGTCAGGAATTAGGATTCATGCTCTGCTGGGCAGACGCTGTCCCACGGGGCTACATCCCCAGACCTTCAGAGAGGTTCATTAACTTGCCCAAGGTCACACAGCTGTTGAGCAGCAGAACTAGAATTCAATCTTGATTTTGCCCCCCCCCCCCCCCAAGCTGCTCCGATGTCCAAGGTGGGCCTGGCTGATTGGGCTTCCCGATCAGCCTGGCTGTGCATTCCTTCAATGTGAGTGCCTGGGTTCCCCAGTGAGGTGGCAGGTCAAGAGTGATCCCCAAAGAGCTGGCTCACCCAAGTTCACAGGAATGCAAAAATGCTGTTAGGAGAGCTGTTTAAGGGTTGGTTGTGGAAATGCAAAGACAGGAATCCAAGTGTCTGGGGTCAGAGGTCAGAGGTCAGAGAAGTACCAGGGGTCAGAAAAGCCTTGGGTGGCTGGACCCCGAACTACCAATCCTGCTGTGGTAGTTCACTCCTGTCATGCAGGCAATCAGGAGGCTGAGGCAGGAGGACCACTGCAGGCCAGACTGAACTTCTGAGTGCCTGGCTCCTGTCTCACAGAAACAAAAGAAACGTCAGCCCTGGTGGTGTGCTCAGTGGGGGTTGTTTCAAGACCTGTCTGGGCGCTATGGCGCAGTCCTGACAGAGGACTCAGCACTTGCACAGGGCTAGAGGCCGGAGAGGGAGAGGTGAGGGCTGTGCGCCTGCCGGTTGGCTAGGTCCCCGCAGCACAGCGTCTTGCAGGAGCCAGCTCGCCCCGCCCGCGGGGGTCGCCCGTCCCAGGCCGGGGGCTTCTAATGCGCCCACAGCCTTTCCGGGGAGCGGTCCCCGCCGCGCTAATGTGCGGTCGCCCCGCCCGCTAGCAGTGGTGCCCCCGCGCCGACCCCAAGCGCAGATCGATATGCATCAGGCGGCGGGCAGCCCCGTCCCCTCCCTGCCCACACCCCTCTCTCTAAGCTCTTGTCCTTCCTCTTCTCTTCCCAAGACCCGCCTCCGCCCTCTGGCTTCCGTGGAGCCTGGGAATCCCCCGGTGAGAGGGCAGGCGGCTTAGGGCCAAAGCCATGGTCAGTTGTCACCCAAGGCAGGGGTCTGGGGATGAGATGAATGAAACACTTCAGTGCAAAACTTTAGGGGTGATGGTGGTCCCTGCACAAGAGAAGTCAAGATAAGGAGAATTAATGCCGGCTTTCTTAGCATGCAGGAAGTCCCAGGCTTGATCCTCAGCGGCACAGACATTGGATGTGCTGGTGCACACTTGTAATCCCAGCATTCACTCTGGAGTGGAGGCAGGAGGATCTGAGGCTACAAAGTGAGTTTGGGATAAGGGAGATCGCATCTCAAAATAAAATGAAAAGGCCTAGGGGAAGGTGGCTCAAAGGCTCAAGAGCTTGCTTTGCAACGGAGAGTCCACAGTTCAGATCCCCAGAGCCCCTGAGAAAGATGGCAGGTATAGGGGCACCCTGCTAACCCCAGGTGGGCAAGGGGGATCCTCAGAGCAAGCTGACTAGCTAGACCAGCCAGACTGGGGGAGCCCCAGGCTCGCCAAGAGACCCTGTCTCGGTAAATAAGTTGGGGAGTGGGGCCAGCGTGGGGGCACAGCGGTGACATCACTTACTGAGTGACCCTGGAGACCTGAGCTAGATCCAAGGAACCCACTGGACGGAAGGAGAGAGCCGACTTCCGCGCATGCTCCATGGCAGGCGTTCAGAGTCATCCCCCATACCACGATAACAAGAAAAAAGAATTAAAATTAACAAAAAAAAAAAAAAAAATGAACAAGAAAGGTGGAGAGTGGTAGCGGTGAGCAGAAGTGATCCATACCTTCCCAGGTGCACACACGAACGTCTGAGCACCAGCACACACGCCCACGGGCATACATCCGGGCACACACACCACGTACACAAAACACATACAATAGCTGACTAAATACAAAAAAATTAGAGGAAAAATTAATGCAAAAAAAAATCCTCAGTGATCAAAAATAAATCAAAATTTTAAATGAAGCTAAGATCAGTAATGGCTGAGCAGAGCCATATTGGAGCCTGGGGCAAAGGGAAAAAAAAATCAAGAATCTGGATCCTGTTTCATTTAAATGTTGAATACTTTGTTCATCACAGATTGTTCACTGGGGGATGGAGTGCGGCTGAAATTCGCTTTCGGGACCAGCAACGACTGAGGAGACAACTGACTGACTTGAACAAACGCCATCACCTTGCAGACCTTAGAAATACTGCTGGGGGAAGGGCTGCATGCAGGCCCTCCTTGGGCCAGGTCCGAGCTGTATCCCCAGCAGCCCCGCCCCCTTTTCAAGCTGTGGTTGTTGCAACAGGGTCCCATGTAGCCCAGGCTGGCCTTGAACTTGCTAGGTGGTAGAGTCTGGCTTTGAACTCTTCTTCGTTCTCTTGCCTCCTGAGCTCTGGGTCTGCAGGCATGTGGCACCACTCTCAATGCAGTAAAAATTACTTTTTTTTTTTAAGGCAACATCATTCGTGCTGACCTGGGGCTCTCCATCCTCCTGACTCAGTCTTAGGGTTGTAGTACCACGCCAATTTTCTTTCTCTCTTTCTTTCTTTCTTTCTTTCTTTCTTTCTTTCTTTCTTTCTTTCTTCCTTCCTTCCTTCCTTTCTTTCTTTCTTTCTTTAGTAAAAAAAAAAAAAAAAAAAAAAACAACTTCATGCCTTTACAAGGTAATTTACTTGCCACACGATTCACCCTTTGAAGGTTTTCTGTGCCATGATTTTCACTATCTCCAGAGCCCTGCGGGCATCACCCAGTCAGCTTTAGAGTACTGCCATCAGCCTTCCAGAAGCCTGTGACCACAAGCTAACACCCATTCTCTTTGGTGTCCCCAGACCCTGTCAATGAGGATATTTCCGTCTCTGCATAGATGGGATCGTAGGCTGGTGGCCTCTTGCATCTCAGGGTTCACAGCTGTGATAGCATCTGTCAGTCCATCTTTCTTCACTGTGTGCGTGTGAATGTGCTGTATAAAGCCTGTGCCTGTTGGTGCATATGGCTGTTCTCATGGGCGAGGAGGCTGGAGGAAGACGCCTTCTGTTCTGCCCTATCAGCTTCCCCTTTATTCCCTTGAAAGAAGGTCTGTAAAGGAACAGAGCCTAGGCTGGTGGCCAATAAGTCTCAATGATCCTCCTGTCTCTGCTCCCCACAGTGCTGGGGTTACAGGCAGCATGGGGACCTGGGTAGCTTTTTATGTGTGCGTTGGCAATTTGAACTCAGGTGTTCATTCTCTTCTACAAGTACTCTTACCCACTGAGCCATCTCCCGGCCCCAGTTGTGCATTTTTCACATTTTCAGATCATGGGCCGTTGTGTGGATAGTCCTGATTTCCTCATCCATCCCTCAGCTGAGGGTTATTTGGGGTGCTCCCTGTGCCTACTCTTCACCTTTTATGAATAATGCATTTATGAGCACATGTGCCCACCTTTTCTGTGGACCTATGCCTTCATTTTTATTATATTTCAACGACTCCTCGTGCACACTAGTACGGGTGCACGAACATGCCTGCCTGTGTGTGGGTGCATGCATGCGCACGTGTGTTCACGCATGAGCTCGTGGGTGTGTGTGTGGGTGTGTGTCCCTGGTGGAAATCAGAGGACAATTTGCAGGAGTCAGTTCTCTCCATCCACCGTGTAGTTTCTGGGGATCAAATACAGATTTTCAGTCTTGGCAGCAAGCCATCTTATCAGGCAGAGACAGGGTGTCTCTGTGTAGCCCTGGCTGTCCTGGAACTCACTCTGTAGACCAGGCTGGCCTCGGACTCAGAGAGCCTCCTGCCTCTTCCTCCCGAGTGCTGGGATTAAAGGTGTGCGCCACCACGCCTGGCTAGTCTCTTATAATTATTTCTCTTGTGTCTACCCCTAGAAGTATGGGGCCTATGATAACTGCATATTTAACATTTTAAGCAATTGCCAGAGCTTTTCCCAAAATGTTCGGACTATGGTCCTTCCCTACACTGAAAGTGTAGGTGGGTTTCTGTTTCCCCCCATCTTCACTAATATGCACTCACTTCAGGCCTTTTTCTATCCTTGTCTCCCTAATACCACAATGGGGTGTTTCTTCTGATTTCCTCATGGCTTGCACGTCTTGTGTGCCTACAGCACATCCGTTTGTTTGGAGACCTATCTGCTCAGATGCTTTGCCCTGCGTTCACATATCTCAATTCCCTCTTTTGTAGGTGCTGTCCTAAACACATGCAATGTTCTGACTGCCTTCTTCGAGCCACCATACTTGGAACATCTGTCTGTGGCCTCTATAGAGCTCCCTCACTATCTTCTTAAAGTTCAATTGTGTCTGTGGGTGTGCGCACACATGCGCTATGAGTGTGTTCAGGTGCCCAGGTGGTACAAAAGAGAGCAGCTGAGCCTTTGGAGACTGACAGGTGCTTGTGAGCTGCCTGACATGGTGCCGGGACCCAAACGTGGGTCCTCTGAGGAGCCAGACTAGGAAGTGCTCTTAACCACTGAGCCCTGACGTGCGTCTTTAAATGAGTCTTTCTAGACGTAAGAACCTGAGAAATGGAACTCCTGGGTCCATCACTTGCTCCTTCCCTCCTTTGGACACAACATCTCACTGAGTATCCCAGGAGGGCTTCAACTTTTGGTGGTCCCCCTGCTGCAGTCTCCCAAGGCAGTGTGCCAAGTGCATGTGCCGTACACTTGACTCTAATATTCATTCATTTAGACGGGACTCCAAGTGTCTCAGGCTGGCTTTGAACTCACCATGTAGATGAAGATGGCCTTGAACTTCTGACCTCTTGCTTCCACTGCTGGGTGCTGGCATTACAGCACCATGCACAGCATCATGTCTAGTTTTATGGGGCACTAGGGATAAACCCAGGACTGAAAGTGTGCTAGACAAGCACCCTTGCCCACTGGGCCGAATCTCCAGCCCCTGCACCAAGTATTTATGATTGTGCAACATATGCCAGGCCCCATGGGCGAAGACACTGTAGGCTGGTGTTTGCCATGCTTAGACGGCCATCCTCCAGAAGCTGTGGGGCGCTGTCAGCCTTGGGCAGCATGCTGGATGGTTGATACACACGGAGCCCCAGTGTAGGCAGTTTTCTCAATGACTGGATCCTGGGTCAAGGCTGTTCTGTTCAACTACATAGTTCCAGGCCCTCTGGTGATTTTGGCACAACTCAGACCCAGTGACCATTAAAGAACTTGCCACCTTTCTGCAGACAGACTAAAATGTAGAGACAACTGATTCTTCCAAGAGCTCGGGGTACAGAGGCTGTAAATTCAAGAGGTTTGACCACGAATAGAAGAGAATAAAAAGGACGGACTTGAGCTGTGACCCTCAGGGTCACGGCAGACTCGGGACAGACCTATGACAGGAGTCAGTTCTTCTTTGGGGACCTCTCTAGAGAGTGGGGCAGACACAGGTGGGACAAGAACAAGAATGGAGGTGGCAGTCAGGTAGAAAGGCTCTCAGGGTAGGGAGAGGCCAGGTGTGGGTGGCTTGGGCCAGTCAGGCAGAAGGGGAGGGAAGGGCCCGGATCTCAGATGTGGTCTGAGGATAGAGCAGGGACAGCCACTGCAGGTCGGGTGGTGAGGACCAGGCGGAAGCTTGGCTGGGGAAGGAGGAGTTTGAGGTACAGAGCAGGAGGTGAGGGTAGGAATTCGAGTATCTGTCTGTCCTCAGGCTGAGGAGGCAGAGGCAGATGGGAGATGTGCTTTCGGGATGGTCAGAGTTACCACACACGCCTCAGTGCTCAACTCAGCAGCCTCAAGCCACATATGGCCTCTGAGTTCTGGAAATGAAGCTAACGGGACTGAGACATGCTGTCACGATAAAATGGGCTTTGGATTTCAAAGGTGTAGGACGAAAAAGGGGGAGTGTTAGCTCATTAATGGTTTTTATGCCAATCACAGCTTGAAATGATAAGATTTTGGGTACATTCATTTTGGAGCATTTAAATTATTTCATGTTTAAAGTGTGGCTTTCAAAAACATTTTAATTGGGGCTGGGATGATGGCTCCGTGGAGAAAGCGCTCGCTAGGCAAGCTTGAGAATTGGAGTTCAGGTCTTCAGTCTCAAATGAGGCAGAAGGGAAACACGAATGTTTGAGTTTGTCCTCTGACTTCCACATATGCGTCCATGTCTCATGCACGTCTGTTTACATACACGTGAACATGCCGGCACTGACACGTGTACACACACACACACACACACACACACACACACACACACACACATCATATAGACACATCAGCTGCCTGAGTGAGACAGCTGGACAGCACTGCTTTAGATGCTTTCTCCAGCTGTAGAGCAACAAAGTCGCCCTGGCAATTGAGGTGAGTAGAGGCCCCAGGGCTAGTCTTCCCCGTAGAGGGGGAAAGAGAATCACTGGGAGGAGAGAGGGCAGAGGAGGAGAGTCTAACTGTCCAGGGAGCCTGGTAGAGAGGGCTGTGAGGAGGGCGTGTGACCACCCCATGAAATGCTGGTGGGGGTGGAGATCCTGCCTCACTACGCCTGTAATCTCAGAGGCAGGAGGATCAAGAGTTTAGGGCCAGCCGGGCAGTGGTGACGCATCCCTGTAATCCCAGTGCTCAGGAGGCAGAGGCAGATGGATCTCTGTGAGGCCAGCCTGGGCTACAGAGTGAGTGCCAGGACTGCCAAGGCTGCTAATGCAGAGAAGCCTTATCTCAAACAAAACAAAACAAAAACAAAAACAAACAAGAAAAGAGTTTAGGACCAGCCTTGGCTACGTAGTGAATTAGAAGCCAGTCTCAACTATATAAGACCCCATCTCATAATTAACAAGCCAATCAACAAACAGAAAACAAAAACAAAACAGAACAAAATCCAAAATGAAGCCAAAAAAAAAAAAATAAAGTTACATTAGCATGTGTGAGGCCACAGCTGAAGAGCAGCTTGCCCGCAGCTGGCATCCCTGAGTCCCTGCTGTACCAATGGTGTACAGAGAGCAAGGGCCCAGAGAGTGGCCGCTGCCCTCCTGGGGCTCAGGAAGCAGTGGGGAGCCGAGTCCAATCATCGGGGTGGCGGGGGCGGAGGAGCAGCAGAAAGCAGGAGAGCCTAGAGGTGCCAGCTTGGAGCCCAGCTCTGAGGGCTCAGGAGCAATCCTGTTCACATTAGAAAGCCCACATCCCTGGGACGCAACCCCAGCTCCACCCTCAGGCGGCAGGCAGGGGCGAAGCGGAAAGGACAGAATCCAGAAGACTTGCAGTGGCTGTGAGCAAAGCGAGTGGTAGAGACAGCGACGGCCTGCCAGTGAGCAAGGCTCTGAGTTCAATCCCTGGCACAGGGAAGGAGGGAGAGAGGGACGGAAGCAGGAGGGAGGGAGGAAAGGAGAATAGCTTTTTGGGGGGGATCTGTTCTTTCATTTAATTAATTTAATAATTTTTGGTGTGTGTGTGTGTGTGTGTGTCTGTGTGCACTGTAGGGCCAGAGAAAGACACTGGGTATCTCTCTTCCATCTCTCTCTCTACAATTCTTTATTTCAAAATTTTATTTATTTTTATTTTATGTATGTTTATTTGCCTGCACGTATTTACGTGAGCCGTGTGCATAGCTGGTGCCATATGTGGAGGTCAAAAAACGGTGTCAGAACCCCTGGAGCTGGAGTCACAGCCAGTTGTGAGCAGCTGTGTGGGTGCTGGGAAATGAACGACTTCTGCAAGAGCCGCCAGTGCTCGTGACCACTGGGCCGTCTCCCCAGCCTCCACTTTAATTTTTGGAGACAGGGTCTCCCACAGAACCTAAAGTGCATCAGTTCAGCTGGGCTGGCTGGTTAAGGAGGTTGATCTGCCCGTTTCTCCCTGCCTCACCCTCTCGGGACTCTATGCTAGGCAGTTTGTTTTCTTTTTCTTTTTCTTCTTCTAACGTGGGCTATGGGGTTGGAGGGCTCTGGCTGCTCTTGCAGAGGACTGGGGTCACCCACCAACACCTGTGACTCTAGCCCAGGAAAATCCCCTCTTCTGGCCTCCCCAGGCATCACACTCGTGTGTTACAAAGTGATGCGAGCAAAGCAGCCATCCATATAAAGCAAACGACTTTTTAAAAGCGTGGGCTCTGAGGGTCTGAACTCAGGCCCCTATGCCAGTGCAGCTGTGTTTCCATCTTACTCCTGTTCTTACTGCATCTTCCCTGTTCTTACTCCCAAGCTCTCTGCCCTATGACTGTGAGGATGACACTGGGCTCCTCTTTGTGATGATGGATGTTTTTGAGCCTCTGAGGCCACGTTCCACCCAGCACAGCAGCGCCCAGAAGCCGAGCCGCTTCAGGTGACCTCACAGCCTCAGTTTGCTCCTCTGTTAAATGGAACCAATGAAACGATAGCAAGGGCACATTCGTGACCATGTAAACTGCCAGACAGGGTTAGGCTGTGTCTCTGCCGGAGCTCTGGATACTGGCGGCACAGGGAGAATGAGCAAGGAAACTGAGCATGGCTCCCCGGAGGAGAGGGAGGGCACTGGGCCAGGTACAGCTGAGGGACCCCCTGCCCTGGTTTCTCCAGAGCCCCGAGCTCTGCTCTCTGTGTCGCTGAAGTGTGGGCACACTTCCTGGCCCCTGCTATCCCCTCGTGCCTCCAACTGTCCCCTCCACCCTGGATAAACAGCAGCTCCACCCGCCCGCCTCCTCATCCCCTCACGCTTCACCAGAATTAAATTCATCATTCATTTTTTATGGTTTATACATAGTGTAATTTATGTTTTCAAATATATTGAGGTCACACTTTAACAGAAAAAAAGTATTTCACATTGAAATTGAAGGCATGTGTGTTCCATTAAATGGGGATGTTTGGGATAATTTTAAAAGGCTAAAAGTAGTAGAAAGTAACATTAAAATAAAATTTGAGAGATGTAATTACTCCTAATCGCGCCATAAAATAATCAATACCACATTCCATTATTTCTGACTTCCCTAGTTATAGCTTTTTTTGTTAAGCTCTTGAATATTGATGAGGTGAAAGGGTCGTGTCTTCTGGCGGAGGTCTGATGGAGGTGGAATTAAGGTGGTGTCATCTCCGTTTAGCCAGGGAGATGGTCTCAGGCACGGATCCATCTCAGCTACAGAACCAGGCAGTGCAGGGCACGCTGGTCCCCTGGCCAGGGGGTGACCCAGCACTTCTGACAGGAACATATGTTGGGGTGTGGGAGGCATGGGGGCGTGGGGGTCATGGGGGCGTGGGGGTCATGGGGGCATGGGGGGCATGGGGGCGTGGGGG
>NW_026592710.1:7091772-7178302 GCF_907164565.1 Psammomys obesus | reverse complement strand
GGGGGCGTGGGGGTCATGGGGGCATGGGGGGCATGGGGGCGTGGGGGGCATGGGAGTGTCTGGGCTGGATTTCTGGAGCACTTGCCAAGTGTGCAGCTCTGTCTCAGCCTAGCTCTCGGGCTGCATCAAGTCACTCAGTCTCCTGCAGTGAGTATCAGCGCAAGCGCGTGCGTGCGTGCGTGCGTGCGTGCGTGCGTGCGTGCGCGTGTGTGTGTGTGTGTGTGTGTGTGTTCGAGTGTGTGTGGTGGATTCAGGTACACACATGTGCATGTTTGTATGCCAGAGGTCAACCTCAGTTGTTCTTCATGGTTTTTTAAAAAATTTATTTTTACTTTGTGTTCATTGGTGTCTTGCCTGAATGTATGCGCGTGTGAGGCCCTGTAACTGACGTCACAGACAGTTGTGAGCTGCCGTGTGGGCGCTGGGAATTGAAGCCAGGTCTTCTTGAAGAGCAGACGGTGCTCTTAACTGCTGAGCCAGCTCTCCAGCCTCTTCCAACATTACTATCATTAATTATTTGTTTCTGCGTATGTGTGTATTTGTGGAAGTGTATGTCACACGTGTGCGGGTGTCCACGGAGACCAGGAGAGAGCATCGGATCCCCTGAACTGGATTTACAAGTGACTCTAAGTTGTCCAGCGTAGCTTCTGGAATCTGAATTGGGCCCTCTGCAAGAGCAGCAAGCGCTTTAACCCACTGTGCCATCCCACCAGCCTTCACCAGCCGCTAAGCTCTAAGCCTCTGCTTCTTTTTTGAGACAGGCTTTCGCTGGGACCCGGATCTCCCTGCTATGCTAGACTGGCTGACCAGTGAAGTCTAGGACCCTTTTCTGTCTATCTCTACAGCACTAAGATCACAGGGGCCACACCACCACATCCGGCTTTTTCCGGGTGTGCTGCAGCCAAATCTAATGTTCTCATGCTTGTACAGCAAGCATTTTAGAGACCGAGCCATCTCACCAGCTCGTGGCTCCCCATTTACAGATCGGCACCGCGAAGCTCAGTGGGCTAAAGTCGCCAAGCAGCAGCAGAGGCATCTGTAGCCAAGCCTGTCTGGTGTAGACACAGGCCGAGACTGAGGATCTCCTGGGGATAGTCCAGGAGTTCCGAATTCACACGTGACCCTGAGGATGGCTGTCACTGGCTGCAGCGGTGAGGTCTAGCTAAGAAAAAGAAAAACCACAAAAGCCTCTGGTCCAGGAGCTGCTGGTCAGGAGAGCTTGCTGCTCTTCCAGAGGACCCAGGTCTGATTCCCAGCATCCCAACAACCACCTGTAATTCCAGCTCCAGGGGATCTAACGCCCCCTTCCAGCCTCCAGGAGCATCCGAATAAGTGAACCCAGACGCATGCAGGTCGGACACATGCCTAAGACCAGACAGACTGATCTTTTACCATCACTGGGATAGGCTTCTCTGAAGCATAGCACCCAGTGTGAAGAAGCTGGTTCCCACTTCCATAAGAGATAATCCAGACACTTGAATTACACATGTAAGTAAATAGCAAAATAAACCTTTAGAAAGGCCAACAAACTTCCGGTGCTCCGTGGCAACACCTGGGAACTCCTACCCCTTTCCTCACTTCACACAGGGGCTCCCTTCTGAGTCTCCACGTTCCCGCTGGTGACTTGGGGATGACGATGTTGCCCTCGGTAAGCTGTACCACATCAGGACTCCGTGCTGAGCGCCCTGCCAGCCACGTGGGGAGCGAGTCAGGGACAGCCGTGGTGGTGCCGGTGGTAGTGACGCTAGCTCTCTCTCTCCTCTGGCCTGAGTTTTCCTGTCTCTAGAGGGCTCCCAGGTGGGACATTTAACTGGACAGCTGCAAAGCGACATGCCCCTCTGGTGGTGTGCAGAGCAGAGGTTCTGCGCATGCTCCGTTGTGAGGTGTGAAGCCCATCTGGCCCAGCCTGGGCCTCAGAGCGGGGCCATGGGTCTGAGTGCCCGCTGTACCTCTCCTCCCCACCACCTTGAGAGTCTGCAGCTTCGGGGTTTGACACTGGATCCCCAAGGAGAGCCCAGAGGAATCCGCCTGCCTAAGGAGAGTGCCCTGGGGGTCTTCCGGCCTCTGAGCTGGGCGACTTCTGCCCAGCACAGAGAGACATCGCCATTTCTCCATCCTTGCCAGTTTTCACCAGAATTTAGATAGATCCCTCCCTGTGCCCAAAACGTGGTGACCCTGGTATCAACACTGTGCACAAGCGACCAAGGGTGGGGCCAACACAAATGTCCAGCCACAGATGGTAGCGAAACGACAGTAGGAAGGCTCTTGGCCACGGAAAGGGCTACAGTGTGGGTGTGCACACTGCACGCAGCTTCAAGGACTAAGGAAGGCTTGATGCGGGAGTCGGAGTGGAGGCAAGGCTTCTAGCGGTCCACGCAGACAGCTATCTGCAGAGACGGAAGGCTGCTGGGCACGGGGGAGGGACTGGATGGCTGCACCCCCCCCCCCCACGTGCTTAGCCGATCGTTCACTCTGGCCTTGCCTTTTTGCCACAATGGAAGCAACGTTTTAAGAGTTGGAGCACCTTAGGGGCCGGGGGCTTGCTGAGAGCCCAGCTTCGGCTCTGGTGCTACGCTCACCACAGGATCTCAGAAAGCCCGGGATCTGGGAACCGGGAGGCAGCTCACTCTGTGTCATTACCATGAATAATAAACAACAATGGTGTGTATTTTTAAAACTTTCCTAACAGAGATTCCCAAGCAGTAGCGTGAGCACTTAGATTACCCACTGGTCCCCTAAAGATACTGACACAAAAGCAGGGCGGGGCGGGTGTGCTGATGGCTGGAGGCTCCCAGCACCGGGGCAGTGCCTGCCTTCCCTCTCCAGCTCCATTTCTCAGCTTTGACCACAGGTTCTGGGGACAAGGGCCAGGGAGGGTTCTTGCCAATGCTCTGGCCCCTTGACTTAGTTTCTCCTGGCCCCAACCTCCATTTTCAGGGACCTAGGAAAGGGACACTAGTCTGATTGCACCCTAGTGTCTTGAACAAGCCAGCAGAAGCCTTCTGCCCACCTTGACATGTCTCCCAGGGGCTGTGACTGCCCTGGGGACAGACTCTAGAGTTCCCGGAGAGACACAGTCACCAGGGACTTGAACCCCTCAAAGCTGCTCTATCTTCCTGTTCTTGCATCTTGCTTGCTGCTTGGCGAAGGGTGGGTAGTCACTAACTCAAATCCTGGCATGGGGGCTGTCCCTGGAGAATGTCAAGCATGGGAGTCACCAGCCTCCAGAGGAGGCCTCAGTTTCCCCTATAAAGGAGGCAGGGAGAGAGAGGTACCTTGAGGCTGACGTGGAGATATAGTCAACATCTCAGGATAATAAAGCAAATGACAGTATTATACGACAAGGGCCCAGGCTGTGTGGCCTCCCTGGGTCCACCAGGCAAGACACGGTTGAAGCTCTGTCCCACCATGTAACAAGCAGGCTGGATTCTGCCCACTAAGGCCTCTGTTCTTAATCTGATAGTTTTCTCAGCAGCCTGCTTTATGTTTGTTTGTTTTTGAGTCAGGGTCTCTCTGTGCAGCCTCGGCTGTTCTGCACTCACTTTGTAGACCAGGCTGGCCTCAAACTCATAGAGATCCACCTGCCTTTCCTGGGATTAAAGGCGTGTGCTACCACGACTGGCCTTGAGCAGCCCATTTAAAATAATTTATTTAATTTTATTTTATGTGCATCAGTGTGAGGGTGTCAGACCATCTGGAACTGCTTAAGGACAGTTTTGAGCTGCCATGTGGGTGCTGGGAATTGAACCCGGGTCTCTTGGAAGAGCAGTCAGCACTCTTTATCACTGAGCTATTTCTCTAGCCCCTGAGCAGCCCATTTTAAAGACAAAAACCTGAGGTAGGTCTAGAGAGGCAGACAGCTTGTGGAATCCAAAAACACTACTTTCTGGTTGTAGAGTTGTTGCTTTAGACACTACGGAAGGGCTGAATTGAGGGGTTAGGATGCTTCAGAATTGGAGCAGGAAGTTTGCAGTAATACCTTTCTCTGGGCTGAGGCCACAGGATCCACGTGCTCTTCCCAGGGCTCAGCAGCCGACTCCTGCTGTAAGTCTCCCCAGTCACTTCCTCCCTCGTGTCTAGTGTCCCTGCTTTACCCTTTAGCTTATTTAATTAAAATTAGTGTGTGTGTGTGTGTGTGTGTGTGTGTGTGTGTGTGTGTGTGTGAGAATGAGTGTGTGAGTCTTTTTTTTTAAGGCAGATTTTCTCTGTGTAGCCTTGGCTGTCCTGGAACTCACTCTGTAGACCAGGTTGGACTCGAACTCAGAGATCTGCCTGCCTCTGCCTCCCAAGTGCTGGGATTAAAGGCTTTTGCCACCACCACCCAGCTAGTTTCTCCATTTTCAAGGGAGGGGTAGAAAATGGACGTCTTTAAGGCCTCTCTGAACACTGGCATTTATTTGCTCTCAGGCCTTCCTCCTCCTCCTCTTTCTCTCCCTTCTTCTCCTTCTCCTCCTCCTTCTCCCATTGCTGACCTCTACAACACAGCTTTGCCACCAGCTGCAGATATGCCTAGCAGCCAGCTCAAGGGCAAGAGGACAATCCACCCCTGACAAGGAACTAGCTCAGGATCTTGGGGCTGGGCCTGCTGTACCATCCCCCCAATATTCCAGTTGTTCCCCTTCTCCTCTGTCCAGAGGCCCCTGACTCCCTCCACACTCAGTAAGCCCCGTGCCAGCCTCTGCCTGCCCATGACTGCTGAGACATAACCGACAGCGTGACAAGCAGGCTCTTCTAGGAAACTTCGGAAATGGAAGGGAGGCCATTAGGAAATTTACATTTGCGAATATGATGTTTAATTAGCAATACCAATAAATTAATAGGAGAATCTTGCTGCGGTTCGGGGTTCATAAAACACCAGTCTTGGTTAGCAGGAGGAGAAAGCAGCAGCTTGGGCTGTCTGAGGGGAGACAATGGGCTCCTCCAGGTCACTGCCATCACAGGTGTCCCATGTCCTGTGCTCAGCACCCTCCATCTCCTGCCCCAAGCGCAGATTCAGGAGGAGTGCAAAGTAGAATGAAGGGTTCTGTCTGCCACGGAACCCACAGGCTCTGAACCACATCCTGCTTTGGCCAAGTCCTCTGTGGAGAAAGCACTTAGCCTTGGTGGCCACGTCCTTCTCTGTCGAATAAGGACAATGATAATAACATCCTCCTTGTAGGACTGTAGCGATGATGCAAGGGATTAATGAGGCTAAGAGCACTCGGAGCAGAGAGAAGCCGGCACGAAATAAGTGTTCATTATTAGGCTGCTGTTCCTATTCTAGTCATTATTAATGGGATAACGAATGGGGCACACCTGGGGGTGGGGAGGAGACTTGGTAAACACTGAGCACGATTGGCTTTTAAGTCTTTCCCCAGTCGGCCTCGCTCTTCTAGGCTCCCGGGCTGATCACCCTGGGTAGCCCTCCCTGGGCGGCCAGGCTGATGACCCAATCTGGTCCCAGGGACTTTCTGCTTCTCACTTGGGGCTCCTGGTGTGGCTCGGGCAGATGCTATGGCTGGTTGATTGCCACGTCTCTGAAGCACACTCAAGCAAACACAGATGCTCAGCACTTTCCCGCCATCCATGGCTCCCAGGGTCTCTCAGGGTCTCGCTCAAGCACCATGGAGACGGCTAAGCCAGCAAAGGTGCTCTCTGCTAAGCTTGGTGGCCCGAGGTCAGCCCCCGAGACCCACACAGTAGAAGGAGTTTCACAAGTTGTCCTCTAAGTTCCCCATGTGTGCTTCGGCTCGAGCGCATGTGTGTGTAGACGCATACATGCTCAATCAGTGAAATAAAGCTAACAGTGATGGAAGGATCCCACTTGGCTCCTCCTCAGCCGCCTATGATCTCGGCTCTCACCTCCCACCGTGGGGTCGAAGGCACCACCTCCGCCAGTACGGCACGCTCCTAAGGTTCTCCAGCACGCCAGCTCCCCTCTGCCCCCAGGCTCTCGCACATATGTTGTTCATCGCACAGTGTCTGTTTTTGGTTGACAAACTTCTGCTTCTTCCTCAAGGCCCAGCCTTACTGAGTCCCCCGTGACTCCTAGTAAGAATTAGAGTCAGCGATGGGTGCTGTGGGGCCTGTGAGCACTGGTCACTCGCCATCTTTCTCCTCACCCTTCTTCTCAACCCAGCATCACCACACCCAGGGATTCATTGGCAGAGGGCCCCTGACCCTGACCTCTGGGACTCAGACCTCTCACTTTCTGTGGTCCTGGGAGACCCTGTCTGGCTGATTCCCCAACCTTTGTGTCCTTCCTCCCTTGGTCTTGGGCATCTCTGCCTCTGAGTCTTGGCTTCCTAAGAGCTGGGCCTTTAATTTCCTGGGTGTTCAAGGGACAAATCCTGTTCTGCCTAAGTGGGTGACTAAAGGAATAAATCAGGGAGTGGGCTTAAATGCCACCGCCTACAAGAAGGCCTCCCTGACTATTCTGGCTTTATTTGTAACCAATACACATATTTGTTGTCTGTCTGTCTGTTTCCCCCTACCAGACTATCAGCTCTTCAAGACGGGAACCTGTTGTTTTGTTTACTGTTGCTCCCTGGCACCTGTCCTGAAGACTGTCACATTGGTTGATATGCTAATAAGTGTTTCCTGGGTAAGTGAATGAATGAATGAATGAATGAATGAATGAATGAGTAAATGAATATTGGGATGAATGGGGGATTGAATGAATCAATGACTAACTGGACAAATGAATGAATGAACAAAGAAGAGAAAGAATGAATGGGTGTGATTATGAATGCCAAGTACAAGGGGCTGAGAGACAGGGCATTTTCTTCTGAGCCCTGGTCCCTGCCATGAACTTGTTTTCCCAACTGTTTATTCTGTTGTATAAAGTGCATAGGAAACATGATAATAATTAAAGCAGACACAACAACAGGTAATTAATTGCATTTCCCAAATTTGATCCATGCATATGAATGAATGGAGGTCACAGATTCGGTTGGTTGTGCAGGAGCCCCTAAGCTCTTAGTCTCAGGATCAGAGGTGGCAGGTCTCAGTGCGGCTCCTGAAGGCTGGTCCCCAGAGAACTCTCTGCTTCCCCTCTGTGGGGCTCTCGCTCCCTGGGTCCCACTGGGAGGGAGGATTAAGGAAGGACTCTGCAGGGAAACTCAGTAGCAGAGATGCCCTCTGGCGCTTACAGCCACAGGGCATCTTTAGCATTGACCTGTGGCCACTAGCTTAGCACAGGGGAGGGACCCAAGGCACCGGCTGGCTGAGGAGACCCAGGGGCTTGTTTAAAACATGTAGGAGCCGGGTCGGGGGCAGATGGAGCTCATTTGGCACAGTGCCTGCCTAGGGGGCTGGAAGCCCCGGGTTTGGTCATCAATGCTGCTTAAAAAGCAGTAGTGGTCTCCCCCGTAATCTCAGCACTTGGAAGGTGGTGGCAGGAGGATCAGAAGTTCAAGCTCATCTTCTGCTATGGAGGGTGTGGGCTACATGGTTACCTTGGCTAAGAAAAAAAAGGAAGAAAGGAAGGAAGGAGAAGTAAAAAGGTAAAGATGCAGAAGTTGGAATCCTTTCGTGGATATTCAGATTCTGCATTCTGAGGGACCCTCTCCACAGTGTAAATAAACCCCACCATGCTGGAGACGTGGAAGGCTCTTTGGTGAGTCGGGACAGGTACTCACACCTTAGAGCTAGAACTGCCTGTTCTGTACTTTACTCCTGCTCCAAAAGAATGTCCGGAGGGGCAGCAGGCACACAGTGGAGTCCAGCCTGGAGTTCTGGGTGACTGGAGGATACAGAGCCACCTGCCCTTGCCTTGTGGTCCCCAATGCCAACCATGCAGGTATACCCTGCTCTCCATCCCCGTTTGGGAGGTCTGCATCTCAGTTGAGACCACAGGGCAGAGCCAAAGCAGTCTGTGATCCAGGCCGAGCATGAAAGAATGAAATCCTAAGTTGGAGGTTGCTAAATGGTTGTCATAAGTTCACTGTCATTTCCGTGTTTGTGTGTGTGTCCCACTTTGCACACTTGCCATCAGTCTGTCACCCCAGGGCAACTGTGTTTGCAACCCAAGTTCTCTCAGCTGTTCGGGGCTTGCAGCCAGCCTCCAGGCTGGGGCTGACCTCTTGGAGAGGGTTCTAGGACACTAGACTGTCTAGGTAGAAGGGTGGAGTTACAGCTCGGTCCCAGTGTCTCTGCTCATCCCAGCCGAAGGCTGTGGAGAGAGTGAAGCTCTGTTCACCTCTGAGTGCTGTGTTACGGAGCTGGGCCAGGTCCCTGGAGTAAATGAACCGTCACTAGAAAGGCCATGGGGATGGGAGGGGGGCAAAGGGTATGTGGGAACTGGGTCTCCTTAATTATCTGCCTGATGGGAGGTGTGGCCAGCCTGGAGAACAGGCGCTCACACCAGGGGTCCCAGGGACAACAGGCACGTTGTGGACATGCTATAGGATCATCCTCCTCCGAGGATCCTCTGTCCCAGGGACATAACTGGGTGGACTCACTGAAGACTCATTTGTCTACAAAAGAGAGCAGGAAAGACCCTTCCCGGGTCCTTCTCAAATGTCAAATACAGACATACAAGTGTGTGTGTGACATGCCATACATATGGCATATTAATATGTATATATTTAGGTGCATTTTTCGTTTGCTCTGTAAAGATTTACCTGTTTTTATCTCATGCGCATGAGTGTTTTGCCTGCATGTCTTTGGGTCCATCACGTGGAGGCCTGGTTGTCGGATCTTCTGGAACTGGAGTGACAAATGGTCGTGAGCTATCCTGTGGGTGCTGTGAGTCTAACCCAGGTCCTCTCCAAGAGCAGCAAGCGCTCTTAACCCCTGAGCCATCTACCTCTCCAGCCCACCTTCCCCCTTCTGCCTGGGAGGGGGAGGCAGGGTTTCACTAGGTAGACCAGGCAGGCCTTGAACGCATAGATCCTCCCGCCTCTGCCTCCAATTGCACAACCGGCTGCATCCTTTTAACTTAAAAAAAAAAAAAAACCTTCATAATTTTTAGTGTTCAAAAAACTGGATTTCATTATGACATTTTTTCTGCATATACGTCATTGTGTTTTGCTCCACCCCTCCCCCATAAAAACGCTCCACAGCAACTTGGAAGAGCCTGTGATGTTTGCGCTCCTTTGAATTAAGACCCCGCTATCCAGGCTTGCCCTTCCCGAAGGCTGACCTCCAGTCTTAGCCCAAGCCGAGGTTCAGAGGCCCTGGAGGTGCCAGGTCCCCATCCCACCCTCACACCACACAGGACCTAGCGCTCTGCACGCTCCCCGACTCTGGCAGCTTCGCTTCCTGCTCAGCCTTGAGGTGCGGGAAGGCTGGAGCCGGGCTCTGGGTGGCAGGCGGTCGTGGGGCGCGAAGCTGCAGGGCTGCGGGACCCGCTGCGTGGGCGCCGTCTGCGCCGCGTCGCGCGCGCTTCCCGAGGCCGCCGGTAGGGGGCGCCTTGGTCATGCATTATTCATCGGCAGCCCGCGCCGCTCGCCTTCCCCCGCTCGGGCTGCGGGCTGCGCGGAGGAGCGGGAGCGCGGAGCCTTCACAATATTGTGGCAGCTTCGCGAATGACGGCTGCGGGGAGGCGGGGGGCGCAGCCTCGGGTGGCGGCGGGGGCGCGGGCGCGGGCGGGGAGCGGCCCCGGGTGGGGGCGAGCCGGGGCTGGTTCAGGGCGAGGGCAGAGCCTGCGGCATCCGTCTGTACGTCCAGGCATCCTCCTTTCCATCCATCAAGTCAGCCAGCACTAGGGACCATCTGGCCGGGGCGGGCGAAGTGTAGGGGACGCGATGGTGAAGAAGGTAGGCCCGGTCCCTATCCTTTCCAAACTTCATCTCCGAGCGGTCAGGAAGACTCATTTAAAGTCAAGCCGATAGTCCCACGCAAGAGTGCACTGTATAAGCGAACACCACCACGGGCACCTGGAACACGCACGGCTTCTGAGAGGTGCCGGGCGGCAAGGATGAACCTGACTTTGAACACTTCAACCTCTGGCGTCTGTCTGTCTCACTCAAGGCCTCCTAAGATCTCACAGGAGTCGGCTCCCCTGACCCTCATGCACCCAAGAAGTTAGGAGGGGTTTAATCGGACCTGGATGGGGTACGAAACCAGACTATAGGGTTCCTGCCTAGCCACTCTCTGGGGTCGACCTGGGATGGTGGGGTTTAGGCCGGCTCAGCTCGGCAAGGCTCCCGCCGCGTAGCCTGCTCCAGGGGAGGGGACGAGGAGGGAGACACGGAGGGCGTGGGCTCAGGGTCACCAGCAGCGTCAGGTTTCCTTTCACTTGTACAAAGACTCGTTGACGCCTGAGCACATCAATACCCTTAATGACAGAGAAAGGAGCTGGGACTCCAGACCGGCGCCCCCACTCCGCCTCCCCTCTCCTCCCCTCTGGGCCTTCTGGGCCTTCTCTCTGCTATCTGTCCCCCTCTGTCTCCTATATGTGTCCTCTCTCCTTTCTTCTTCCCCTTTCCGTCCCTTTCTAGTCCTGGTGACTTCCTTTGCTTCTCCCCTCTCTTCTTTCCTCTACTTCGGCTCCTTTCTTTCTCCTTCCCTAGTCCCCACAGCTACTGAACGCGCACTAACTTACACCCTGCAGCTTCAAACCCCAGCTAGGCTCGTGTTCTTGCGTCTCTCCAGATCCCTTGAGGCGCCAACCTCCTCAAGTCAGGGCCTAAGTGATGGTAGCACCTGAGCAGAGGTGGCTCAGCTTTTATCTTGCAACCTCTGCCCTAAAGGCTCACGGGTAGCTGCTCTTCCACTGCCCCGGGGCATGCTGGGGGACGGAAGTGGCAAGTTTAGGGTGGGAAGCTGCTGAAGAGCAGAGTTTGGGGAGGTTTTTCTGTTTTGTATTTTTTATGACCATATATAATTTCGCATTTCTCCCCTCAGCCTCTGCCTTCTTGGCTCCCAGATGTGTCCCACATTGAAGAATTATCTCTCCTCCCTAGAGTGAAATAAATGCAATCAATATGAGTATTGCTCTCAGGGCCTTGAAATATTACATTAATGTTCCATGTGGTGACATTTTAGCTGGAATTTTCAAATACATTATGATGGTTCAAATTAATATTTATCAGAGCAGCTTTTATATTTTGCAAAAGAGAGAGAGGGAGAGAGGGAGAGAGGGAGAAGAGGAAAGACAGAGAGAGCATTATTAAAATACAAAATGCAGATGAAGTCTAAAATCGATGGTCCATTTTCCCAGCACTTTCCAGGGGCTGTCTTTAGCTTTCTGGGTTTGTTTTAAAATTTATTGGTGTTCTAGGCAAATCTATTGGGCTCCCACAGCCCCCTGGCCGGCCTCCCCTCTCCATCCCCTTTTGCAGGCTACGGGTCCCTTCCTTTTCTGTCTTTCTCTCTTTATTATCCTGAAATGTAAATTACGACATTAGCCTGGTCCTTATTTTTTTTTTTTAACTCTCCGATGATTAAATCTGCTACACGACATCTTTGTCCTTTCTATAAATTAAATCATCCTGGCTTTGCACCTCCAGCTCAGGGCGGATGCCACATGGGTGTCGAGGCGGCAAGCCTCGGATGAGGAGGTCTGGGGTCCTAGTCCCCTTCAGAAACAGACATTAGGGGCATTCCATGGGGCAGGGAGGATTTCTTCCAGGTCCTGGTTTTTCTGTAAATGAGAAATGTGGAGTGGGGGGGGGGGGAGTATGACAACATTCCACTTTATTTTAGTCACTTCCAAACTGATTACACTGTGAAGTGGAAAATCTAGGCAGATTAATGGTTCAATTCTCTTTTCTCTTTTCTTTTGCTCCTCTACCCCCGCCTCCTGTTATTTTTTTCCCTTCTCTAGCCTTTTTCTATTTTTTCCCCTTCTCAAGTTGTATTAAAAAATAATTAACGGGGACCAGCAATGTAGCTCAGTAGGTAAAGTGGTAGCCGCACAAGCCTAACAACCCCAGTTCAAGCCCCAGAACCCACGTAAAGGCTGAAGGACAGAATTGACCCCCTAAAGTTGTTCTACGACCACAAGCATGTGGTGCCACACAAGTGGCCACACACACAGTACACACATAATTTTTTAAATTAAAAAAAAAATACAATGCAGCATCTTTGGGAACAATGCGTCTCCCTGGGAGACACTCCCCACTCTCACCCACACAGGCTCTGCTCAGGAGCTCTGTAAATGTTAACAGCCATCCATCTCACTCCTAACTTTTTGTCTTTGCAGTTTCTTTCTTTCTTTCTTTTTCTGAGCCTTCCTCGAGTTCTGGGTGAGATACGATGGGGATGAGCGCCTTTTGTCGGGCGCACTAGGCGGCACGCACACAGCCGCAGCTCACACACGCCAGCATGCAAACGCAGCCACAGGGACACTGTAGGACTGGCTGCAGAAGGTGCGCCACCCTCCCGGTTTCCCTCTGCTGCTGATCTGGCCAAAAGAACGACAGGAAACTCAAAAAAGAAAAGGAGAAGGGATCGATTATTCGACCTGTACTTGAACCCGACTGAAAGAGATAAAGCAGAATTTTCAATAGGTCCCCTGCCCTTTTCACCAGGAGGGAAAGAGGAGAAGAAAAACAAGAGATATTTATATGACAGCAGCTGCTGGAAATAGCATTTCAGAGCCATTAAAAAAAAAAAAAAGGCAAAATGAAACTCAATGGGAGAAAAAGCAAGGGACTCCTTGCCTGCTCCCCAAAAGGGCGAGACAGGCAGCGAGCGAGCATCCCGGCTGAAATGCATGCATGCCTCCTATAGATCTGTTTGAAATTATACTTGTCATTGAAAGGGAATTTATGCTTCTATTGATCTGCAAAAGGAAAATATTAAATGGTTTGGTTTTGATCTTTCAGTGACCCCAAGGTCAAGGGTAGTAGCAGATTAGTATTCATAGAATTCATCACGGAATTGCAGCTTGCATCCACTTTATGCAAACACGCTCCAAACACGCCTGGCGAAGCAGGCAGCAAATGGCCAATGACAAGGAAAGAGCCAACAGCTCTCCCTCCCACCCTGTGGGGCTCTCCTTCTCCTAGCCCCTCCGGGAGAAAAGCACAAAACCTGTGAAGGGGCCGGGGGATGTACAGACGATGGACAGTGGTTCTCGAGGATTTGCACAAAACGTGGGCTCCCAGAGAGGGGAGGGCCAGCAGAGCCAGAGTGCTACTCGCGGACACTCTAACAGGCGGCTTGAAGAGCCAGAAACCCGAGCCCGAAGGACCAGACAGGCAGTCAGGAGTATTGTACCTGGAGCAGGACATTACGGGAAGGGCAATGACAGACAGGCGCCCAGGCGAGCTCCCCCCCCCCCCCCCAAACATACGTGCGCTCACACTCAGCCAATGGAAGCCTGTGTTTCCTGAAGGAGGGAATGTAGCGAACTCTCCAAGGGTGACATTGCTGTTGCTTCTATGACCATGTATATCCTGAGAGCAGAATCCTGCCAGTCGGAGAGGGGGAGGAAGGCTCGGCGACACCCTGCTCGCACGCACAGGCCTTCTCTCCCCTCTCTTCAGGCCGTGGATGCTGTGCCTGGTTGTGTGTGCCTCAAGAACACTAGCAGGTGGGTGGGCTGGTGCATGCAAGTAGCCCAGCATCTGGGACGTAGAGGTAGGAGTTTCAGGAGTTCAAGGTCAGCCTTGATTGCATCGTGGGTTTGAGGCCAGCCTGGGCTACATGGGAACCCTGTCTCAGAAACAACAACAATAACAAAATAGAACCAAAAAGGCAAAACAACAGCTAAGCAGGCGGGGAGCAGGGTGAAGCCAGCGCCCCTCCCACTTCACATTCAGCTTACAAGTGCCCTCTTAGCAGTGTCTGTCCCCAATGTGGGAACATTTGGTCAGTAACGGAGTTACTCTTGCCAATGCTCTAAAAATAACCCACCAAGCGTATCCCTGCAGTGGCAGGAATTCTGGCTGGCTCTTGTTCTGCCGCCTCGTTGGGGGGCTGGGAAGCGACAAGCTCAGCCTCTGAGGGTAACACAGCAAGCTGACTTACCTGCGCCCTTATCTTGCTCAACACTCAGACAAGTCCAGGCAGGACTTGCCGTCTACCCATAAGATAGATGAGCAAGCTGAGGCTCTGGTCTCTGTGTGTATGTGAGAGAGAGAGAGGGAGAGAGAGAGAGAGAGAGAGAGAGAGAGAGAGAGAGAGAGAAAAGCTCCAAGCCTCAGCTCTGTTCTGAGCTGAAGTCATCTTGCTAAATTGCTCTGCTCCAGTGGCGGCCACTGACTCCACACTTTGGACAAATTACAGGACTGGTCTAGGGTTGGGAGGGAGAAGGGGTTGGGGTAAAGAGAAGGCCTGGAGGCCATGGAGAGATACAGTGATCCCAGCCCTGCCCCCTCATGCCTGCTGAGGAGGCCGGCTTTGGCCTGTTAATCATGTTTCATTTATATTAGCTTGACTCGATCTACTGTATATTTGAAATGGATTTAATTTTAGATCATGCGCTATGGAAGGGGGCCAGTTTGGTGTAAGGCACGTTATGAATACTTTCCATAAGCTGGGTATACATTTCCCGGGGACAGATATACGAACAGCAGCCCCTGGACTCCTGGCTGGGGGAGGGGGTCTCTCTCTCCATCATTTCCCCTCTTCCCTGCAGCTGGGGGTCGCTTGGCTTTGAAGAGACCCCTCACTGTACTCTGCCCCTGTGAGGGTCCCAGATTTTTCTTACCCAGTATTGCCAATGACCTTGAAAGATGTTTGCAAAGAGAAGCCAGGACTGCAAAGGTCTCAGGAGCTTGGCTTACCAGCTGTGCATTTGGGTTGTGGGGCACTCAGGCCCACAGTGAGATATAAGAGAAGGCTGGGATATGGATACAGAAAGGCTTTAGGCCTCCACCTTCCACCTTCTCCAAACAGAGAAGTCAGAAAGCCAACTTGTCAGCTTCCTACTCAGCTCAGGCCAGACCTGCTGTTCTGAGAGCTCCCCAAGCCTGGGCAGAGATGGCGCTTTCGTGGAGATGGGCGGTGGGCTTGAGTCCTGGTGCACTAGCCCTGTCTGGGGACATCACCTCAAGGTCCTTCTTGAGCTGGCCTGGGATTCCAGACCAGACCCAGCAGGGGAAACCGAGAGACTGACAGTCTCGCCTAGGAGTCTCTGGGTGAGTCGGTGAGGTACCCATAAGAAAATAACATTTCTTATTTTTTTTCCTCACATGCTAGCCCAGAGAGCCACCACTTACATGTCAGGGTCAGGCCCACAGCCAGGCTGGGGGCCACAGACTGGAGCCTTGTGCCCTGTCCCTTAGCACTAGAAGCATCCTTCATGGCATGGCAGAGTACTTTAAACACAGAGGAAGCTGAACCCTTTATTTCCCTTCACCCCCATAGTGGTCTGCCTACCTCCTCTCTCTCACTAAGTCAGTGGTCCCAACATCCTCTGAGCGGCATGCTTGCTTTCTCTCCACCACCCCTTCCTGCACCCTCATCCTCACAGTGACTGACCCATCTCCCGGGAATCATCTCTCCACTCTTTACCTCGTCTCCATTGCCCCCACACTCCTGGTTCACACAACCGCCATCTGCTCAGCTCAGGTTTTCAGGAGGCCTATACAGTCCTGGCCATGCTGCCTGAGCTGCACCAGCTTTAACACAAGCACATGGCCTGGGGGCCGGCTAGGTGCTAGAGTGATTGCCTAGCATGTGTGAGACTGGGTTCCATGCTCTTCAGATCCTAGATACAAGTGCTGGACAAAGAGGCTGTCCAGAGCTTGGCTCTGCCCTTCCTACCCCCCCCCCACACTTTTTTAGCCCCTGTTATTTGCCTGTCTTGTGCCATGGGCTTCTACCCCAGGACCTTTGCACAGCATGGTCCCTCTGCTTGGACCTCTGTACCTCATTCTTCCCCTGACCAGCTGCTTCTTAGCCCTTAGGATCTGCTTGTGCCGCTCCTGAGGGAGGCCTCGGTTCATACACACCCTTTCCACTCAGGCCTAGATCAAGTCCCACAAGTGTTTTTTGCTGGCCCACAGCCAGGGTGTTAGCATGCTAGGGTCTGTCTGCCCACACCCGGCAGGCAGAATCTGCATAGGTGGCCATGCCTTTGCCGGGACAGGAAGCTGCTGACACCTCCACCTCCAGCCTTCACCCCATCCTCACATCCGTCAGCTTCTCCTTCGACAGCACAGAGCACAATGCGCCCGTCACCACCCCAGCCCGGCTGGCAGCCTTTCAGAAGTGGCATGCGACGCTGCTCTTATTCATTCTTAATTTAAGGTTTTGCAAGTTGTAATAACCCCCTTCCCCCCAAATCACTGGGGACGGGGGGCCTCCAAGACAGCCCGGGGCAGGGGAGTTGATGGGTAATTGCAGCGCGCGCACGCTGATGGGGTCTGGAGCAGACAATGGAAGCTGGGGCCCTGAGCCCGGCCTTGTTCTCTTCCCAGCGTGCCTGGAGGGTGAGAACCAGGCTGGCATTGGGGCCCGGAATCACAGCTGTATCATTTGTGGTTCCCCAGGAGAAAGCAAGATGAAAGGGCCAGTGGTCCCAGTCTGGGGGGCTTAGATGGGGACAGATGCCCCAGAAAGTGGAGGACAAAACCTTCTTCCTTTAGTTCCTCCTGTCCAGCCCAAGCCACAGGCTGTCTCCCTCTTTTCTGGAATCAGAAATGGCTCCGATAGGAAAGAGAATTGGGAGTGTGGCTATGTGGGCTGGTAGCCTGTGAACACCAGTCCCAACTCCAGACGCTGTGTGACATCAAAGGCGCCTTTAACCTCCCTGAGCCTCAGGGACTTCGTCTTCAGCACTCTTGTTTTACTAGCTCTTGCCCCAGGTTCTGTCATAGAGAGAAAACACACAGAGAAGCTCGTCACTGTGTGTTTGAAGAGACCATTTCCAACCTGGAAAAGCGACTTCGAAGCTTCCACAATATTCATTCAGGAAAGATCTGCCCAATTTGTGATCAGCGGTGGTAGGGGGTCCTGGCTTGTGCAGGAGGAAGGGAGGGTCTTGAGACACACATGTCCTTTCACTGAAAGGCTTTTCCTCTTTCCCCACCCCCAGGAGGCCCTTAGCCTAGTAAGAAAACTGCTGCTTTTCTTGTTGATCGCCCCTTCCCTTCAGACTGTAGGATTAGTGTACCGGTGTTGGCACACAGTAGGCATTCAGCAAACATTAGCCCAATGAATGAGTGATTGAGTGAATAAGTGAGTGAGGCCTGTAAAGGAAAGTGGAGGCAAAAGGCATGTTAGGGAGGGGCTCAGGTTGGAGGCTCTCAGACCCACCTGATTTCTGTCCTGGGTGTGAGGACAACCACCCTTGTCATTTACACACTTGCCCGGTCTTGTCCTAGTTGAGTCCTAGAGAGGGACCTTGCCTGTAGATTCAAGGGGTACTGATGGAGAGAGGGTGGGACTCCCCTGAGTATGGGGTGGGTAGAGGGTGCTTTCCAGGAGGCGCTGTCCCAGGCTCCTAGGACTTCCCATGGCTCTGTAGCCTCCATCCCGACACCTGCAGACAGACAAAGCACTTGAAGCAGATTTTGAGGGCGCTGGGACACCCTGTGCATAGAATTACAGGAGCCAAGGACACAGTGGCAGTGTCGCTCATTTCCAGCTCACCTAGATCTCTCACCCAGGGCCCAACAGTCTCCTGCCCAAGAAAGGCCAGCAGTTTGTTGTGGCCCATGCCAAGAGGGCTTGGGCCAGCCCTGTCTGTTCGTGGGCACGGACTTCCAGGGACCGCAGGGTCGTCAGGTTATCAGAGTACTGCTTTCTCTTCTCACACAGCCTACAGCTGGGGACACACTGAAGCAAGATTCTCCTTAGGGAATCACTCCTCAGCAGTGAGGCGGAAAGAAAAAATAGATCTGACGACGGTGTTGACGCTGTCCAGTGTGCACAGGCCATGTGCTGGCCCTGGGTGTTCTATGACAGAGGCAGAGCATGGGAGAAGAGAGCCTGAGAGGGGGGGGGAGGCCAGGAGAGGAGGTGGACATGAGAAGAGGGAAGGGAAGAGGGAAAGAGAACTGTAGAGGGACAGTGATGGATCCAGGAGAAGGGAGGAGGAGGAGAGAGAGGAGGAGGAAGATGCTAAGAGGTGCTCTCTGTGAGCAGACGCACAGATGCTGATGTGGAGTGTGAAGCCATCTCATCTACACACGTGCAGGAGACGAGTGGGAGGGTGGGGGTGAGGAGGGAGAGGATGCAGAGTCCCGGGGACCTGTAAGTTGTGTCCAGTGCAGTTTGGCCGTGGCTTGTTACTGTAGGTGGAAGCTTCCGAGACAGGGCCATCTAGATCAGGAGCCCTTCTCATGCCACCGTCCCCCTCATGCGACCGTCCCCCCCATGTGACTGTTCCCGTGTGTGTGATCACATGTGCAGGTATGCACTGCGTCAGTATGGGGAGGAGGGCAGGGCTCGGTTTCCCCCTCAGCTCTCCCCGTGTCCCTCCCCCACCCCAAGACTGCTTGCAGCCTCCTTACGGCCAGGCCACAAGTAGGAGTGGGGTCCAGCACAGGTTGGAGTGGGGGAGCAGCACACACTGGCCTTGGTCGGGGGAGGCTCCCAGGCTGTGGGCAGCCAAGGCCAGGGCTAGGCAGGCCGGGAAAGTGAGCCGTAAAAGGGCCGGTTCTCACCGCCGTTCACTTGACACTCTCTACCCAGAAGCCACCTGTTCAGCCATCAGTCACCCCAGGAAGACACAGCTTTCCTGAAACTAGGAATTGGACAGTGAGTCCTGGGAGGTGGCGTACGTGGGGGAAACGCCTGCCTTGTGCGACTTCCAGCCCCCCCCTCCCCCCGGGCCCTTCCTAGGCAGGCTAAGAGTCAGGTCTGGCCTCTGAGATCTAAAATTAAAATACACCCCCGATCTAGCATTAGCTTGGAACACTTGGGGGCCACGAGGGGACAAAGAAGTGGTCACTTCGTGGTAATAAAGGAACAGCTTGTGCCAAGGGGTAAGGACAGGCATGGGGGGAGGATGGCACTGGGGCTTGCTAGGGCTAAGGGGGAAGGCAGGGCAGCTGGGCGGGGAGGGGCCTGGCTTGTGGGCAGGCCTGGGGCTCTGCCCAGTGGCGGCACCCTGGCCAGCGCAGTTCCAGCCATGCCCCGCCGTGCCCCGCCTTGGATGGCTTGTTAATTTCATCGTTTAGCCCGTTTATGGTGTTCCCAGTTGCTGTTGCTTTTATAAACAAGCATTTTGGTGACCTTCCCCTCCGGACACCAGCTCTGCAAGAATCCCGAGCCCTGAACATTTATAAATAAGCCTTCTCTCAAGTTCCACAACAGGTGTGTCCTACCCCCGCCCCCCTCCCCGTCCTGTCCGAAAACTGAACAGTTTCACCAAGCAAAGGGAAGCCGCACAGCCGGTCTTAAAGGGGTAATGGGTCCGGTGGGGGCCACAAGCAGCCTGTCTTAAAGGGGTAACAGGGTTGAGTGGGGGCCCTGAGTGTAAGGCCAAGAGGGATAATGGTCCATCTCTTCCTCTGCCTTCCCCAGATTGGGGGTCCCAGAAGAGAAGGCTAGGCTAGAGGGTAGATGACCCCTGACTGTACTTCCCTCAAATGCTCTGGCATTCCTTGGCTAATGGAGCTTATGGGAGTCAGGCTTCACACAAGGGAAATCTCACTGAGACCCCATCTTGTTCCTCCATCTGCTTTCCCTCTCTGCACACCCCCATGCAGAAACTGGCCACTTCACACACATGTATTCAGCGTGCCTTCCTTTATCCTTCAGACATGTCTGGGAACTCCTCCTCTGAGCCACACCCTGTGCTGGGGACAAAAGCCTCAGGACTCAGCCTGCCCTACAGAAGCACAGTGTCTAGTGTGTGTGTGTGTGTCGCAGGGAGGATGTGTGCACCCAGGGTGCCAGGGCTCGTAGCTTAAGTGGGCAGGGCTGATCCCAGGAACAGGACAGGCTCCTGGACTAGGGGCCGGAGCTTCTAGGGGCTGGCTCTCAGATGAATCATCTCACAGAGGTGACACATTCCAGCCAAAGAGACTGACTGGGTAAGAGAGCAGAGGCAGGCACAGCCCTTGGGAACATGGGAGATGTTTGGTGCGACTGTCACTCAGGGGTTTAGTGAGAGTGGCTGGGAGCAGGAACCCTCCTTACCCTGACAGCAGCACTGCTTGGGTTTTGGAGTCAGGCTTGAGGGAAAAGAGATTTGTAAAGATCCTTCAGTGTTGGTAACACCAGATTGTGCCATTGAAGGATGATGGTGGTGGTGGTGATGATGATGGTGGTGGTGGTGATGATGGTGGTGGTGGTGATGATGGTGGTGGTGGTGGTGGTGGTGATGGTGGTGGTGGTGGTGGTGATGATGATGATGGTGGTGATGATGATGATGGTGGTGATGATGATGATGGTGGTGGTGATGATGGTGGTGGTGATGATGGTGGTGGTGGTGATGATGGTGGTGGTGATGATGATGATGATGACAACAGCTGGGAAGGAGGAGTGAGAAGAATGGGAGAGGTGATGCTACTAGCACTAAAGATGACCATGGCATACAGTGGTGTGAACGCTGTTAAGAAGAGTGATGACGGTGATGGTGGTGGCTCTGGTGTTGATGGAGTGGTGGTCATGTGGCTTTCCTGCTGGTCTCAGTGGTGTCTGCGAAGCTATAAATGGCGGTGGTGGCAATGATGGTGGTGGCCATGACAGTGATGATGTCGGCTGCGATGGTAATGGTGGTAACTGTGACGGGAATGGTATGATGGTGATGTTAGTGGCTGTGTTGGTAATGGTGGCGGCTGGGATGGTAATGGTGGTGGTTATGATGACGGTGGTGATGGTTATGGCTATGATGATGGTGGTGGTGGCTGTGATGGTGGTGGTGGTGGTGGTTGTGATGATGGTGGTGGTGGCTGTGAGGGTGTTGGTGGTTATGGCTTTGATGATGATGGTGGTGGCTGTGCTGATGGTGGTGGTGACTGTGATGATGGTGGTGGTGGCTGTGATGGTGATGACTGTGATGGTACTGGTGGCTGCAATGCTGATAGCGCTGTATTTGTGATAACATTTGTGAAGTACCTTATTGATGGTGGTGAGGGTTGGAATGTCATGATGTTTGAAATCATGGTAGTGGCGATAGTGCTGGTGGTGATTATAACAGAGACCATGATATTTGTGGTGGTGAAGGTAATAATGGCGGCAGTTGTGATGATGGAAGCAGAGACTATGATGGTGGTTATGGCAGTGACGGTGAATATCGGTGTCTGCGATGATGATGGGGAGATCATGATGATGGTGGTGGATGTGAGGATGGTGACAGTGATGATGGTGATGACAACAGTGGTCATGGTGGTTACTTTGTTATCAGTGGAGTGAAGTCAGTTCATATGCCTATGGCGACTAAGGGTGTGGTGATGATCTTGATGGTGGCTGCCAAAATGGAGATAAAAATCAATGTCAGTGGCTCTAGGCAGGAAGGTAGGGGAGCATAATCATGTCAATACTGGACTATCAAGGTCACAATTCCATTCTTAGTGTCCTGTGTGAGAATAAAAGCAGATGAAGAAGCGAAAAGACCTTGGACCGGAAGGGCCGAGTGGGAGTACTCAGGAGCCAGGTTACACAGGGACCAGCCAGGGCTCAGTAGCCAGGTTCAGGTCTGGTTCTGGGGGACCTGAGGGAAGTTGTCACTTGTCCAGTACCTAGCCTGTGCTAGGTGCACGTAGAGGGTTAGGATGATGTCTGTACTCTCTGGGTAGACATGAGCCATGGTAATGCAAAGTCTTGGAAGTAGCCTGGAGTCTGACACTGGCAGAGGTACCTGGGAACTGAGGTCTGTCCCTCCCCCCCTTCTCTTAAAAAATGTTCTTTCTTTCTTTCTTTCTTTCTTTCTTTCTTTCTTTCTTTCTTTCTTTCTTTCTTTCTTTTAAAAATAAGGTCTTTTAACTTTATTTATTTTGGTTTTTCGAGACAGCGTTTATCTGCATAAACAGACAGGCTGTTTTGGAACTCACTTTGTAGACCAGGCTGGCCTTGAACTCACAGAGATCCACCTGCCTCTGCCTCCCAAATGCTAGGATTAAAAGTGCACGCCATCACCGCCTGACTTTAAAATTTTCTGATATAATTCTATAGTTAGACTATCTCCTTTTCCATTTCAAACCTCCCTGTGCACATTCTGGTTTCACTTCTCTTCCCAATGCTCTGAGTAGCTCAGGTTGGCTTCAAACTCATGACCCTTCCGCCTCCCAAGTGCTGTGACTATAGCTGCCTCTCCAGCAGTGCTGGTGCCCATCTTCTCTGGGTGCCTTGGCAATCTCAGTGTTCCAGCGCTCGCTGGGACCTCTCTTGCCACACAGAGACAGACCCTGAGCTCACCATGGTCAGGAACCTCTTTTGATCTCTAGCTTCAGGTATCCAGCAGAGCCCTGTTACAGGGTGCCCAGAAAATGCCAGCTGTGTTGATTTACTGGGATTCCTGGCTAGTTCAGGGCCCCTTTGCTGTCCTGAGGCTCTCCAGAACTGGCGCTCTCTGTTGACCACAGGCTGTGTCCCAGGGGACAAAGAAGACACAAAGGGCGGGCCTGGCTCAGCTGCCAGTTTACAAGAGCCTACTGTGGCTCAAGTCCTCCTCCTCCTAAAACATCAAAGAGTGTTACTTTGTGGGTCTGAGTGTTTTACCTCCATGGAAGTCTGCGTGCCACGTGTGTGCAGTGCCTGCAGAGGACAGAAGAGGGTGTCGGGTCCTTTGGAACTGGAGTTACAGATGGTTGTGAATTGCCAAGTGGGTTCTGGGAACTGAAGGACAACCAGTGCTCTTGACCACTGAACCATCTCTCCAAATCCGATTAAAACCTGTTTAAAGCTTCATCTGTCTGTACCAAGAGGTGGCTAGCAGCTGGACACTGATTTCAAAAGCATCAGACCATACTATCCATATCCACGCCTGACTTGCCCCTTCTTCATGGGCTGGGACAATCTCTTAAATTTGCTTTGGAACAGTCAAAATAAAGGCTGCATTTTGGCCAACAGGCTACAGAGACTCCGTGGCCCCTTCAGGGAACTGTGGAAACCCTGAATGAAACGCTGCACCTCTCTAGGGCTGAGAGGTTAGATTAGAGTCTTCTGTGCTCTTCCACTTCTGGGGAGATGCTGATCTGTAAGAATGATGGCCATTATTTTTCTGTCCTTAAGAACAAAGGGGATGAAAATGCAAATTCAGGTTGGGAATGTAGTTCAGAGGTAGGATGTAGTGTGTGCACGCCTCCGGGTTAGAAACGAACCCACAGAAGTATTATTGGTGATGCCTTTAGAATAGGATCAGCAGGGGCAGGGTTGCAGCCTGCTCAGTAAAATGCTTGCTGTGCAAACGTGAGGATCTGAGTTCTATTCCCACAGCCCATGTGAAAAGGCTCCTGTGGTGGCACCCTCCTGTAAACTCAGTGCTGGGGAGGCAGAGGCAGGATTCCTGGGTCTTATGGGCTAGCCAGCCTAATGTAATAGGGATCCCTAGGCCAGTGGGAGAACCCGTCTCAAAAATAACCAGCAAGGTAGGGGTCAGCAAGATGGCTCAGTCAGTGAAGGGGCTTGCCATCAAGCCTGGTGATTTGAGTTCAGTCTGTGGCTAGAAGGACGGACAAACATGATGGCAGGAGAGAGCTGACTCTAATAAGTCGTCCTCTGACTTCTAACACATGTGCCACGACATGTTTGAGTACACACACACACACACACACACACACACACACACACACGCACACACACACTTTCACCTTTGTTCTGCAGGGGACTCACGAAGAGCACCGCACTTTCACACATCCGTATGTCTGAGTCTTGAGGGCCAACAGGACAAAAATAATAGCAAAGACAGCCATGCTGCATTCTGGCAGGTGCCCAGCACTGTGCTCAGCGCTCTGACGGTGTTCCTGCTGCCTTCCAGCCCTGGCCCCCGGAGCTGGCCACTATGCCCAGCACTCTTCACCAAACAGCCCTCAATAAGGGCTGAAGGACACCCTCTGTTGCCCAGTGTGGAAACTGAGGCTCAAAGGCAGGGCTGGGTGCGTGGGTATCTGAACCCAGCTGTACCCATGTCATGGGTGTTCAGGGACTTACATGTTCAGCCAAGTGCCATGGTATGTATACATATATATACTATATATATATGGTATATATATGGTATATAATGTAATGTAACATATATGTGCATGTATGTATTATTTATTTATAAGTATGCATTTATGCATCTATCGGTCTCCATATTTTTTGCTCGTCACCCTCTTTGTGCCAGGTGGTGTTTAGGGCTTAGGGACACAAAGTCCCTGCTTTGTGTCAGGGACCTCACTCTGGCAGGTGGATGACCCAAGAGAAGTGGTAAGGAAGATAGCCATGAACTGTGACACGAAGCTGTTCATTCTTGCACTTTAATTTTATGGTGTCTGTGTGCTTTTGTGTATATGTATGTATGTATATATGGACACGTGTATGTGTGTATGTACATATGTGTGTTCTGTATGTGTGTATGTCTGTGTGTATATGTGTGTGTATGTGTCTGCGGGTCTGTCTGTCTCTGTGTGTGTGTGGACACTCACACCTAGAGGCCAGAAGACAGCCTTGGGTGTTGTTTTCCTGTCTTCCTCTGTCTTGCGTCTTTTGAGACAGGATCTCTTACTGACCTGGAGCTTATCAGGTAGGCTAGGCCGGCCAACAAGCCCCAGAGATCCACCCATGTCCACTTCCCGAGTGCTGGGATTCCAGGTGCCCACCAGCACACCCGGCTTTTGTTTTCTTAAAACACGTGTTCTGAGAATCAAACTTGGGTTCTCATGTCTGCAGGGAAGGTAGCTATCTCCCCGACCCCTGCTTCAGGCTTGATACACAGTCAAGGAGGCTTCCTTGGGAGCCGTCTATGTCTCCATCGGCGTCCCTTCTCGCTTTCCCCGCCTTCCTCTTGGTACTTGATACTGTCCAAATTACAGTTTACTTAGCTTTTGTATGTTATCCTCCCTTTTCTAACTTGGAGGCTGGCAGCCCACAGCTCAATTGGTTTGGCCATCATGAAGCCAAACTTACCGTCTCTCCTTCTGATACCAATTAACTGGACAAAAACCTATGAAGCAATGCTCTTCAGACACCTGGCTGCAGGTGACACAAGATGGCAGCTGGTAAGAGAAGGAAAATGAAGAAGGGCCCAGTGAGTAGAAGCTCACTGCTTAGAGCACTCCACACTTGTTGGGGGGGCAGGAGAAAGACCGTGTCCCCCCAAATTCTGTGGGGCTGGAGAGGTGACTCAGAGCGTGTACTGCTCTTGCAAAGGGCCAGAGTTTGGTTCCCAGCACCCACAACAGGCAGCTCACAACTGTCTGTAGCTCCAGTTCCAGGGGATCTGATGTCTCTTCTGGCCTCCATGGCTGCTGCATGCATGCACACACGTGCGAGCACACACATAATTAAAAATAAATCTCTAAAAACATTTTGTAAGCCAGACAGTGGTGGTGGTGGCGGCGGCGCGTGCATTTAATCTCAGCGCTTGGAAGGCAGTGCCGGCGGATCTTTGAGTTAGAGGTCAGCATGGCCTACAGAGTGAGTTCTAGGACAGCCAGGGCTACACAGAGAAACCCTGTTTCGAAAACCTAAAAACAAAAATAAAATAATTTTGTGGTCTACAAAAATGATATGAAATCCAAATTCCAGTATCTATAAATAAAGTTTTATTAGAACACATGTTTGTTCGGTTATATGCTGTTGGTGACTGCTCTCACCTCCAGTAGCTGAGCTGAGCGGCGGCACCAGAGACTGTATTGGTGTGCTGGTGGCTTTGCTCTGTTCCATTCTGCTCAGACTATCACAAGCCACTGCATGGCAGTTACAGCTCACACTGGCTTCCTGGCACATCTGGCCTCAGTATTTACTCCCTTATGCTTACCAGTGTCTGAGGATCTCTGCCTTAGCACGTGGCAGACCTCTCTGCATTAGAGAGAAGGTTTCGTGGGGACTTCCTGCCTGTTTATTGTTTGTTTACTGAGGGTGGTAGTTAATATTGTCCACTTGACGAGATCTAGAAACACCTTGGAGACACACCTCAGGGGGCGTGTCTGTGAGGGGGTTTCTAGATTGGGTTAACTGAGGTGGGAAGACCAGCCCCAGCTGTGGGTGGTGCCATTCTGTGCTCTGGACTGGGGAGAAAAGGAGAAAAATGAGCTGTGTTCCAGCTCACCCTTTCTCCTTCCTCACTGCGGATGCCATGCGGCCAGCTGCCTCAGGCTCCTGTTGCTATGCCCTGCCCGCCATCATGGACTGTGTCCCCACAAACTGTGAGCTCAGGTAACCCCTCCTCCTCTAAGCAGCTGCTGTCAGGCACTTTTGTCACAGGCACACAGAACGGTGCTCAGCCCTGCTTCTCAGCAGGACATGGTAGCAAGACCACAATTACCCTCCTACCCTCCACATACCAGAAGTGAAAAGCTACAGAGCAGCGCCTCGCCGAGAACAGGCTGCACAGAATGACGATCCCCGTGAGAAGGAAATTGAAGGCGAGCCGCCCAGATGCTGTAGCAGCTCACTGTGGAGGGTTACTGGGCCAGAGCAGGCAAGGAAGAGAGAGGGCTGAAGTGGAGGTTGTTAGCTCCCTGAGTCGAGATAGATTGTGGGGTTCACAGGGAAGGAGCAACAAAAATTTATGGAGGAAAATGCTTCAGAGGAAAGAGGCTCCAAGAGAGCACAGAGACCCAAGGAGGTGTTTTGGTTTTTTTGTTTTGTTTGTTTTTGTTTTGGTTTTGGTTTTTTTTCATACAGGAGAGAATCTCTACCACACGGGTTGGAGATCACAGATAAAGGAATGGTGGAATGAACTTTGGAGTTGGCTATAACAGAATGAACTCAGGCCTGGATAGATACACACAGAAAGGATCACAGATAGGTTGCGTGTGGCTTGTTACATCTACTGAGAGAGCTGTGTGGCCGCCAGCGTCCCTAGCCATGTCTTGGTTTCAAATCCCGTTGTCTGAAAAATGGAGAAACAGCAGGTTCTGGGTCCTGAGCAGAGAACACAGGAGACCAGGTCCCACACCTGACGGACCAAATGATGCAGGCACCAGCCTTGCCAGAGCACCCCGTGGCCCAAGCTGGACCGATTGTGGATGGAAAGGGCTGTGCTATTTAAAGTCATTCCAAATAAAAAGGTGTTTTTTATGTCCTAAATCCAACAAAAGTTGTCCATGGATACTTAACATTTTCAAGGTCATGAAAAATAAGAAACCGAGAAACGGTCACAGACCTGATGATTCAGAGGAGCTATGATAACAAAATGCAATTCGGGGAGTCTGTGTGGCCCTGGCTGTCCTGGACTCACTCTGTAGACCAGGCTGGCCTTGAACTCACAGCCATCTGCCTGCCTCTGCCTCCCTGAGTGCTGGGATTAAAGGCATGTGCCACCATGCCCAGCTTGAGACAGGGTTTTATGAAGCCCAGGCTAGCCTTCAACTAGCTATGTAGTCTACGCTGACCTTGAACTCCTGACCCTCCACTGCCCTTGAGCCCTGGGATTCCAGGCATGTTTCACCGTGTCAGACCCAATGTGATGTGTTGGGTTTGATCCTGGGACAGAAAGACCCAACCCTAATACAGAGCGCAAAATAGACAAGCACAGATCCACAGAGAACTCAGTGGAGCCAACAGAGGGAAAGAGGCAATCTCTCTTCCAAGAGAATTCCCCGCAGTACACGTAGACATGCTGTAGAGAGGTGGGGTTTAGTCCACAACTCCTTGGGTGCGAGCTGTGCTCTTTGACCTGCTTCCCAAGAGGAGGGGAAAGGGAACACAGAGACTTTGTATTCCTGGTGGAGAAAGCCAGCAGACAGTGCAGAAACCAAGCCGTGGGCTTGTTTCCCTGGTGACGTTACCAGGATATTGTATGATGCGGCGGGAAGGAACAGTCACCTTCATGGTAGTCTCTCTTCAAACCCCTAAATCCAGCGTGATCACGAGACAGCAGCTAAACCCAGGCCAGGAACATTCTTTAGAATAGCTGGCTAAGCCTTCTGAAGAACGTCAAAGTCATGGGCCTAGTTTCCTTTCTGAAAAAACACTCAGGCCAAAAGCAACTTGTGGAAGAAGGGTTTATTTGTTTCACACTTCCAAGTCATGATCTGTCACGATGGGAAGTCAGGGCAGAAGCCCAAGGGAGGAACCAGAGGCACATTGCTGGCTTGTTCTTGAATTTACTATGTAGACCAGGTTGGTCTTGAATTCTCAGCCTCCCTGGTGGGACTGAGGTGTGCACCACCACACCCAGCCTAGCCGGCTTTCTTCTACAGTCTGGTACCCCTGCCTATGGCGGATGATGCCACAGTGGGCGGGGCTCTCTGATATCCATTAACAAGCCATCTCCTACAAACAAGTCCACAGGACAGTCTGACCTTGGCGATTGCTCAGTTGAGATTTCCTCTTCCCAGGTCATGCTAGCTTGTGCTGACAATAAAAACCAGCGCAGCCATGAACAATGAGAAGAGCCTGAGACATTGTCATGGACCGGGGGACACTCAGGAACCACGACACTGAAGGCAATGTGATGTTCTAGGCTGGGTCCTAGGATAGGGAGAGGAAATTAATGAAACAGGTGCTTAATCCCCCAAGTTTGGAGACCTGCTTTATATTGACACATCACTGTCAGTTTCTGGAGTTTTGACAAATGTTTCATGGTGACATGTGACATTAGCCACAAGGAGCACTGTATGGGGGGTGTGGGAATTATCTGCACTATTTTTTGAAACTTTTCTGTAAATTTAAAATTATTCGGAAAAGAAAAGTTTATTTTTAAAAAATGTCCTAAATCCAATGAAAGTTACCAGGCAAGCGAAGGAGGAAAACATGACCCATATGTAGGAGGAAAAAAAAAAACAAAAAACCCAGATCAATAGGGATAGACCCAGAAATGTCACAAATGGTAGACTTAGCAGACAAGGACACCAGCGTCATGCCCTTCACATTCAGGAAGGTGGAGGAGTTAACAGCAAAGCAAAAGAGATATAAACGGTAAGGAAGGAGGCTGACACCGACTTGGCCTCCACATATGTAAGCATGCAAATAAACAAACCTACACACATATGACCCCCACCTCACCACGTGTGTGTGTGTGTGTGTGTGTGTGTGTGTGTGTGTGTGTGTGTGTGTTAAATACCAAGACTGGGGCTGGAGAAATGCTCAGTAAACCCAGTGCTCGTTGCCCAAGCATGAGAAACTAAGTTTGGTCCCACAGCACCCGTGTAAAAGCACAGATGGGGTGGTGTGCCCCGTCACTCCAGCACTGTGGAGGTGGAGACAGGAGGATCCTTGTGGCACTTAGCCAGCTAGTCTGACGGACTCTGAGCTCCAGGTTCATAAAAAACCTGTCTCAAAAAATTTGACGGAGACTAACTGAGGGAGACACCTGACATCGCCCTCTCGGCTCTGAGTACGTGTGCACAAACACGTACACACCCACACAACACACACACAGTTTAGAAATTGATTCACTAATTTAAAACAAGAACAACAGGGACCGGGTCTGTTGCTCTGGGGTGGAAATGTGTCTAGCATGTGCTCAATCTGGCTTCAATCTCCAGCACTGAAACAAAAAAAGACTCAATTAAAATTTCAGGGGATATATGGAGTCAACATTTGGAAGGACATACACCCTGGATGGATTAGCAAATGGTTATATACCACAGAAAGAAATATCAGAGTCCTTAAAACCACGGTCATAAATGATAGAAACTATCTGAAGCACACTGAAAGACCGATGTCAAAGGGCTGCGCTGTGGCTCAATGGGTAAGAGCACTCTCCCTTAGAAGCATGAGGAACTGAGTTCGAATCCCAGACACCGCTCCCCCCCAACAAAAAAGCTAGGCATGGGGCTGGAGATGGCTTCCAGCAGTCATATTGGGTGGCTTGCAACTCTTCTGGACTTCTTGGGCACCTGTTATTATATACAGACACACAAATACACACACAAACACATAGACACACACAATTAAAAAGAAAACAAAATAAATCTTTTTAAAGAGCCAGGCATGGCTCTGGATGCGAGTCTACAGTCCCAATGCCAGAGGTTGGAAATGGGCAGATCCAGGAATTCACTGGCCAGCCAGCCTCACCAAAAGAACCCCGACGAGCTTCTGATTTGGTGAGACCCTATCTCAAGGAGTCAAGGCAGAGAGCCATGGGAAGATACCAGGCGCTTTCCTGACCTCCTCATGTGCACGCCCAGGCCCTCACAGAGGTAAGGACCACACAGGGGCAAGTACCCCCTCCCCCAAAGCAAAAAGCCACCCGTAAAATGTTCCAGGGCCGCAGCAACCCACAGGTCAGAGACAGGTCTCCCACGTGCACAGCTGGAATTCTAGATGGAAATGTGGGGCAAGAAAGCATATTTGAAGAAGTAACAGTAAGTTTTGGGGCCAGCCTAGCTTACAGGACACCCTGCCTGGGAAAACAACAGTTTTTTGTTTTTGTTTGTGTTTGTTTGTTTTGTTTTCTAATTAAGAAGAGGAGGAGGAAGAGAAGAAGAAACAAAACAGGAGCAACTGGGGGATACCTTGGTCAGTAAAGTGCTTGCTCTGCAAGCATGAGGACGTGAGTTCAATCCCCAGCACCTACACTAAGAAACAGCTCAGCTGAGAGGCGGGAGGCAGCGGGAGGCAGCGGGAGGCAGCGGGAGGCAGCGGGGCTCATGAGAGAGACGGGAGACCGAGAAGCTAGGCGGTGTGTGCTCTGTGAAGAAGCCGAACATTCTAAGGCTTGAGGAACTGCCTGATCAGAACAGCCTGTGCTGCCACCAAGGGCCATGGTCCTGCTGAAGCAGGGAGCCCATGAACCATGCTACCACCAAAGGCCATTCGGAAGCTTGTGGTCTGGGCTGCTGTCTGCAGCTATCTGATCCGACCCCACCCCTTACCTGGGTGGTGTGGGAGAGCAGGCCCTAGTGGCATGGGATGGATTGCCCTGGCCCTCACTGGCTCCGGAGAGCTAGCCTTGAACCTCACCTGGGTAGTCTAGGGAAAGCTGGCCCTAATGGTGTGAGCACGGCGAGCTGGACCTGTCCCTTGGCCTGGGCAGCTTGTGAGAGCTGGCTCAGTGGCTTGGGCACCAGGAGAGCTAGCAGGCAGATCAACTCAGCTACCACCCAGGCTCGGATCCAGGGCTTTGAGTTGGCCCACCCCAACATCTACCCCATCTATGAGCTGCTGGGGCACGTGAAGGAGCTGGTCCTGCAGAACTAAAGCTGCAGGATCTCCATGATACAGGGCAACAAGAGGATATCAGAGAGGAGTCCTGGGTCCAGTATTGATGGAGCAGAGGTCAGGGGCCTCAAACCACATCAATGACTCATCAAAATAAACATTTACAAGTAAAGCTGTCTGGGCAAAAGATATACTGTGTGACACTCTGGGACACATTGCAGCTCATGGCAAGATTAAAAAAAAACATTTATTCATTTATTATTTGTTTGTTTTCTTTGGGAGGGAGATTTCAAGGGTAGAGGGCAGATATGGAGGAACTGGGGGAGGACTGGGATTGGGGAGCATGATGTGAAAGCCACACAGAATCAATAAAAAGTAAACAACAACAACAACAAAAACACAGCATATTCAGGCTAGTGGTACACCTTTAATCCCGGTGCTTGGGAGGCAGAGACATGTGGATCTATGGGAGTTCGAAGCCAGCCTGGTCTACAGAGTGAACTCCAAGACAGCCAAAGCTACACAGTGAGTCCCGTCTTGAAAAACAAAAACAAAACTGAAAAACAAACAAAACCAAAACCGGCCAGGCATGATAATGTGCTTACCGTTCAGTCCTGGGAAGGCAGAGTAGGGTGGGTCCCTGGAGCTCATTGGCCAGCAAGCCTAGTCTAATTGGTGAGGCCCCGGGTCCAGTAAGAGGCCTGCCTTGAAAAAGCAAAATAGGATGGCTGAGGAACAACACAAGGCTGACGCCAGGCCTCTGCATGCAGGCACGTACATGTGTCCAAACACGAGCTCAGGGCCCTCTCCCAAGTTAAAGGAGGAGGAGCAGGAAAAGGAAGACGAAGATGAGGAGAAAAGAAATTAAAAGGGAGTAGGGAAATAGTTTTTTTTTTCCTGTTTCATTAAAAACAAGAAGCATAAATGGACTCCAGTAAGAAGAAATCTGAAAAGCATATTTGGACACGCTATAGCCATCCACATAGTAGGTCTTCAGTTAGCCTGCTTAGGAGGCAGCAGTTCTGGACTGAGTGAAATTCTGTCTCCACCTCTAGTGGCTGATGACCTGAGGCTTTTGATCTTGAACTAAAGGACTACCTCAATGTTCCCAGTTTCCTGTTTTAATAAATCAGGGTTCTCAACCTGTGTGTATCAACCCCTTTGGGGAGATAGAATTACCCTTTCACAGGGGCTGGTCTAAGACCATCAGAAATATCAGTTATTTATGTTACCATTTTTAACAGTAGCAAATTTTGTTATGAAGTAGCAACGGAATAATTTTATGGTAGGGAGTCACCACAACATGAGGAACTGTATTAAAGGGTCACAGCGTTAGGAAGGTTGAGAACCCCTGCATTAAATGCTTCCGAAATACTCTAATCTAATCTATTGTCTAATCTATTCAGTGGGATCACACATAGCATCTACCTTCTCAGGGTTTATTTCTCTTGTGTGTACGCACATATGTGGCTTCCAGAGGACAGTTTGCAGCCAATCAGTTCTCTCCTTCCACCATGTGTGTGTTGGGAGGGAACTCAGGTCGTAGGCTTGCTGGCAGGTGCCCTCACCTGCTGAGCCATCTCACCAGCTCCTTCCTCCTCAGGTTTTTTGTGAGACTTGGTGCCAGAATACATAGAAAGAGCTGCATCCAGTGCCCAGAGCACAGGACAGTAGCTGGTCCAGGCCCCCACAACTACTCGCTCTTCAGCCTTTGTCTACGAAGGAGAGACTTGTGTGGCCCCAGGGATGAGGAGCAGAGGCCAGAAGTGCTCAGGTTCGTCTCTGCCTTGCGAGTCCTTAGCCGGCACTCTGGAGAACCCCACGTGGGCCCGGATGAAAATTCTCCCATTTTTGGACAGGGGGAGCCATCATTGAAATCTAAGAAGTGCCTGCTGAGAAATGTCCCTGCTGTGAGCGCTGCTGGCTGGATTAGCTGGCATTCCTTCTCCTCCATTGAGTGGAGTCGCAAGCTAATAAATATTTCAGAATTGGCTGTATTCAATCCAGCCCTTGTCCCGTTTGACGTCTGTTCTCTCGGCTTTCAGAAGGAGACAGGTGCAAAGCATGAAAAGGGATTTAATTACTAAACATCCCCCCAACTCCTGATATGCAAACACACTCCAGGCCGTCCACATACCTACTGCACAGGGTCACGCACGCCCCGTGCTCTCACTCACGTGCAGACAGCCCAGGGCATACATAGATTCAGGGCCTGTTAGTGTGGGCATGACAAGGACTCCCTCGGCGCAGTGCTGTGCTCGGTTCTCTCGCTGCTCAAACACCAGCCACCTAAGCACACGCTACATCATATGTGGGCACGCTGGTACCCCAGTGTGACCATAATAACCTTGGCTGTGAGCAGGAGCGGGTTTGCAGGCAATGACTCCGAGTACATGCGTACAGATGCATTTGCAGCATACGCCACACAGACTCACAAACATCTAACTCATATATGATTCTTGAAAAAGTGAAAGCCAAAGGCCTTGTCACTCTCCAGCTGTGGTTACCTTTCACCATGGGAGAAAGTGGCCAGGCAAACGCGAAGCGGGAGTTTAGGACTTTCATCTTAAACATGGTTTCTTCTTGATCCTTTTCATGACACATGGATGCACACCTGGGCACATGTCCTATGCTAAAAGTGTCTTTTTCCTGTGTCCCAGGGACTGTCAGGCACAGGCGTGTGCATGTGTGAGCACACACACACACACGCGCGCGCGCACACACACACACACACACACACACACACACACACCCCCTTCTGCTGGGAACATCAGGCTTTTTCCTCCTCTCTGGGACCTCTGGCTTCTCTTCGTGTAGTTGGAGACTCAAAGGCCTGGCAAAGGTCTGTTTATCCCAAGCTGCACAGCCAGTGTCTAGCTAGTGTCTAGCCCTGACGTGAAGGGGAGAGCTTGCCTCTGGAACCATGTCAGTGACAATAGCTCGGTGTAGGGATGCTTGGGAGAGAGCAGGTGAAGGTGGGCAGACTTGCAGCCCCTCAGTTTTCCTAGCAACTTTCAGGGCTGGCCACTGTCCTAGGGGTCCAGGCTAATTCTCAGAAGTGCTAGGTACCCACAGCCTGGACATTTGAGAAGCCTGGGCAGCTGACACCTGACCTGTCCTCTCCTGACACCTTGTTCATAATTGGCAGGAGACAATGAGCACCTTCTTGAGGTCAGGTGACACAGCAGATCTGTCCCAGGGAACAAGCCTGAAGAGCCTACTTCCCAGTAGGTTAGAATCAGCCCTTGGGGGCTAGCCTCAGCCTTCAGTAAGGCAGAGCCTAATCATGAACTTTTTTTTTTTTTTTTTTTTTTCCAGGCAAAGCCATTGCAAACAGACAGGGTTTGGGAGGCTTTGAAATAACTAATCTTGGGAGGCTTTCAAATAACCAATCAGTAGGCCCTATGGAAATGTATGCAAATGAAAGATGCAAATCAGCGCTGTGTCTTTTTGCATCTGCAACTAGCAGGGACCACCTGCCCTGAGATCTCTTCTTCCCCGTGAGAGGATGGAGGGGAGCCTTGAGTCCAGCACGGCTGGGACATCTTCCATCCCCAAGCCCTCTGTCAACTAACATTCCCCGTGGGCTTCCAGGCTTGGGAGAGGGCGGCCTCCTTCACCCGCCCAGCCTCAGCCAGCTTTGTCTACAGCGAGCCACACTCTCACATTCACGTTCAGCCCCACACACTCAGGCACACAGGAATGACCACAGGCCAATCCACTACCTGCACAGTCATTTATTTACACAATCGTTTGCATTCCTGACCTACGCGTGTGCTTGGAGACTCAGTGTACACACTCAGTATTGTGTACACTCATTCTCACACACGCATAGTCATCCAAACTCCAGGGTTTGCACATTCATTACATACATTTGCGCCCTCGCACATGTCACTTTGTACACCCTCACATTAGGCATGCCCGTGCACACTTATCTCTGACTGAGGAAGAGCCTCCTCACTTGTGTCTCGTCCAGGTCCCTAGGAGAGGCAAAAGGTCAGGCTTAGTGTCTGAGAGTCTTCCTGAAGGCTACCCATGGGGGCTTGTGGTCAGACCCTGGCCTGGTTTGCTGTGGGCTTTGCTGGTGGAGGGGAGCGGGCACCAGAAGCAGCCCTGCCAGCCTCTGGGCTGGGCGGGAGGTGCTTTGGGATAATGCCTCCCTCAGGAAGCAGTAATTGAGGGGTAGTGAATTAGATAATCAACACCGCCAGGAAGTGGGGATGTGCCCGGGTTGCCTTTGTTCCTAGAATGAGCATGCCCCACTGCCACACTGTGCTGGGGAAGGGAGGGGACCCAGTCAGGCTGGGTGCGGGAATTCCCTCACCCCTCATCACTGTCTAGCCACACCTACAACAGGATAAGTTGGACACCATTAGGCTCCCAGCACACCAGTGGGGAGGATCTTGGAGCCTGTTGGACACTGAGGGACCTGGGAGCTGCCTGGTTGTACAGTTGCTGTGTGTAACAGTCTATACAGCTGTGTGTACAGCAGAGGCTTCAAAGAACTCAGGGATGAGATGAGCTCCCATCTTGCCTCCTGTACACTGTCTGTATGAACTCTTCGAGCCTCAGCTATCTCCCGTGACCCTTCCTGCAGGTGAGATACTCCTGTGAGGGCCGCAACGTACAAATAACTGTATTTGCCCACACAACGACCTTGGACCCCATGCCCACGCCAGGCGGAAAACCCTTCAGTACAGTCTTGCCAAGTCTACCTACCAACTCCATGAAGTCGGGCCTCTGGCCATTATTCTTCCTATTTATAAATGACTGAACTCAGGCATGGGCAGTCATCCAAATGCCTGGGGTTATGCTCTAGGAAGAGGCAGAAGCCGAGTTTGAACCTAGATCTTATGGGCCACCCATGAGTCCCAAGCTGCATCAGCCCAAAATAAGAAGTCATGCGGTGATATAGAAGTGGGCAGCCAGCCTTGCCAGCGGCTCTTTGACCTCACATCCTTCTCCTCCAGGCTTGCTACTATCAGCCTCCTCACACACTCCTGAGCCTGCTCTCCATCAAGGCTCTGGCGTGAGGGTGGACGTTAGCAAGCTCCCACACAGACTTCCCACACGGCCTCTGTGACTGCCCTCTCAGGCCTTGCTCAGGTCGCTCCTTCACCACTCCAGGCCCTGGCAGGGCAGTATTTGGCTCTCTCATTCCCTCCACATCCCCACTGCGCAGATGCAAACACTCAGGTCGGGGATAACATATGCTTCCCTAGGCCTCAGTTTTTCCTCTGGAACACAAGAGGCTAGGATTCTCTCCTCAGCCTTTCTCAGGTCTCCTATTTCTGTCCCCACAGATCCCTGGTGTTTTGTGGCCAAGATCAGAGCTACTAGGACCAAGCTGGGCTGAGCACACACTGGTAGTGGTGGGGAGAGGGGGACAGATGGACATGTTTCTTTCCCACTTCACTACCCTGATTTCTGTGGGATGAAGGATAAACTATAGTCAGGGTGAAGGAAATAGACACCCAACAGGCCCCAGGAGGCACCTTGTATTGGGCTCCAGAGCAGGAGGGCAGGACTTCTCAGACCACTGTGTTCTCATGTGTAAAGCGGCATTCCCAGAGGCTACAGGAAACCCACACGCCTGGTGTGTGTGCAGTGGGAACTCTATGCTGAGTGTGCCACCTGCCTTTGCTCTAGTTCCAACAGCACCCCGCAAGGCAGGGTGCGTATCACCCACCTGTTGGCCCCTCTGCCTGGCATGCTTGGTCTCTGCCGGGACTGACCGCCTTTCTCGGGCTGTAGCACCCCTTGACCTATCTGCCCCACTACTACGGCAGGGCATGGGGGCGGGGCAAGCAGAAAGATTCTCTGAGTAGTTGGAATGGGGGATGGCTAGAGTCCAGCCCTCCACAGCTGAGAAGCCCACAGGCACCTCCCCCAACCAAACCCAGTTCCAGCCAGGTCCTGGGTCCCTCTCTAGGGGGTGGTAAGCAGGCAGTATTGCCCACCTGCTCAGGGACCAGAGGCGGGAAGGGAGGGGCCGCAGGCCTGGGAGAAGCCTGACTGTTCCCCCTGCCTTCCAGCAATTCTGCTCGCTACCCTAGGCTGGAAACCTGACACCCGGAGGCCCATCTGCTCACTGCCCTCAGCCCACAGCCCCTGGAGGCCTCTGTGCCCGCGGCAGCCTAGCCGTGATTGTTCCCCGCTGAATGGGCAGGCCTGGTGCCCACACCAGGTGCACCATTGTGACCGCCGACACCTGCCTGGCGGGTCGCGGGCCTGCAAGCATGTGGACCCTAGCCTGCCTGAGAAGGGCTGCCTACCAGCCTCTTGGGATGGGGCTAGGAGTTCTAGGTCCCCGCTGCTCTCCCAGAGTTAAGTACCCTAACGTACTCCCAATCTTTGTTTGGAACTGTTTGCCAGAATGAAGGCGGTGCTTTGTCCCCTCATCCACTCACTGTCCCAGCCCTGGGAGGGGCAGCCTCTGGCTGTCACCGGCCTCAATTTCTTAACTGTAAAATGGGGATAACGGAGGAAGCCACCAAAACGAGCAGCTGGAAGATCAAAAGCCACACGGAGTGATGGAGAAAAGCCGTCCCTGCATTCAGACTAGCAGTGCGCCGGCAGGAGCCCGGGGGAGCTGGGCTCAGCCCCACAGGCCCGCCCCGAGCCCCGGCTGCCCCCCTGCCTGCCTCCCCTTGCCCGGCCTCCCGCCCCGCTCTATGAAAATTTAATGCCGGGTAATGACAGTCTGGGCTAATGAAAGAGGCTTCTCTTCTGGCAAAAAGAGAAAAACAAACAAAAATCAACAACCTGCAAGGGGGCATTAACTTTTCATGAGCTCTCTCCCCAGTGACACCCCGCCCTGGCTCACCCCGGGCAGAGCCGCCCCCTCCTTCCCTATTTCTCTCGGGAGCTGGGCTGGGCTGACAGGGTCGGGACGCAGCTGGAGGGGTCCTGATTCTTTGAAAGTCATCTTCTTGCGTTTTCTCTGTGGGGCACCTGCCAGTCTTGGGGAAGAGGGGGCTCTGAGGGTTTGGGGGAGCTCAGAGTCCTCTCTGGGCAGCAGGTGGGGGTGGGAAGCAGTCCAGAGCTAGTGAGAGAGAAAAGGATGAGGTCAGGGGTCCTGTCCCGGCCCCACTTGCAACCAGGCTCATCAATCTGCGCGAGCCCCCTAATCCTAGCGCCCCCATCCCTGACTGCCAGTGGCTACAGAAAAGGGCACTGAGCGATGCTCCCTCTTCCCCTCTCTTTGTGGTGTCCTGGAGAGTCATTGGCTGCTGCCTGAGATATCCTGAGAGATGCGACAATTAATTTTCTTTTAATCAAGGTCGGATGAAGTAAATCGGCGCGGCTGTGCAGGCCTTCATTTTCTGTTTTTGCACTGGTGCAAAACAAATATGATCAAATTATGCTCCTTCTCACCTTATTGAATTAGGAAGCATGACTGATCAGAGGGAGAGGAGACGTTCTGTACCATGTAGAAGCCCCCTCTTTCCCTGCCCCAGCCTCCATCTCTCTGGAGTCACTGGGGACTTAGGGACCCCTGGAGGACAGGAGACAGTGCTCAGCAGAGTGGGTGCTCAGGAATCGTGTGAATGAATGAATGAGTTGAGTGAGTGATGCAGTTGATAACCTTCGGTTCTTTTTAATTTTTAAAATTTTAGCATGTGCGTGTGTGTTCAGGTGTGTGTATGTAATGACAGCTTTCTGAGTCAGAGAACAACTTTTCTGACAAGAAAAGTAGGAGAGAACTTTTGTCCTACCATGAGGGTTCTGGAGATTGCCAGAGTTTCTGCCAGCCTTTCTCCTTCTCTGTTGTGGCAGGGTCTCTTTTTGCTGCTCTGCTGCTGTTCTCAGCTGCTTCCTGTTGCTGTGATAAAACGCCCCGGAAAGGGTTTGTTTCAGCTTGTTCTTCCAGGTCACAGTCCATCACTGAGAGAAGTTGGTGCTCGCAAGTAGGGACTGCAGTAGAATCCAGGAGGTGGCTTACTGCCCAGGTACGTGGCTCACATCCGGTTAGCTTTCTTCTACAACCCAGACTCACCTTCCTGGGGATGGGGCCACCCACAGGGGACTTGGCCCTCCCCCATCAGTCATAAGTGAAGACATTCTCTCACAGAAGTGTCCACAGGCCATTCTGATCTGGGAAATTCCTCAGTTGGGGTTCTTTCTTCCAAGGTGACTGGAGGTTGACAATAACAACTAAGCAGCACAGCCGCAGACTTCAAGCTGACTGGCCTGCTTCGCATCTCGTCACAGGATTGCCGGAGTTACAGACATGCATTTGTGTAATGTCCAGCATGTGCCTGAGTCCCAGGGATTTGAACTTGGGTTGTCAGGTTTATGCAACAAATACGATTTAGCCATTTACCCACCCCTCACTTTTGTGAGACAGAGTCTCACGTAGCCCGGGCTGGCCGCAAACTAACTATGTGGCTGAGGATGATCTTGAACGCCCGCTCCTCCTGCTTCTGAAGCCTCCCCGGTTCTGGGATGACAGGAGTGGGCTGCTATGCCCAGTTCATGCACACCAGGCAAGCTTTCTAGCAGCTGAGCCAGCTATTGAAGAGACATTTGAGAGAATCTAAAAGGGTAAATTGGTGTTGGCCCAGGAACCTCAGGGAGAGAGCTGTCAAGAAGGGAAACTGCGTCCTCGCGGGTCAGAGGCTGGCAATGTCCCCAGCAGCTGGATAGATGGTGGCTGGCTGCCTGGAGGGAGAGGCACCTAGACCCCGGTCTCAGCTCCAACCTAAGGCAATTGAGTCGTCACCATCCTTAAACAGAGGACGAAGATGTCACTCAAGCCAGAGCTGGGTGAGGTAACATTAAGTAGGCGTACAGTGACTGTCACCTAGCAGTATCACCTTTTATTACATCTGTTTATTTCTGATACAAAAAGCAGCTGGGCTCCTTTGGGAAAGGCCAATACCGGGCCCAGAAGGAGTTGGCATGTGGATTTCCCACCCTGTGGTAGGCCTGACCCATGGTGCTCAGAGCAGGGCTGGCCATGTAGGTGTCTGCCATACAAAACTGTCTTGCAGATCCCAGGAGACAGGGAAGGACCTCCTGAGCATCTCATTCTAGAGCAAAGCCTTTCCAGGCTATGGCTCATCACTCTGCCTGCAGCGAGGCTGCTGGGTACCCTCTGATGTGCGGTTTGGGGGTGCTGAAATCTTCTGCCCTTCCACTGTGCTCAGAGTTCTGCTGGGGGAGGAGTCATTGATGATATACATGGCCATTGCCTTTTCAGCCTTGCTCATCACGCATGGTAATAAGTCCCAGGAAGAAACAGGAATGGTGATACCTGCATGTGAGAACATATACACCCCACAGGAGAAAAAAGGCAAAGGAAAACTGGAGGGAGAAAGGGGGAGGGAAGGATGAAGTCTCTAACCCAGGGCTGAGATGGAGACCAGTGGCTTAGAGAGCGTGTTGAAGCAGCCTGAGCTTCTTGGAAGAGGTCAGGATTTTCCAATTTGGGGAAATCTACAGTGTGAAGGCAAAGAAGAAAGGAATTCATGTGGAAGGCTGAGGTGAGTCCCTAGGGCCTATGGACAAATAGATCCATTTGTCACTCCAGAGAATGAGGCCTGAAAGAATATGCCCTCAACTCTGGTCCTCAGGAACCTCTGGTTCCCCTGGTGTACCTCTGTGAGTACATTAGGGCCTGCCTAGGCCCATGGAAGTCCCTGTCCTGAGTGGATAATAAAGTTTGAGGCTTACACCATGTGCCAGGAGCAGACTAGGCACCTGAGGCAGGCTCTGGGCTTCCCAGCTATGTTATTCTGGGATCTGGTGACCTTCAACCTCTCTCAAGGCTATTGTGTGGCCCAAGCAAATTCCTCTCTTTCTGGGCCTTCCCTGCTTCAGGGGAGTCAGCTGGCTGGCTTGGGGTCCTTATCCAGGGCAGGGGTGTGAAAAGGGCAGTGCCTGAGCCCTGGGGCAGGTGACCCTGGGCATCACTCTGGAGCCTCCCTGGCATGTGCTCGCTGGGCCTCTGGGCCTGTGTCGTACACAGCCTGTGGGACCAGTCTCTGGGTGGGGAACTTGTCTTTAGAGCTGAGTCATCACTCCTGGGGTGCAGCAGTGACCCAGATGGGGCAAGATCATGACATGTGTTTATCTCTGCCATCTTCCCTGTACCTCCTCTTTCCTTTCCTCTTCCTGCCCTCATCCCCTCCTCCAGCCATGGGGCATGACACACTGACCATCCCACTCAGCCCCTGATCCCTCCTGTGCTAAATAAGTTACTCTGCCTAGGCCTTCTGTCTTTTCTTCTCTAAGCTCGATGACAGTAGTCATAGCTGGCACTAATTGAAGGCTGACCAATTACCAGCCACTTTGCATATATTACATTTAATCCCTCTATTTGCCAGGCTAGTTGTTACTATTATTATCCCCATTTTACAGATGCCAAAAAGAAGGCTCATGATTGAGTGGCTTGCCCAAGGTTAGGACTAGGAGTGGACACACTGGGTGGCACAGATGCCAGAGATCATTATTCTCCCATGATGTCTTGTTCCTTTCCATCCTAACTTCCAAGGAGTCCTCACGGCTCTCAGAGCCCCTTGTCCCTAAGACATCTCCCTGTTTCCCATTAACCCTCAGTTGTTCCAAATCCCAGCTCATGCCATCCATTCAACCAACTAGTTCAGGTTCTCAGGACCTTGTGAAATTGGGCAGAGACCAGGCCAGCGGAGGAGAGAAGCCTCCAGTGAGCCCCTCAATCTGCTCCAGGATAAAGAAGAGATGCAGCTGGAGCTGCACCCACTACGAGACGCTGCCCTCCCCAGACAGGGCCCGGGACTCCTGCATGAAGGGGTGCACAGGGGAGGGGGAGGGGCACCACGGCATCCAGCTGGTGAGCAGTGATCCCTCCTTATCCTGCATCAGCGCATCCTCCTGCCTCCCCAGGCTGGAGTTTCATGGCTCGGCTCACTTTCACTTTGGCCTTTGATCACTTCAGGGGGGTACAGTTGGGTCAGGAAGTCCTGTGGTTGGGAGGGGCTGGGAAGACTGGATTCCAAGGTGACACCCCCGCCCCTCTGTCTCATGCACACATCTGCCACCAGATGAGATGCTGTGAAGATGAGCACTGCCTCTGCCCTACTCTTGGGACTATCCCTATTACTGTTTTCCAAATGCAAATATCTTTCTTGGATTGTTTCCCCATGTATATCTGTTGCATGAGATCCAAGCAACACAGGAGGGGAAAAATCTCCCAGTCATCCTTCCCTGTGGCCGGCATGGGAGAGACAGTCAGCATATATCTAAGCATATATCTAAGCAAAGGTCTCTTTAGCACTCTGGACAGGTGCCTCTACCCCTGATGCTGGGTCCACTGTGTGTGAACCCTTCTCTATGTTGCCACCTTAAAGCAGTGTTTGGAAATCCTGTATGGCTCCAGATGCTTTGGCTAGATCGCGAGCTCTGAGGCTGTCCCCCTTGGCTCTCCTCTCCAAGCTCTTCCTACAGGGGACAACTCAGGGCCATCTTCCCTCTTGTCAGCTCACTGGGCTGTGAGCTGCTCTTGAGTAGCTAGAGTGCTTGCTGCTGCAGAGGAAGCCTGGGTGGGAATTCAAGGCGTCCGGGCTGGTACATTGCCCTGAGAGTGCCAACCACTCGGCCAGGACTAACCTCTTCACCCTGTGAACCTCAACTCTCCAATAAAGAAGTAGAAGAAGATTAGACACCTGCTCTGCTGAGTTACTGTGAGGAAGCCAGGGGCTCAGGGGTGTGAGTCTGTTCGGTATCCATACTGGGCTTTGGATGTGACCAAAGGCAGAGAGGCTGAGACGGATCTGAGGCAGGGGCTCGGCAGGGTTCCTTCATCCTCATAGCTATGTATCTCCCCCACCATCTCTTCATGCTGGGGATGGGACACAGGGCCTCAGGCGTGCTAGGCAGCTGCTCTACCACTCAGCTGCACCTCCAGCTCCAGCTCCATTTTTGTTCCACACTTCAAAAGTCACACACTGGCTCAGATAGCTCAGTAGAAAGAACACTTGCTGGGGAAGTGTGAGGAATTGAGTTCAAGTCTCTAGAACCTTCTTAAAAAGTCAGGCATGGCCACAGACCTGTAACCCCAGCACTGTGGGGAGGCAGGCAGAAGACTGCTGGGGTTTGGAGGCTGCTGGCTTGGCTCAAGGCTCAGGGAGGCAGCCTGTCTTCAGGGGGATACAGAAAAGAATACTAGAAGAGGGTACCCATGTACTCCTCTGGCTTCCACAGGTGTGTACGGCACGAAGACACACACGCACACGCACATCTTCCCCCCTCCACAATTGTAGCAGAATGAAAGAACACACCCAGGCTCTAAGATGCACACATAGTTCCATGGTGATCTGAGCCTGTGAGTGTTTTCTGGCCATGGGTCTAAAGGAAAGGTTCTAGACCTACTCTGGCAAGTAGGGCTTAAGCCAGACTTGGAAGGGACTGTCCCATCTAGGCGGCTCAGCACACCTTCATCAGGTGATGGAGGAAATTGGAGGAGAGAGGCTGGGATGGTCTCCAGCTGGTATGTGTCCTTGGGTGGCAGGCTTGGGGATATGGTCATGAGGGTGCAAAAGGATGGACAAGTGCAGGGTCAGTTGCCCTTAGGATAGTTCTTCAGGTGGGAAAGGAGATGAAGAAGGGAGAAAAGGGTGCAGGAAGCGACTGTGCAGCAGTGTGGGGAGGGGTGGGGGCTGGTGGAAGAAAGACGATGGTGGGTCTTGAAAATGTGCATGTCAGCAGTGGGCAGCCTGGCCAACACTGGGAGCTGCCAGGCAGGCAGGCACTTTGAGGGTGAGCAGTGGGAGAGGGCCAAAGAGCTGAGCTAAGTTATAAATCTTCGGCAGGACCAACTCCCACCCCAAGAACCCGATCTCCTCCCACTGCTCTCGGGGGACCCTGCATCTAGGGGTTCCTCCATTATTCTTCCTCAGCTCCTCACCATCACATCTCCCCATGTCCTTCATCGGGCCCTCGGGGTTCACGTCACCCCACGGAGCGCGGGCTCTGTGCCACTGCACACTTTGGAGAATCATTAGCAGAAGTCATTAGCTAGAATACAGCCTCCTTCATAAATCTCTCCTGCACCTGGATCGTTCGTCCGCGCCTAATTTCCATCTCCCGAACTTTATGATTTGCCCCTCGTTTGATGAGCGTTTCTCCCATCAATTGTGCCGTAAGTGCTTGCCGAGAGAGACCCCTCGCACTGACCCCATCTCTGACAGACGGGGTTCGAGCTTCTTATCCTACATGCGGGGCGGGGGAGGGGGCCTCGCAGCCCCCTCTCTGCTTGTCCCTCAAAGGGCAGCTTAAAGACACTGTGTTCCCAGACTCCCTTGGGGATGGGAGGCAGAGCTGGGTCCAGAGGCTTATATGATAGGGGAAGAAGGAGGATGGGAAGGGCTGTGGCTGGGTGAGTAACTTGGGTTTCTATGTCTGTCCCAACTCACTGTGTGACCTCAAGCATGTTGCTTTCTGCCTCTGAGCCTCAGTTTCCTTATCTGACACACACACACACACCCCTGTTGTGCTACCCATCTTTCGTGGTTACTCTGAGAGTTGAGGTCTTGTTCATTCATATGTTCAAGCCATGCGTAGGTCCATTCAATAAGTGTGTACTCAGTGAAGCACTCGAGGCTGTTCCCAGGAGAAAAGAATGAACAGAGACCCACTCACCTGTGCTGCTGGGAACATCCTCTGAGGCCCACAGCTGGGGCCTATGTACTGGGAAAGATGTGGATTTGACTGAATCTTGAGTCTACCATTGATGAGCAGTATGAGCTTCTATAAAGTCATTTGACCTGGAGGCTTGGTTTTCTCTGAATAAATGGTGTGTGTGTGTGTGTGTGTGTGTGTGTGTGTGTGTGTGTGTGTGTGATGAATACCCCACTCAGCGCATGTTTTGTCACTGTGAGACTCAGAGAGGGTCAGTCCCACTCCTCCAGCATGTTGCCTAGATGGCGAATATTTAGGAAGATACAGGCTGGCCAGAAATGAGGGGACCAAGTTTTGTGCCTGGGAGGGGGTGTTCCAAGCCTTGCTCTGCTGCCCAAGATGCTGGGGATGTCAAATACAGCCCAGATAAGAGGAGCAAGGACTCAGGATTCCTTCTCCTACAAAGGAAGAGTGTGAGCCCCCAAGGAGGTTCCTGACTTGAGGTGATGGTGCTGAAACTGGGAGAGCCTCCCAGCCCTTCTCTCTGGCGGCAAATCTGCCAATCTGGAGCCTTCCCCAGTGGTGACTATCTTTGGATGTGGGGACATGAAGTTCAGCACCATCGCCCACAGGAGGGTGCTGGGAGGAACCAGGGCTTCTCTGAGCACTCTTGAGGTAGTTGGAGCTGGGGGTGTGGCCAGCAAAGATGCCAAGTGCCCCGTCAGAACTCGTGGCAGGGGCGGGGGTCATCAGCAGAGGAAGTGTGGAAAGAACACCTATTTTAATGCTCGGGAACTGGTCCTTTACCTGGAGGGCAGGGGCGGGGCAGAGCCAGCCCCATGATCACCTCGCCTGGCATTTGTAGAGGTGTCCTTAATTTACATCGTGGGAGGCCGGGGAGCTTGCCAGTTGGGTACATAAGTCATGTGGCTTCAGGCAAGATACTTGACCTCTCTGGGCCTCAGTTTCCTCCCCTAAGAAAATGGATAATAAATATCACAGGCTTCGTATGGTAGTTGGCAGAATTAATTATACCCCTCTTACTACGGCGCCTGGCACACACGGGAAGCACTCAGTAAATGATGGCTGTCATTGGCCTGAGATCTGTGCTTGTCATGACATACTTCATTTTAATACCACCTACTTACACAGGGCAGGATATTTATGTTCAGTCTTTTCACTAATTAGAGAAGTTTCTGTAATCAATTTACTCCCATCTTAAAGGTAGAGAAATTGAGGTCCCAAGGCTGCTCAGAACTGAGCACGGTTCCCAGGTATTGCTGGGAAGAGAATCCAGGCCTGCCTCCCATTCTCGCCATCCTGCCTGGCGGCAGACCCTGAATTCCCAGGAGCTAAAAACAAAAGACCCAGGATTTGGATTCCTCAACACACTCCCACGGGGTGACTCACCAGAGCCTGGGATCTGCCCCGGCACATCTCCACCCCCCTTCAGGCTTGGCAGCAGCTGCCCTGCTGACCTGAGGGCCTGGGACAGGGGTGCAGGGAAGGGGGGCACTGGAGAGAGGCACCTCACCAGCTTCGCCCCCCTGGGTAGACCACTGTGGCCCCACGTGCCTGCCCCCTCTTGTTCTCGAGCTCCCCATCTCTGAGGGTGTGGGCTCTGGGGACTCCCATGCAGTCCTGCCTTCCTCTGGGACAGGAGGAACTGGGGGTGGGAGAGGGGTGTGGGGCCCGGCGCCACGGGCTGGAAGCAGCTTGCAGATTTTACAGGTCATATTATCTTTTATGGGCATCCTAAAAAGAATGTCAGGCTCTGGAGGGATCTCTCTCTCTCTCTCTGACTTTCATCACTGCAGACACCACTGAGAGATCTCTGGCCCGCACCACCCTGCAAGGGGCTTTCATGGTCCCCAAGGGTTGTTGGGTACTTCTCTGCGGGGTGTGGTGGTGGGTAGGAGCGATAGGCTCTCTCTTTCAGATTCGGAAGGACTCATGTCATCCTCATCATTGACACCAAACTGCATCCTGGAACAGTGTCCCCACCTCCCCCAATGAACTCAACACTGATGGCCAATTTAGGGTCAATATTCATCTATCTACTCAAACTTGGGGTGATGCTGAGTCCCCAAGGGGATCCTGACCCTTGCCACCCTCTTCATTCTTCCCCTAAGAGCCTCAGATTCTACCTCCAAAAGAAGGTTCAGCCCTGGGACCATAACACACCAGCCTTGACACCGAGAAGCCCTGTCCCGGTAGCCTCACAACCCTGAGATCTCTATCCACCTAGACATCACTCATCTCTAGCATCCTGTGTTTGGGGCTTGGGTTCATTACCTGGAGGGAAAACACCACTCAGGAGCAAGATGGGAGAGGATCTAGAAGATGTGTGTATCTGTGGTCAAGAACAGTCTGGGCAGGAGAAGACACACCTGCAGCCTATTTCTATCGGTGGTGGCTGAAGGCATTTACTCCAGGTCCCAGGTCTAACACTTACCACCCATCGCCTCAGTTTCCCCAGGTGGAACATGGGGATCATGAAAGTCCCAATTTTGTAATATTGGAGGAAACTGCTGAGTTTTCCCAGCATGGCACACAGTAAGTGCTCAATAAATGACCATGATCAATGTTGGTCACATGGATACACCCAAGCACCTGTTGTCTTCCTCAGGGGACTCCAGGAAGAGGGCTTGTGGGCTGACACTGCAGCAAGAGGCTGTGAGGTGGTACAGCAGGAAGAACTGGAGGCAACGATACTGGGGTAAGGGGACAGGGGTGTGACAGCTCAGTGCTGGTTAAGAAAGAAGAGTGACTAGCCAAGAAAGCAAGTGACGCCCAGGAAAATTAGGCAGCGGGCCTAATGAAAACCAGGCAGCCGGCCAAGGGAGCAATGTGACCTTCCTCCTGCCTTCCCTTTTTCTTACTTTGGAGCCTGGGGCAGGATGGAACAGGGTCTTCCAAGCACCTGGAATTCAGGCTGGATGTTCTGTGAGGACCGTGTAGGGGAGGGGGCGCCGAGGGAGGGCAAGGTGGGCTGAGGCAAGGCATCTGGGGAGGTGGTGGAGGACGGGACGAAGCTGGACAGCCAGCTCTGGCCTTAGCCAGATAGGCTGTAGGGCCTGCTGGATTTCTGTAGGCATTCCACTACACATCTGCTGCTTTCCACAGGAACAAGGGAAGAGCAGAGAGGTGCTGTGGCCTACTGAGGAGCGAAGAGAACCAATCCCATGAGGTTGTCTTCTGACCCCACCTCATGACCCCACATATATCACCACACACAGATAGTAATAAATAATAAATTCATAAGGCAATACATATTTCTAATAATAAATAAAATGCATTTAATATATTATCCTAGGGCTGGGGCCAGTAGTGTGCCTGTTGAACTGGAGGCCCTGGGTTTAGTCCCTAGCACCCCAAAATAAAATAAGAGTCAGACATGATGGTACGTGTCAGGAGGACAGAGTGTTTAGGGCTACCTGGAGCTATCTGGTTTGAGAGCAGCTTGGGCAAGAATCTGTCTCAGGAAATAAAACCAAGTAGTAAGAAACAAATATAAAATTTTAAATTCCGTGGGCTGAGGAGATGACTCTGTAGATAAAATACTTGCTGTATAAGTGTAGGGACCTGAGATTCAGTCCCCAGAACCCCTGCAAAGCCAAGCATAGGTGGCTGCAGAGGGGTCCTATAGAGAACCCAGGTTCAGTTGTCAGCACCCATGCGGATGGCTCATAGCCTCCCCCCCCATAGTCACAGCTCCAGAGAGATCTGCTGCCTCCGACTTCCACAGAAACTGCACGCATGTGCACATGCCCACACAGAGATACACACACACACACACACACACACACACACACACACACACACACACTTAAAACAAACAAGCAAAAACCAAGCTTGCTAGGGCACATCTGTAGTCCCAGATGTGAGCCAGCTAGTTTGGCATTTGCAGCATAAAAACAAAGAGACCCTGACTCAAGGTGGAAGGTGAAGGCTGACCTCTGACCTCCACACATGTGCTATACATACACAGAGAGATAAAAATAAAATTCCTGACGTGCAATCTCATAATAGATTATGTTGCTTAAATAAAAGGCAAATACCTTGGGATGACATGTCAGCTTTATCCTGTGGTTTCATCTTCCTTCGGGATGTGGCAATATCTTCCCAGGGTGAGAAGGACAGTTCCCTCAGCTAGGGCAGCTCAGAGCCCAGTGGTCCATTCTGGACTTCAGGCTCTCAAGGTCACTGGTGTGTAACTATCACCTAGAATACAGGTGTCAAAGAAGGGTGGGAGGGAGGGAGGAAAGGAGGAAGAAAGGAAGGAGTCTGAGTAAGCCTTTCTAAGGAAATGCTATTCCAGCTGAAGCTGGAAGGAGAGACATTAAATAGACAAAGAGAAGAGATAAGCCAGACAGCCCACATGAAGGTTCCAAGGCAGGAAGGGCCCAGAATGTTGAAAAAAGTATAATTCCATCGGCTGGAAGATTGCTGTGGAAGGACAACGGGGCTGCAGAGAGAGACTCCATCTTGAGGAAGAGGAGAAGGGTTGAATGGGGTCCCTGAGTTCCTTTCCTTTCTAGCTGTGTTAACTTAGACAAGTTACTGGTTCTGTGTGAGCCTCGTCCCCCCTGATCTGTGAAGCGGGATAGTAAGAGACCTACCTCAGTGAGGCTGAGAGGACCTGGGGCCGACGCACAGCACCTGGGCCCCTGGATAGTCATCGGTTCCAAAAATGATAACACATGTTGTTGTGGTTACTATTATCCCCAGTGACTTCCCAAGAGCTCTGTGCTTTATTTCACACCACGTGCTCTGTCCCCAACCCAGGCCAAGCTACAGTCTGGGGTGTCCCCTTCCTGTCACACCCCTCTTGAAGGTCAGACCTCCTGAAGGTTATCTCTGGTTTTCACTGGATTCTGTGAAGTTGCACAGGTCATAGTCTGGGACTGAAAGCGTTGCTTTTTATAGCCTTCTCTGATGGCAAGGATGCCTGTGAGGCCCGTGGCAGAGTGGAATTGCTTCAGGGCCAGAGACACCTCTGGGGGCTTGGGGCCCCTGACTCACACTGGCCTGACACCCTAGCAATCTAAAGCCCTCTTAGCCAGGCCTCTAGCTCTGCCAGAGTGCCAGGGACGATGGCCACGGAAGGAGCAGTGTGCTGGATAGGCAGCCAGGATGCCCAGGTTCCCCCTGAGGGAGGAGCAAAGTATTCTTCCACATCAGATCTTGGCTCCTATGTCTGTACCATGGGGCTAATGAGCCCCTCATCCTGTGAGGTTTGCGGGCATTTTTCAGAGGACAGGACAGGAATGGGCCAGCAACCCCCATCTGCCATCCAGTAAGAGCAAAAGGGAAACAAAAGGGGCCAGAGAAATGGAAGACAAACCCAGTGTCCTGGGGTTGCTCAGCTGTGCAAGTCCAAGGCCCCGAGTTCAATCTTCAGGACATGTGTTTAAGAAGTTTCCAACACTGGGAAGGTAGAGACAGAATTCCTGGGGATCACTGGCCAGCTGGCCCCTCAGTACTCATTGAGCCTGTGAGAGAGCCTGTCTCAGACCAAAGTAACAACAAATCCCAAGGTAAATGCCTTCTGAGGAATGACACTCAGGGTTTTCCTCTGGCCTCCACACGCAGGCACACACACTTGCACCTAAACATCCATGTGAACACACTCACATCCCATAAACCCCCACCCCCCTGCATATTTATTTGTGGGGATGGGGATGAAGGTGAAAGGGCAACCTGCCGGAGCTGGTTATCTGCTCTGATTGTGTGGGTCCCAGAGAGCGAATTAAAGCCATCAGGCTTTGGGGGTACCTTTATCAGTGACCCCATTTCTTGTTTCGAAAGGTGCATGGAGGGGGACACCCCAGTGCAGCAACACTCCACTTCCTCTGCTATCGTTACCCAGCCTGATCTCTGCCTTTAGAGGTGGGGAGACAGACTGGAAGACTCGGTGCCTTTTACCCAAGGTCACTGGACCTGTCATGTGGCCTAGCTGGGATTTCATCCAGGCCTGTCCCTCATGTGAATAGAACTAGCTGGCCGCTCTAGTAATGGCAGGTGGCATTGGCCAGAATGGGTGAACTGTACCCTAGAGAAGAAGCCTCTTTTGGGGAGGCCTTGCCCCCCCTTCCAACAGCCTAATGGCCTGACAGGCCCATCCAGCCCTTCTGGTCTCCAGTGTCTCCCCTACCCCAAAGAAGGCAGTTAGCTCTAGGGTCCCTTACCAGGCCCTGAGAACAGCTAAGGGCTTGCTCAGCAAACCAGGCTGCACTTTGATTCTCTCCCCGCCCTCCCCACCCCTGCCTGTGCCTCCCCTTCTCCATTTAATCTTGTTCTTATCAAGGATGATAACATTCAGCAATCATAAACCCGGGTCCACTTTCTCACAGCTGATTGCCCCCACACCCTGATTCAGCGATCACTGGCCCCTGGCCTGTGCTGGCCCTAGGTTCACCCCAGCTTTGTTCCCGGGGGGTTCAGCCCCCGTTCCATCACCTGCACACCTGGCAACCCCTCGGGGTGCACAGGGACATTGCCTTGCGGTCACCCATTGTGCCAACTATCTCATGGTGGTTTCCTCGTCTTTAGGACTTGCAGAAAGAGCCCAGGAAGTGATCTGCACATCCCTCTATCCTAAGGACAGCGAGACTAGGTGACTACTTACTGAGCGGCCCCCTTGCCCTGGATCTGAGGTGGTTTTGAACATATTCTCAGTGAGTCATGAATGACTGGTCCTGTCCTTAACTGTTTTGTTCGGAGTTGGGGCTGGGAAGTCCAGGAGGTCACGTTGCCTGCCCAAGGCCACACAGCTCACTCAGATCAAAGATTCCTACCCTGTGCTGGTGACCCGAAGCACCCTGAACCCCCTAGGTAAGGAGCACCCAGCAGGCAGCAGCCATCCTTACATGACTTGTTCGGCCTTCCACCAAAGACGGTAGGCCCACGAGCCAGATCTACCCCTGTGTGCCGCAAAGCCTCAGTTACCAGACTTGAGAGTTGGGGTTCCTGGGCCAACTGCCAGGCTTGAACCTGGGGTGCCTGCACCCCACGGGACCTTTGTCCCTTTAATAAGTCCTCCTGGGTACAGGACGTCCCAGGGTGGAGGGCGCAGCTGGTGTGCCAGGCCTGGACAAGCCCTGCCCAGGCACTCCCCAGCTTCACGACTGGGGGAAGGGTACCATTGTCTTTGTTCCAGATTGCAGCCATTGCTTTCCCCGTGGAAGAGACTGTGGCCCCGGTCTCTTCTTAGGCAGAATAGGGGAGAAGGGTCCTGGGTATGGCAAAGCCAGGTGAGCAGCTTGGCTCTTTTTCAAATGTTATTTATAGATAGTACCTGGCCCTAGTGTTTACAAACGACTCCATCTATTTTCACTCTCAGTCCCCTGCTCCTCCCATCTCTGTCCCATCCCTCACCGCTCATCTGCCCTTTTCCCTTCCAACTCCTTTGAGCCTCTCTCTGTCTCTCTCAGGCCCTGCCCATGGCACCCCCCTCAGGAAGCCCTCCTGACTATGCTGCTTGAAGCCGTTTCTCTTCCCCACCTGACACTTGGAAGGCTACAAGGCATACTCACACCATCCTGGAGGCCTACTGGGCCAAATCAGGCACTGTGCGTACTCTACGTGGCAGGGGCAGGGAGGAGACAAAAATATTGATACATGGTTCCAGCCTTAAAGATGTTATGGGACAAGCCGGGTGCGGTAGCACATGCCTGTAATCACAGCACTCAGGGAGGCAGAGAAAGGCAGATCTCTGTGAGTTTGAGGCCAGCCTGGTCTACAGAGCGAGTTCCAGGACAGCCAAGGCTACACCGAGAAACCCTGCCTCGAACAAACAACAACAACCAAAAAGATGCTATGGGGCTATGGGGCAGGGGGGGAGAAGACATCACACATTCTCAGAGTGCTTTTTGAGGTAGTGTTTCTTCCCTTTGGGTTTCCAGGGCTCTAGTGCTCAGGCCACAAGCCCCCCAGGCTCAGGTGGAGGTACCCGAAGTAGTAAGGCCTCCACTAACAACTGTTGGAGAAGAATGAGCTGAATGCCTGATCAGCAGGACTTGCAGTATCAGGTGACTCTGGCGCTCAGGAAAAGGCAGACTCTCTGAAGTCTTTATTTATTTATTTATTTAGTTTGGGTTTTTAAACACAGGGTTTCTCTATGTAGCCCTGGCTGTCCTGTAACTCTCTTTGTAGACAAGGCTGGCTTCGAACTCACAGAGATCTGCCTGCCTCTTCCTCCCTGAGTCCTGGGATTATAGGCGTACATTGGAGAGATGGCTCAGAGGTTAAGACTCTCTGAAATCTTAGAGGAAGGAGGGATGGATAGTCAAGGAAATGGCGTCTCTGTGAGGCCAGCAACAGAGGAAGAGGATCAGGCAGAGAGAGCATCCTGGAATGGGCCATGAAACCAGTCCAGAGACAAGACTGGGGCATCCTGTGTGGCCTGAGGGAAGGAGAGCAGTTGGCAGGGTGTCAGAGCAGGGAAAGAGAAGAGAAGAGAAGGTCAGGCTGGAGAAGATGGCTGAGCGACCCTGAGAAGGAATTGGGGCAGTGTCCTGCTGAGCCTGAGATGGGTGGGGGGCTGTGGTGAGCTTTGAGCAGAGAGTCCTCAACAAGCAGAAACTGGGCAGGGATGACCCCAGAAGGAGGAGGCTATGGAGTCCCCACAGACTGGACTCCTCACTCTTCAGCACAGACCGGGAACTCCCATTCTGCAGCCCCTCACATTCCTCAGGGCTCCTTCAGCCTTGTCTTCAGTTTTGGAGACCAAGCTGTGGAGGGGCTTGCACCGATTTGAGAATTACCTGAGATGAGAACCCAAACCTTGGACAAGGCCCTTTGTCCCACCCTGGCCCACTGGGCAGGTGGTAGGCACAAGACACCTGAGCAGGTGGCTTCTGTTCTGGTCTTGAAACAAACATCCTGCAAGATTGGGTATTTGAAGTGACCAGAGAGGGTCTAAGAATGAAGGGGGCAGGGGGGAGAGGGGGTAGCTGCAGTAGGATTGGCTCCGGAGGTCACACATGGTCCCCAGCCTTCTGAGTGCCCTTTATTGGTCACAGGCGGTGGCAGCAACAGCCACACTCTTTACGTAAAGCGCTCTTCACACACCGGTGCCTTGCGAGAGATGCTCCGTTGCACCTTCCCGGTAGCTGCACGAGGCAGCGTTATTGGCCCGTGTCATAAACAAAGAAACAAAGGCCCCACGCCCGTGAGGGGACTGATGTCACCGCTGTGAAGGAGAGAGTCAGGATTTTATGGCTGACATGGTCAGGCTAGGTTGAGTCAGGCAGGCCTGTTGTTGAATTCAAGCTTTGCCATGAAGAGGCCTATTCATGCCTCAGTTTCCTCACAGGGGAGTGAGGGACGAGGTTTAAAGAGCTGCTGAGATTCTTTGGAGGAGGCCTCGTCTGAGGTGTCTGGAGAGCCTTTGTATGGTGCCTTTTATGCAGGAGGCTGTGCGCTCCCTCCCCAGCATGGCAAAGACAGTGAACAAATGAATGGACGTGTCCAGCACACAGTGCAGCCCAAGGAAACCGGGGCGCTGTTTCCTCGCTGGAGCCTGGGCTAGAGGGCCCACACCTGCTCAGCACACTTGATCTCTGCCCTGAGCCTGTTTCATGCCAGGCTGCCTGTCCCCGCTGGTGAGCTGGGCACACCACTGCCCTGTGTGTGAAGAAAAGATTGTGGGACTGAGGGCCCCTCAGGACTCCTACCTTCTCCCTGCTGGGACAGAGAGACAGAGGAGGCTAGGCCCGCAGGCTTGAGAGTCTGTGGCGTAGAGAAAGTGAATGTCGACTCTGATCTTGCTCCTCAGCCCACTTCCTCAGCCACTGATAAAGGTGTTTAATGAACAAACAAGAAAGAGAAAGCCCATTTCTGGGGTGACTCTGGCCCCCCTGAAATGTCAGTAACAGTTTTCTTTCCTCACTTCCTTGACTAGCTCTGGGTTTGCTGTTGTAATTGGTGTGTGTGTGTGTGTGTAAGAGAAGTGTGTGAGTGTGTGTGTGTGAGAGAGAAGTGTGTGTGTGTGTGTGTGTGTGTGTGTTAAATATGCACACACATGTGTTGTGTAGGCACCTGTGGGCATCAGACATCTGTGTCTTCCTTAGTTGTTCTTCCTCTCTCTCTCTCTCAGCAACAACTCATCATTGAACTTGTGAGCTCTGGGAGAGCCTCCTGTCTCTGTCTCCCTGTTCGGGGGTCACATGTACAGGTGGCCGCCTCTGAGTTTTTACATGGACCCAGGGTCCGCATGCCCCTGTGTTGGATTCCTTACACTCTGAACCGTCTCACTGGCTCTGAGATGTGTGTCCCAGCCTTCTACATCTCCATCTGTACCTTGGGGATGAGACCGCAATAAAAAAGCAGGTGAGTGGTACTTTGGTTCAGTTAAGTGTTTTCCTGTCTTCAGTCTGAAGCCCCCCTTTTAAGCACCTGGGGAAACTGAGGCTGTGTCCCCAAGCTCCTGCTGACAAAAGAGGTAAGGAACTGAAACCCAGTGCCCCAGTTCTGGCCTGGCCTGTCTTCAAGGCAGTGCCTCAGGAATAGTCTGCCCTCCCCTCCTGAGGGCCCAGAGGTATTTGGACAACAGAGAGAAAAACAAGTTTCGGTCTGATGTTTTTCATTTTTTGTCTGAACAATGCTGTTTCTAAGCTGATTGCTAAGCAAATATTGAGGGAGGTGGAGCCCAGGGCTGACACAGGCCAGGAGAGGTTATCAAAGCCACAGCTTCAGAGGAGGGTCTGGGGCTCAGCCACCTATCCACAGGTCTTTCCTGAGACTCACTGAGTCTCCCTTGTTTGACCCTTCCCAAATCTGGCCACCCCTTGGGGGGAGGGGAGTCTCTAAGGTGCTGGCTCTGAAGAAAAAGGCATTGTGAAAGAAAACAGTTCTGCCCAGCAGTCCTGGCCTTCCCCTGGATCCTTCCTGTCTGTCCTCTTCATGACAGGGATTCTGACAGGCTATCCCAATTCATGCTAGGTTTTGAGAGATCTCCATGAGAACAGGATTTCCAGCGTTAAACTTAAGACAGTCTCAAGTAAACCAGAAGGACTGTTTACCCAACAGTGATCCAGAGCTAGGAGGGTCAAGCCAGGTGTGGTGCCGACAAATGCTGATTATCTCAGCACCCGGGGGTGGAAGCAAAAAGGAGTATTGAAGCCAGCCTGGGCCGTATAGCGAGGGCTGCATGCAGGCAGTGTGGCTCCTTAAATGATGCAGCCTCTCCCACAGACAAATGTAAATGAATGACGAGAGTCCAGCAGGGGGGCAGATTACTTGAAGATGATGAAGCAGCTACTAGGAACTCTATCCCGTGCTTACCGTATGGAGGGCACTGCACACAGGGCTTTATGTGTAGCACCCATGTGTCACACATGTGTCATACTATCCCCACAGAAAGCCTAAAGAAAACCGTTAGTCCATTTTACAGCTGAGAAAACAGGCCCAGAAATGGACTCACACAGGCCGTACGGTGCAGCTAGAAGAATCTCAAATCTAATGTGATTCCAGATCTTTGGATCTTATTACCATCTGTCCCACCAGGGAAGTTGACCTTGGCTAAGCAAAGATAGTGAAACTAAGGGCAAGATGAGCAGAGAGCACCATCTCTCTCTCTCTCTCTCTCTCTCTCTCTCTCTCTCTCTTAATACTTTGTTATTGTGTCATTGTAAATTTCACATCCCGTACCCCGATCCCACCCATCTCTCCTTCCCCTTGTCCCCGCTCTCCACCCCTGCAACCTCCCCCTCAACAGAGAAAAAAGAAATCTCGCTGTGGAAGCTGTAGTGTCACAGTGCGTCACACAGTGCACCTTTGTCCACACTTCTTTGCTTGCAAATGTTTGTCACAGTGCCTCGTTGGTCTGGTTGGAGACCTTTGTCTTCTGGCCCTCTCTCAGTACGGGAAGCTCCCCTGATTCCTCTCTGATATCCTCATGTTGTCCTGTGTCATGGAGATCCAGAGGTTTGGATCTGTAGGGCCGGCCCCTTCATGCACTTCACCTATGGCGCAGATGTTTTCGAGGGCCAACTCAAAGCCCTGGATCTGGGCCCGAGAGGTATCTGAACTGGTCAGCCTGGCTCTCACACCCTCGGGGCAGCTTACCAGCAAACACCCCCACCCCCACAACCAAGGCCAGCTCTGCCCTGCTGCCCAGGTGCAGGGCCCGATTTCCCGAGTGTTGGAGCTGGTGAGCGACATGGGCAGTTCTCCCACTCTCGTGCCCCCGGGGCCAGCTCTCCCACATGATGGAAAGGGGCAAGGGTGGGAAGGCTCTCTCTCTCACACATACAATGCTGCAAGGCAGACTAGTTGCAGAGCTAGCTCTCCCAAGCTCACACCCTCCATGCTGGCTCACTCTTGCCCCGGCCATCAGGGCCAGCTCTACTGTGCTGCCCAGCTGAGGTGCAGGGCCTGCTCTCCCTAAAGCACCCATTCTTCAACTGGTGCTTCCTTAGGACAGCTTACAGCTGTCCTTAGGGGCCCCCTCCTGTTGTTACTAGAACATTTGCCTGCCTCAGGGACCCAGCACCGGCCAGCTGGCTGGGGAGAACAAGAGGCTGTCCTCTGCAGTGGCCTCCCAACTGGCCCTGCTACGGGACCTTGCTTTCTTCTGAGAGCCTGTGGCAAAGCCACACAGACTAAAGCTTCCTCATTCAGAGAAAGACACTTCCAGGGCACTGGCACGCTTGTCAGATCCCAGAACCCTAGCCCAGCTCCCCAGTTTCTGAGGGACAACAAAGGTAGGGATCAGGGTTAGCCCAGACCCTCTTCTCACCAGAGGCTGGGCCTGGGATCATGCAGCCAGCCCCTCCTCTCTGCCCCAGGCTTAGCTGGTCCCAAGACTGCATGGCAGGAAGGGCATTGGCACTCTGGAGGTCCGTCTGAGCTTTCCTCTAGTGGCTGATGGCAGCGGGTACAGCTCACTAATTAATTAGTGCTTAAGTACTTAGCATCCTCCCGCATCGTGTCAAACGAGGATTTGAGTCTTAATTCCCTGTATAGGTAATGGTGGGAATATGCTGGGGGGAGCGGTCAGGACTGAGAACGAGCCCGCTGCAGACCGAGAATACAGGCCGCTGCTGGGGGCAGAGGTCCGAGACCCTGGGGTCCCTGGACCCCAATTCTGATGTGCCAGAAGCCCTGTCATGGCACGAAGTTGGAATGTCACATCCAGATGCCTGGGTTCAACCCCCAGCCTGTTTCCTGCTCTGAATGAGTCACTTACCTCTGTGGCCCTGATTTGCATACATGCAGGCGAGGATGACAGTACCTGCCCACAGGACAGTTTCAAAGGCCAAACAAGCCACCACGGAGAAATCCTGTAGATTGTGCTGGCACGTGGTAGGGGCTGGTTCATAGGAGTTGCCATCCTTCATGGAATCACCCTAGGGTGTGTTTTTATTTATTCAACAAACACATATGTGTACCGTGAACCTGCTGGGTGTGGGCTTGGGAGCCAGGGCCACTGTGCTGGGTCAGTGTCTGGCCCTCTGAAGCCCAAGGCTTCATTAGGGTGATGTAGATGCAAAAGACTTCATCATAAAGGGTTAGAGCAGTGGTTCTCCACCTGAGGTCGAGACTCCTTGGGGGCGGCTCCCATATCAGATGTCCTGCATGCCAGATATTTGCATTATCATAACAGTAGCAAAATTACAGTCATGAAGAAGCAGTGGAATTTTATGGTTGGGGGTCACCACAGCATGAGGAGCTGTATTAAAGGGCCTTGGCACTAGAAAGGTTGGGAACCGCTCCTGGGTTGGAATGAGGCTTAAACAAAAGCTGGCAGTGCTCTCACTGGGGTCTCCACAGCTCATCCACTGGGAAGGAGGGGCAGGGGCAGCGGCCCTGGCAAGCCTGGGCCAGGTGCACTGCAGGCCAGGCAGGGCGGTTCCACCTCTAGCCCAGGGTTGCTCACATGACCTCTCTGGGAAAGAGAATGTGTGCCTTGGCTGTAGGATGCCCTGCTAGCCTTAGGGCAGGGCCATTGAGACCTCTTAGGAGGACTCCCTTCTAAGCAGGAGTATTCAAAGACTGTGGGTGGGGGTCCTCAGCAAGGGTCAAGGGGTTGGGAAGAGCCACAAAGCATGTAAGAGCAAGTCTGGTCCTTTTTTTTTTTTTTTTTTCTAGATGCTTTTGGTGGTTTCCACTGTTGCTGTCAAGGACACGGCTCTTCTAGCCCTGTGATGCTGGACCACTGAGGAGTTGCCTCAAGCCTACAGGATTCCAGCTGAAGACTCAGAGTCCCCAGCTACATCCAGGCGAGCCAAGCCATCATCTGGAGCAGTGAGGGGTGGAAGGCAGGGTGGGAGAATGAAGCTGCTGGTGCAAGGTGGAAAAAGGTTTTAGAAGCCCAGCCTGGGGTTTCTAGATGGGACATATGGCTCTTCTCTGTGGCCTGAAGAAAGCTACCTAACGTCTTTGAGCTTTGATTTTTTTTTCCACGTGAAACATGAACTACAAACCCGTGGGAGGGAGCATCTCCAGACGAGTGCTCTGGGAATTGGTAACATGTAAACATGTAAACCTTTAGTAACTGCTTTTTTAGTGCTCTCAGCTGGCTAATGGGACTACAGAAAGCTTCGCCTGTTGTATTACTAACCCTAGTCATCAAATCCAACCCTGTACCCATGACGGTTCTTGTACTAAGTTTTACCCATAACATAAATGTGCTAATTGCAAGGTCCACTTTACTCACCGTGCTGAGATCTGGACACGGACCCCCTCATCCCCTCCCACAGGTGAGGGGCTGGTCACAGCTGGGTGAAAGCACTTGCCAGCCTTCTCTTGGAGGAGTCAAGCTGCAAACTTGATCTACCCAGCTGTCCTTGTTACCTCATGAGTGCTTGCTGAGTGACCAGATGAACGCACAGCAAGGGGATATCGTGGACTAAAGGAGAAAGATGACAATATTGGTGCTGTTTGGTGAGAAGACTGTCAGGGTGCCAGCAGGAGAGATTTCCCCTAGGTTTGGGGCAACCTAAAGCTGGTGCATATAATTGCACAGAGTCCCAGAAGTTTAAGGGAAAGCATGCATTTCATGGGTAATCCAGGCACCAGCATCTCTTGGTAGCAGTGCTGTCCACATGATGTGTCCACCATGTGGACAGCAGCTGAGGGTTCACCCTGCCTGGGCTAGACCCGCCCTGCTCTCATGGAGCTGCTGGTGATGGTGAGCGAGCTGAGCTTGAAGCATCAGGATATCAAGCAGGTGACAAACATATTGTGGCCAGCAGGTAGGATCCCCCTTCATTCTCTATGAAGAGGTGAAGAGTTCCAAGGCAACATCCAACCCACATCACCTGGCAGGTGCATTCAGACCCACCAGAGCCTGAAAAATGAGTGCTGGAGGGCGATGGGCTTGTGGCTCAGGGGTTGTCCTGGCTAGTTTTGTGTCAACTTGATTCAAGCTTGAGTCATTTGGGAAGACGGATTCTCAATTAAAAAAATATATATATCTCCGTAAGATTGGCCTATAGACAAACCTGTAGAACATTTTCTTAATTAGTGATTAATGGCAGTGGGCCCAGCCCATTGTGCATGGTGTCACCCCTGGACTGGTGGTTCCTGAGGACTATAAGAAAGCAGGCTGAGTAAGCCAGGATGAGCAAGCCAGTAAGCAGTACCCCTCCACAGCCTCTGCCTCAGCAACTGCCTCCAGGTTCCTGCTTTGAGTTCTTGTGGTGACTTTCTTCAGTGACAGGGTGTGACCTGAGAGCTGTGAGATGAAATGAAACCTTCCCTCCCCAAGTTGCTTTTAATGGTGTTTTATCACAGCAATAGAAACCCTAAGCCAGTGGTAGGGCACCTTCCTAAAACTCAAGAGGCCTTAATTTCAAACCCCAGAACTCTCGCCACCCCTACCCCCAAAAAAGAAACAAAACAAACCAGAAACTCCTAAGCAACCGGTTATTCCCCCACCCCTCGACAGCTCGCATCCCCTTGGGCACCCACAGTGGACCAGAAGGGAGGTTAATACCTTCCCTCACGGTGTCTACATATGGAGGTGTGGACAGGTCTCTCTGCCCAACAGCAAGCTGCTTGTAAGGAGCAGGAGCTGGCACCCAGACCCCGGTGTCCTGACGGTGAGGACCAAATAGCCAGCCTCTCTCTGCTGTCCCAGCAGCTCCTTGTCAGTGTGGAGCAGTGGTGTGGGAAGGGTGGGAGAGGGCAGGGAATGGTTTCAGGTTAGAGGCTACTTCAGCTGTGGCCTCTAAGCGGCTGGAAGGAGGATGTGCTGGCTGAAACCAAGGGACGTGTGATGCCTACCTGAGCATCTTGGAAAAACTCTCTGTAGGTTCCTGGCAATGTCCTTGTGGGAGCCAGCTCTTGTATTTCAAGAAAAAAAAATCATTAAAGAAGTCCAGCTATAGAGAGGCTGTAAATGAAAAATATTGGTAGTTTGACAGTATATCCCTAGCAGCCATGATCGGTGTTCACCGCAGAACTGGAACTCCATGCCAGGAATGGATCGTGGTGGGTTTTCCAGATGGTTCCTGGGATGTCTGCCCTAAAGTTTGCACCTGCCCACCTACCTTGGAATCACAAAAGCTTGTGAATGCCATCAGCCAGGAAAGGAGAATGTATAATGACACTGGCAGAATGATGGAGGGAGCAAGGCCTCGCTTTTGGAATGGTGCCCAAAGATCTAATTCTATAAACACCCCAAGTCCTCCTTTACTTTGGACGTTAGTGATCACGCTGATAGCCAGCCCCTCGAGCTGTGGCATTCTAAACGAAGAAAATCATGGCTCTTGTCACTGGGTGCTTGTGGGTGCCGGGAAGAGAAGCAGTTTGAATCACAGATGCAGCATCTGCTGGGCCCCTGGCCTGATAAGTTCCTTATTCTTTTCTGTGCCCAGCAGAGGTGCTGCTACTCAGTTCATGCTGTATTCTCTTCCTTTATTCAGCGAGCCACGGAGAAGGGGGTTAAAACATTGGGAATCCCTTCTGTTTTAAAGTGCTGGGGACTCCTTCTTAAGCTCAAGTCAGATTCTAGTTGGTGACAGCCCAGGTCTGGACCCTGGCCCACGAAGAGGCTCTGAGACTGGAAAGAAGATTCCCACGGCCTCACCGTCTCCCCCAACCCCCCACGTCCGGGTGATTTCCAGCAAAGTCCCTGACCCCTCCCTACCTCCTCTTCCCAGCCAGGAGACAGGGAGGGTGACATTGAGCGCCAGCTCTGGGGCGTCCTAAGGGTTAACTAATTAATGGTCGGAAAGAGCTTTGAAAAAATAAAGTGCCGGATAATGGGAAGGGCAATTATGTTGGGAGAAACTCCTAATTTGGCTGGAATTGATGTTAATGATAAAGTATCTGAAACATGTAGCAAGCAGGCGTGATTGTATTTTATATGACGGAAAAAGACACTCACATGCGGGGACACAGAGAGCAGTTAATTTGGTTAAATAAAGTGAAAGATAAAAGGAACACGGACACCTTGGGACTATTTATCTGGACTTGGCGTAATACTTTGGAGCGGGAGCAGGCCTTAGGACTCTTGTTTATTTGGGATGGAAAGAAATGGGAACGTGTCTGGCGTGTGGCTCAAAGAGAGACCAGAAAAGCCAGCTTTGGTGAGGAAGCCTGACACTTCCAAGTGTCCTCCTGAGAGAGTCGTGCAGTTTTGTGAGAACCAGTGTGGTAGTGGTGGGGGGGTGTCCACTCCAGAGTGCCAGAGTTAGGGGATCTTAGAGAACGGTCCTGTGTTTTCACCTTCTTGACAGAAAGTAACTGAGACAGGGGGATGGAGAGGGGGTGGGATAGGAGTCAAAGTAGGACTCAGCATTTATTGAGTACTTCCACTTGACAGGCTGGCTGTGCGATAGGCTGTTCGGATCCCATTCTCTCCTTGAAGCAAACCTACATGTAGGCACCGTCTTTACTCCTCTCTCACGGAGAGAAATGGAAGCTCAGAAAGTAATGCAGCATGCCCAAGGTCACACGGCTAGAGAGCAATAGACCAGAAAGTTGGGCTCGGCCTGCCTGATGCTAGGAACAAAACTCCACAAAAATGATTTTGAGACTAATTAAGTGCTCTTGAGATTCATGGCTCTGCATTCCTTCACTCCATTTTGCCTGCTGGTGCGGAGGAGTAGAACAAGAGTATAGGGAGGGCTGTTGATGTCCAGGGTGTGCTGCGAAGGGCTACACCGGGTGCCGAGGTCTCCTGACCAGGGCCTAGGGCAATGCCAGCACCTCTGGGGGAGTCCGAGCCATAGTCTGAGCCTCGAGAGGACAGTGTAAGGCTGCCCCAAAGAAAGAGAGCAGCCTTGTTTTCTGGAAGGTCTGTGAGGTCCCTGCAGGTCCAGATTAGTATTCAGTATTTATAATATTTCCATAATGGTAAAACAAAAGAAAACAAGCAGAGAGAATGCATTTTTAATCACCAATCATTTCTCTTTGTTTGTTGTGAATGAACAGCGAGGTGAAATAGTATTTCATAATCACCCCATTCGAATTTTCCTCCCCACAAAGCACCGAGAAATCTCTAAATAAAATAAATAAACAAGCCAAGACCTTAAAATAAATTCCAGAGGGCAGAGTGCTACGTGTGGGTTATCACAGCTGTGGGAGGAAGGGGCTGGGAGAGGGAGGACAAAGGGCCCAGCGCTTGTCAGTTATCTGCCACCAGAGACCCCAGGGCTGAACCCCCACAGGGCAGGTGAGGAGCAACTTTCAGATCCACAGAACAGGGTGCTGTTGGTTCCCCACCTTGCATTTTTGCTTCATTTTTTTTTTCTTCTAGAATCTTCTGCTTCTCATTGTCTCACTCCAAGGGCATCCCTGAACCCTGGAGCTTCACAATCTCCTAATCAAACTTCTCACTCAAGAGACTTCTCAGTGAAGGAAGATGTCTATCTCAGGGTAGTCTGCCTCTCAGTGATTGAGGGAGAAACCATAACAAAGAGAAAGGGACCTGGTCAAGGCCTCCCAGCAAACACATACAGATGGACAAATACAGATGGGCGGGAGCTCAGAGAGCTTGACAAGCTGTCCAGTCAGCCCTTTCCCACCTGCACTTAGCTTGAGGAGTCTCTGAGAAGCCACTTAGGCCTCTGGATTACTTTATAAGGTGTTCTGTGCATATCCACATTGTCAGGTCCGTCAGCCCTAGAAAGGCACTCATCAAATGTTCATTGGATACATCAGTGTGTATGAATAGATAGACGGACAGGTGTCCAGTGCGTGGAGACTTGGATGAATGGACAAGAAAATGGGTGTGTGGATGAGTGAATGAGTGAATGGAAGGATAGATCGATTATTGAATGGATGGATGGTGGATAAAAAGACACATTAATGGATGGCGGCTTGGATGTATGGGTGAACGGTTGGAAGGATGGATGGCACAGATGGGCAGACGTATGGATGAGAAGCACAGATGGGGAGATCAGACACTAATGCTGATATTTGCTCCCTTCGCAGATCTGTGGGAAAGGCTACTTTCAGATGGCCACTGGCTAGCTAGGCAGTTCTAATGGGAGCATAGCCTGGTGGACATTGGGGGTCTGATACTCTATCTGCTAGCGAAACATTTCAAGCAAAAAAGAAATTCTCCAAGAAGAAATCTGAGGCAAGGGTCTCTGATGACCAAGTAAACCCCACTTTCAAGTAAGTCCTGTGGTAGGAGAAAGCAGTGGCTGGCTCTGTCCCCATCTGCCACCAACTCCCTGCAAGGTCACCAGAGTCAGTGGCCTCACTCTCTGTTCCTGGTTTCCACCTTTGTTGTCTGGGTCTTGGCTCTGGGTCTAGCCCTTCTCTGTGGACAGATGACCTCTATAATTCTGCTTTGCAATCTAGGTGGCCTTGTTCTCCTGTCTCCAACTCCTCCATGTCAAGGAGCCATGCTCAGTGCTACCCAACTCTGCCTTGGCCCTGTTGAGGTAGCGGGAACAGTAGCAGCAAAAAAACGTCAGAAAGCCAGGCTAGCTATTCTCTGCAGCCAAGGCCCACGCTCCCTCTGAATCCTATTGAAAAAATAATAAAAAGGTAATTACTTTGTCATTACTGAACACTGGTTTGTCTTTTTTTTTTTTTTTTCCTTAAGCCCTGGCCATAAATAACCAAGCCATTACCTCTCATAGTGGACACACATGTATACAGGACCTGACTCCTTCCATGCTCCACTCTCCACCCCCACAGTCCCAACCCATCCTACCCTACCCATATACATAATGTCACACACACACACACACACACACACACACACACACACACACACACACTTCCACCTGTCAAACAGAGATGCGACTTGCTCACTTGACATTTTCTAAGCGTTCTGTTAGGTGCTGGAAATGATAAAACAGTTACTGAGTGTGAATCCAGGCTGAAGTCTCTGTATGAATTATCTCATAGAATGCCTCCCACAATACCGGGAAGCAGATATGTCGGCATATCACAAATGGGGATACTGAGGCTGAGAAAGGCTCCAGGTCATAAAGTAAGGAGTGGAACTGGGATTTTGAACCTGTTCGACCAACTTATAAAATCCACGCTCCGACACAGAGATTATTTTAAAACACACACACACACAGGCGCAAATGCACATACAGTCTAACTTGGGCAGGGTGAAGGTGGAGGCTTCACCTACGTACTGACATGGGGTAGATGAGAGAAGGCTGCGGCAGCACAGTGGAGACCTGTAGCTCAGTCCTGGGCAGGATCACCTCATAGAAATGTCCCAGAGGCGACCACGCCTCTTGTTTTGACCTTAGTTAAAACAAGTTAGTTGCTGCTATTTTTTTCAGACAGGGTCTCATGTAGTCCCTTACTCTGTAGGGAGGATGACATCGAACTTCTGAGCCTCCTGTCTCTACGTCCCGAGTGGTACGATTGCAGCATGTTACCATGCCTGGATTTGGATTGAAGGTTGTACTGGAGTAGGAACCCAAAGGCTTTGTACACACGAGTAGAGCAGTGTGCCAGTGGGGTGGGTGTCTTCAGCCCCTTGATTTGGTCTTAATGGGTGAGTGTGAGGAAGAAAGGCCTCAGGGCAGAGGGAAGGGCGGCAGCACAGAGGCCCAGAGGTGAGGGCTGGAGAGCAGAGCCAGGCTCTAGGTAGCTCTACCTGGCTGGAGCAGAGGGTGGCGAGGGGTGGGGCTGGAGAGGCAGGCAGAGCGCTGAGTACATCCAGGCCAGCCTGGCAGAGCTGGGAGGTCCTCCCCACCCACACTCAACTACCTGGCACTCCTACCCGTGTGACACGAGGCACTTCGTTAGCAAAACAGCCCTTTCCTGCCTCCCTGGGTGGCCCCACCCTCTGTGGGACTTGGTGCCATTGGCAGCTGTCACCTTCACAGGTCCCGCTGGGAAGAAGCATGGCTACTTCTGGAGTGCCAGCGAGAGTTCCTGACCGTGCCAACCTCGGGCGGGAATCTGCCTCCTAGGCCCAGAGAGGCAGGGCCTGTGCTTGCTGAAGTGGGAGCTGATTTCAGATGCAGAGAAATGGGAGGAAGGAGAAAGGATAAGGGCTAATGCTGCGTACGTGTGGTATGTAGCAGGGGCCAGGAAGTATGGCTCCGACGAAGAGGGCAAGTAGGGAGAGGAGAGGCAGGTCTGACTTTTCAGTCTCGAGGTTTATCTTGTTCAACAAGCCCTGGTGCCAGGCCTGCCCTGCCCTGGCAGGCGTGGGCGTGGCCAAGGTGTTGGCCCATGGCTCTTCGGGTAAGAGGTGATGTCAGCAGCCAGCCCTGCCCCTCACCTGGCTGTCCCTTTGTGTATTCAGGTATCTGCTGCCAACTCAAGAGCCTGCCAGGGTACAGGACACAGCCATACTTCTAAACCTTCTTTAAAGGGACACGGGGGCCTGGCCTGGCAGTGCTCCTTAGGAAGCTCCTTAGGAAGCTGAGGCCAGTAGATCAAAAACTTCAAGGCCCACCTGAGCTGCAGAGAAAAGTTTGAGGAGAGTGTGGGTAGCTTAGTGAGACCCTGTCCCAAAATGAAAATAATAAATTTGAAAAACTAGAAAAGAAAAAACGGGTCTGGAGGTGTAGCTCCGTGGCAGGACCCTTGCTGACCACGCACAGGGCTCTAAGTTTAGTCCCTGCTGTGGAAAAGAAGGGGTCCAGAGCCTTACCAGAAAACACTCGCCCATCCAGCTCTCCCCATTCTGCCTAAGATGCACTCTCCACACTTGCCTCCAGGGTGGCTGACAAGGTGGGTGAGAGGCGATTTCAGCAGGCAGTCCCTGGGGGGTTTCCTTTCCATCTTAAGATCCATTCCACACCCCAGTGCCTGACGTTCACAGTGTGATTACATGTTCACGGTTTGTACTTTATTTATGTTGACACCCCTCACCCCAAGTTGTTTGCATTAAACTCTCCCCCAACCTCCCCCACTTTTTTTTTTCCTTGAAATTTAACACTTTTCTTCTTCTGGTAAGTGGTGTGGAGGTTGCTAAAGCTGTGAGAAAATTCGGTAGAGATTCGAGACAATGGGACCAGGGAATGTTTCCTACAAGAAAATATTAGTCATCCGGGACTCTTCCCGTGACCAGGCAGAGGTAAACACAAATACCAAAAATGTCAGTTAATGAGAATAAAGTAGGAAGAAGAAGGTCGTGGCAGCAAGAAAAACACCCAGCTCCATGCTTGGAGCTGAGACTCAGGCAGGGAAACTGAAAGCAGGTACCCAGCGGCTCTTGAGCGCAGGAAAACAGGTAGTATTTATGGCATAGAAATCCCTAAGGATTTTCTGTCAAGAGGCTTCTGGAAGGCGTAGGAAGAGGTACTGCTCAATCGAGGATGTAAGAGAGACCAGGCCCCCCTCACCCCCGCTATCCCTTCCCCCTCGTGGGCTGAGCACACAGGCCCAGAGCGTGGGTGCTGGCTGTGGGTCTGAAGATGGGAACAAGGACCTCACTTTCACTTGCAGTTCTGGAGTCCTTCACCCATCCCTGCCGAGGCTGTGGAGCTCGGCAAGGCCACTTGAACCTTGAAACAGCCCCTGCATGTGGCCAGCTTGGTTCTAATAAGGATTCATGACTGGAATCACGGGATCCTTCACCCATTAAATTAGCAGGGGTTAAAAAGAGAGAGAGAACATTGAAGGTTGGACAGAGTGAGGTGGTGGTGGGCTGGTACGACTGCCCGAGGGAGGCCAGAACCGCAGCGCTCTCCCGGAGGGGCCGATCTGGAAATGGGTCTCACAAGCTTTGAAATGTATGCATGCTCTTTAACTCAGCAAATCCACTTTAAAGAATTTATGTGATTATTTATGGACGAGGATATTCATTAGGGTTATTTATAATAATGAAAAGAATTGGGAACAAGTTCTGTGTCCAAAATTTTCAATAGTGAAGGATTGCTTGAATAAATTATCACCTAACTCCTCTGTACAGCCATTAAAAGTCACACTGTGGAAGAATATCTAAGCATGTGAAAAAAAAACATGCATGTTACTTATGTGTGGCAGGCTAAGAAGGGTCAGAAGTTCAAGGTCATTCATCCTCAGCCATATAAGGAATTCTAGACCAGCCTAGTATACAATAAAAGAAAATTACATTTTCCCTCTCTGTTTGTATTTTCTGAGTTTTTTATGGCAAATATATGTTGTGTACATAAGTAAGAGACAAATAATTGCGTACTTTGCCAGAGGAACGAGAGTGTGCTGGGGAGGAAGGACTCACAGAGCTTAACAGTCTAGATGGGATCTGAGACCCGAACTCAGAGTTCAGGAAAAAGCCCCTCTCCCTGCCTCCCTCCCGGGGACACTCCCGAGAGAGACATTGGTAAATAAAATGAATGAACTCAGCTCTTCTTATTTTTAATTACAACTTGCCCAGTAATCACCATAATCACGTCGCTGGCATTTGTTTATTTAGTCACTAGGCATCTATTGAGTACCTACTAGGACAGCAGCTTCTTGAGACACAAGGAACCTCCAAACCAGCCCCTACCTGAGGAGAGCCTCAAGGCAAAGAATGGCCCAGGCGAAACAGTTCCCTGTGTGTATGATCTGCCATGGTGTTAGTGACTGCCTGCTGTGTACAAGATACTCTGTAATGGTCAAGGGTTGTGTTTATTTGCTATTTAGATCGTGACAAGATGTAAAGGAGCCAGGTCTGGTGGTGCACACCCTGATCCTAGGACCTGGGAGTTCTACAATCAAAAGGATTGTTAGAGTTAAGGCCAGCCTAGGGTACAGCAGAATACCAGACCAATCAGGGTGGCGCAGCAAGACACAAACAAATCAAGCACACATGGAGAGCTAGCTACGCTCTTGCCTCCTTTCCCACTGCGTCTCACGCCATGAATACTGACAGCAGGCAGACGCTCTCGTTGCCCTCTTGCTGAGTCAAGGAGAGACTGCTGTTAACCTGATGGCCACGTAGCTGGTCCTGGGTTGGGGGGTGGGAACTCAGACTGTCTACTTCAGTTTCGGGGAAGATGTTCTTTGTGTCCTCATCTGTATAATGGGTATTATGTTCATCAGTGTAACTACCTCTGATTGTCTGGGACTGGGGAGACAACACAAGTGCTCCTTGACACATAGTAACCACTTGATAAACATTGGCTCCTGATATGAGGTCAGGTTTTGCTTTTAGTCTTTAGAGGATTATGTACCAAAAAATAAAAATATATATATAAAGCCAAAGGAAGAGGTAAGCTTAGCTGCAATAGCGTCCAAGGCTTTCCTAATCATACTACAGAGGCCGGCTTAAATTTGTTTGTTTCATAATCAATTATTCAGACACAGTGTTTGGCTCCTGATCTCCAGAGATAAAGACACTGTCTGCGTTCAGTGGGGGCAGTGTGTATGGGGGAGGTCTCCCTGGAGACTTAGAAATAGGATAGGCTCTTGATTACAAGCATTCCAGCCAGAGGCAGGGGACTGTCCAGTTTTCCCTGGCCAGACACGGTCTCTAGAGACACCCCTTGGTCCACTGTGGACTCCCCCAAAATGTCAGGAAGTAGAAACCCAGGTGAAGAGCACTTCATCCACTTGTGATGGTTATACTAGATCAACTGTGCCAAGCACATGTTTGGCTCTCTCTAGTCATTCTACCCTAGAGCAGACACTTCAAGATTCCTTCATTCCAGTGACTGACGCATCAGTGAGGGAGCCATTATATTCCAAGCACTGTCAGAGGTACCCAGGACACCAAGGGCCATCAAGTCCCTGTTTCCAGGATGCTTCCATTCTAGCAGAGGCAGCCAGAAAGGAAACAGGAATCGATGCACAAGCAAACTCATTGTATATCCACAAACAGGATAAAGTAACAGAGAAAGGCCAGAGCTGCTGCCGCAGGAAGCAGCAGCAGCAGCAGGTGAACATGCTCAGTGGGAGTCCGTTGGGCTCCTGCAGCCTGCGAAATGGGCTGTCCCGGGCAGGGCCCAGAGCGGGAGACAGCCTGGTGCTTTCCAGGGTGGCAGGAAGTCAGTGTGACAGAGAGAAAAGGTACAGGGGAGGGAAGTGAGAGCAAGCAGGGGTCACATCTTGAAGGACTTGCTACAGAGGAAAGAGTTGGGGTTCATTGGAAGGAATGCTCCAGGATGTGTTTTTTTGGGGAAAAAGCAAGAAAATGAGTAGAAAGAGCACCTGGGTTCAGCCCCTCTTTGGAGTCAGGGTGAGCAACAAGCCCAGGAAAGCAGGGTGGAGCCAGGACGACCTGAGTGAGGCGGGAACCTACTTTTGGAATAGAATGTCCCCTAGTCCCTTACATGTTTTTCTGCCTTGAGTTAGGCGTGGGAAGGTGTTGGGCTCCAACGGTACCCTTCTCTGTCTACCTCTCCTGGCAACCTCTTGCTCTCTACCCTTCAGCCTTCCCAAGATGCTAGTCACCTACACAGGTAAGGTTCCCATTGAGAAAGTAGGAAGAGCCTTGGAAAAGGGTTGTTAGGGCCCCCGAAGGGAAAAAAAGAGGGGTGCAGAATAAGTAGGTTAATGGGAGTTTAGTGGACGAGATAGGTTTGTGAGGTTGAGGAGACTGTGGAAAGAAATGTGTAGTGGCAGGGATGCTTCTGGTGGGAAAGGGGGCAGAGCCAGATGCTAGATGGTGACATAGAAAGACTGGCAAACTGTCACCATCCTCTTTCTAGGCAGGCCTAGTTCATTGTCTAATTCATCCGTCTCTCACTGTGGAGAGTTTGGGCTCAGCAAACACAGACCAAGTGAATGAAGGAGCAATGAACTACTCCTGGAGGAAAAGGCGGACAGGGAACAAGGAGGGACGGAGGACAGGAAGGACCAGGGAGCAGAGGAGTACTGGCTGTCCTCAGGAGCAATGACAATTACTGGCACTTACTGATCAATATCTTGGCCCAAGCCCTTTTCCTGCATTAACTTACTTTAGTCTCTCAACGCCCCCAGGCAGTACATACTGTTATTATCCCCATTTCGCTGGTGAGCCAACTGAGGCACGGGGGGGGGGGGGAGTCAAATGTCTCCTTCAAGGTCACCCAGCTGGTGAGTGGCTGGTCATCAGGCCCCTTAGGTCAAGCTGCTAACTGCTTCTTTGAGCTGCTTCGGGAGTAAATGGAGACCCTGTCAAGCGTTAGAAGACCTGCTTGGCCAACTCTCAGATGGCAGTGACTCAGTTTCCCCCGTGTGGGCTGGCAGGATTGAGTCTGAGATCTCTGGGGGATGGTAGGGATGCTGCATGTTCTCTTGAGTCACCAGGTTCGAGTATCTCAGAGATGTTGCGTGAGGAAATCCTCACCCTTGGATGGGAGAGCAGAAAGGAGAGTTAGGCCCAGGGTCTGCTGTGGCTGCAAATAGTTCCTGTGAATTTCTGGAAAAGGGAGGAAGGGAAACAACAAAATGGACCAGAGAGGTGTCTACATCCCTAAATCTGGTCTTCGTGAGCTGACCAATAGTTCTGGGGGCTGGAAGGTTTTTGTTCGTTTCTTTTGGTTTGGGTTTGGGTTTTGCTCCAGCTTATTTTCCAGCAAGTGCTGTCACTTTGCATAGCGTCTAAAGAGTGTGAGACACCTCACAGCCATGGCCGAAAGGTTGTTTTAGGGACTCTACCTCCTCAGGGCCAGAGAGCCAGGGTCCTCAGACTCTGGCCACTTGCCTCTGGACCAATGAACTTTCAGCCTGTAGCAGGGCACAGAACACATCCCAGCACGTGTATGTCCCGGCGATTGCTGTACAAGATGTGGGGTCATGAGGCTGAGCAAAAGCCTCAGGGTAGGCCTCAGTCCCCGGCCACCGGCACTGTTTTACCAGCCTGTAACATTTTCTTTTCGCCTAACACACTGGGTAAAAGCACAAACCCAAAGCTGGGTCATAGTTTGCATTTTTGTTCTTTTATTCAATTAATAATTTACCTCCTTAGTACTATTGTGGTCAGTCTCTCACTCATCTTGTCTTATGGGATCCCCCTGCTATCCCTTCCTGTCTCACTTCTTCAATTTCCGTCCTAAATTTCTGCAGTAGAAAAAAAAAAAAATTAACACCATCACTGGTTCCATGCCGGGGTGTGGTGGCCTGGCTGGGAAAGGCAGGACCCAGGCTGGGGAGCCCTAGGACCCACGTGCGTGTGGACAGAGGAGGCCCTGCTAGTGTGCAAAGATGCAAGGTGTCCTTCAAGAGAGAAGAGAGAGGCTGTCACCTTCCGCTGCCAGGCCAAGGCAGCGGCTCTCCCAAGACACGTTGCTTTCTTTCGCTGTGGCTCTTTTCACTCTCCAGTATTACCGTTTTAATGTACGTGATTTGCCCTCCTCCCGCGCACAGAGTAAGGTCATTCTGCATGGCCTGTCTTGCTCACTTCAGGATTTATTTCTTGCACAAGAGCTAAGTGAACAAACCCCCCTCCCCCGCAGAGAGTAAGAGCAAAGAAAATATCAAACAGGGAACCATTTCATTCGACCCTTCTAACAGCCTGACTTGGGGGGAAAAAAAATAAAGCCAGTTTTCATTGAAAAAAGTAGGACCCAAACTCGGGGCGTCAAGGGGTTCAGAATAGCTGGAAAGTAATGCACCCTTGTCTCTTTCTCTCCTCTGTCCCGGTCTCAACTCCATTCACAGGATGTAGAAACCTCCCGGAACCGCAAAACGGAGCAGCGCTCCCCGATGCTGCTTCGCTGACCGAGCTCCGCGCGCGCACGCGGAGCCCAGCCTGGGCGGTGGGTGGGAAGAATGCGAGAGGGGACGGTCTGGGGGTGTGAGGGTGGAGCAGAGCTCGGTCCCGCGATCCGGCCCGGGTTTTGCATGCCACCCACTCGCCCGCTCGGCCGCGGAGAATTCCATAATCACAGCGGGCGAGAGCGGAGACTGGGAGCGAAAAATCCGGGATCCGGCAACTTTGGTCGCGCATGCGCGCCCGCGGCGCTCCATCCCAAACACACACACATTTTTCCCCGGACTTGGAAAGTCACCCAAAGCCGCCCCAAGTGCAGGTAAGAGACTCGGCGCTCCTTCCACCGCGCCCCCTCAAGCCCTCCACCTCTGCGGGCCTATCGGGGCGCCTCCAGGCTTCACCCCTGTCCCGGTGCAGCCCATTACCCCAGGGGTTGCCGCTTGCAGCAGGGAGCGGGCGAACGAGCGAACGACCGAGCCAGCCAGCCCGAGAGCGGCGGCTGCCACCAAACTCCGACCGTGCGGGAGGTAGGGGGCACGGGGGGCTGGCACCCCGGCGCGGGGCGGCGCGTCGCCCGCAGTGACCAGGGGCATGCCCGGCGAGCCGCTCCAGGGGAGGGAGGGCTGCAGCTCCCGGAGGGGGGGGTCATCTACTCCAGCTGAGGGGTCGGCGGGGCAGGGGAGAAGAGGGGGAGGTGCCAGGCACGAGTACAGGACTTTGCAACTAGGGTGGGGGCGCCCTCCGCGCCCCGGGCTGGGGGCGCAGGTGCCTGCCAATACCGGCTGGTCGTTCCTGCTCCCACGCCCCCCTCCTGCCGTAGAGGGGTCGCGAGCTGTCTGGAGAAGAGGAGGAGGCAGGGGTGAGGGGCTCCTGGGGTGACTTTTGGAGACTTTGCCCAGGGGAAGGGGTGGGTGGGGATCTTCTCCAGCCGGCTCTTGCGCCCGGGCACCGGGGTGAGTGTGCCGCCGGCAGAGGTAGGCAGCGTCCGCGTGGGCGCGGGGTGCCAGGGGGAGCTCCGTGTGGGAAAGCCGAGGCGAGAGGGTTCTTGGAGGAGGGAGCGGCGCCCCCTCTTCTCCCCAAGCCTGGGAAGTTTATCTCAAGTGCGGCGCTCCGAGCGCGGCAAGTGGCGCTCCTCTCCCCCCACCCCCACCCCCGGGGCTCCCCGGCTCGGGCTGGCAACGCGGCGCTGGGGCCGGAGAGTCGGAGCAGCGGCCCCGGCGGCTCAGCTGCCGGCGGGAGCTCGCCCGGGGCTGGGGAAAAGTTCCGAGGGAGTTGTGGCGGCTACTGTGTGCGCGAGAGAGAAGTTGCGCCCGCCCGGGGGGTTTGGGACCCCGGGCTAGCAGGCCCGATTGCGGGTGGAGCGGTGAGCCGGGGCGCCGGGGCTGGGCTGGGGGCCCTCCCCATGGGCGGGGGGCATCGGAGGTGTCCCGGACCCTAGGTGGGCCGAGGAGCACCCAGGGGCTTAGCGTTGGGAGAGGAGTCTCCCTGAAGCCAAGGGCACGGGGCTGAAACAGGCTCCTGGTAGAGGGCAGAGAGGAGAGCAGCTTGAGGGGCACAGGGGACAGTAAGGGGGAGGTGGCGGGGCCACCGGGACACTCGGGTCGAGCTTCAGCGCGGGAGCGTGGAGCGCTCACTGCCGGGATGTCGGGGCGCGGGGCTCCGGGGGGTGCGCGGGAATCCGGGGGGACCCCGCCGGAGGGCTCCGGGACGGGGGGCTGAGGCGGCCGGGCGGAGCGGCAGCCGGTTTATTTTTACTCGGTGGCATTTGCAGAATGTGCAGCTGATGACCGCCGGCCGCCAGGAAGTTTTGCTTTCTGTTCTCGCTCTGTCTCTCCGCAGCCAGCGCGGCCGGGAGCGGGGGAGCCGGGGAGCCGGGCCGGGAGGGGAGGGGAGGGGGCGGCCACGGGGGGGGGGGGGGGCGGGGGGGCCCCGGGGCCGCGGGCGGGGTGCCCGGGGGCGCCGGGCCGCGGAGCCGCGGCGGAGCGAGCGTCCGTGCCCAGCGGGCGGACCCTCCTCCGCCAGGGGAACAGGTGTATGCGCCGTCAATCACGGCGGAGGCACCGGGGGGCGTCGGGCGGGATCGCAATAATAGCTCTTTCCCCAGGGGGTGGGCGCGGATTCCTCCTCCGAGCCCCGCCGGCGGGGTCCGGAGCTGGGGGAGAGGAGGAGCGGGCCGGGGACCGCGTCTCCCCGCAGACAAGTTTCTCCGCACTCAGCCCCGCCTGGCGGAGCCGGCCGGCGCGGCGAGGACCTTCCCCGGGCAGGGCGACGGCGCGGGCGCCCGGGCTGAAGATGCGCCCCGCGGGGCTAACACCCCTCCTCCGAGGCGGAGCTCCCCCAACCCCGGCTGAGGCTTGGGGACACCGAGGGTGTACGTCGCTTCTCCAGAGGAGTCTTGGGGGCGGCCCGGCCCTCGGCTTGTGTGTGTGTCTGTGTGCGACTTGTCCAGCCAGCGCTCAGAACAGTTACAGAGCTAGGGCTGGGACGGGGTCCGGGATGGAGGGGTCTCCGGACAAAGTTGGCTCGTTCAGGCCGTCTGTAAGCTGGTGCCGGCGCGCGGTGAGAGCGCACAAGGGGACTGGGAAACAGATCGCCTGGCAACGTTAGTGACACCCCTACCCCCGGGCCCAGCGTGCGCGCGTACACACACACACACACACACACACACACACACACACACACACACTCACACACTCACACACTCACACACACACTCACACCGCCGTCTTAAAGGGAGCTGTCCCGGCTGAGCAGGAGCAGCTGCGCCAGGCGGGGGGCGGGGGTAGTTGGTCCCCCGGGGCTGCGCCCCGACTGCACTCCACGTGCCCGGAGGGGGCGCTGGGCAGATCCGCCAGCGCTTGGCTGGAGCCCCGGTGGCGGCCAGGCGGTGCGTCCCGGGCGGTCCTGACGCCCAGCACCGTCTCAAACAATTGGAACCACTTTCCCACTTCCCAAACTTTAGCTGTTCATGCTTTGCCCCTCGCTGGAGCTCTCGGGCCCTTTCCTGGACACGGAAGGAGAAACTTCTGCAGTCTCCGCGGCCGTCCAGCGTCAGTCTTCCCGGAACCTGGCGCATCCAAGACACCCCCTCACCCCATCTTGTTAGGCACCTTAGAGGCAGTTTAACGAGGGTTTATGGGAATATTGTTGAACTTCAGTAATCAGGTTTCCAGCGATCTTATGCCTCCTGTTTAATTTATTAGACTAGTTATTTATTCTGTTGATGATAATCTGTTGCTGGTTTCTATGGAGATGTTAAACTGATCTCTTTCAGAAATCAAACTCCATATGCACTTAAAACGTTTAAAGAGCCAGCGCCTCCCTCTCTCCCCACCTTGCCCTTTTTTGTTTTATTTTGTTTTTTAGACTTTGCACCTTCGTGTCTCGCCCTGAATATCAGTTCATTTTATTTCCTTCTGACGAAGGAGAGGAGCCCGGGAGACTCCCGCTTCGTGGCAAGTAGAGCTTATTATGGCTAACAGAAAAAGAAGGCTTTGATCAGCAAGTTGCGTCACCGTTTAAAACACATCATCTCACCACCAAGCCCCCCCCCACAGAAGAGCAAAATTCTTTCAAGATCAAAGGGGCCAATCTGAAAAAGAAAAAAAAAAAAAAACTATTGTTAAAAAAAATAGGAAAGTCAGCTAAATAGGCACCTCCTCCTTTCTATGTGCTTGCCTTGTGTTTCAATGATTTTCTGAATAAGGAAAACAAAATTCAACTCATTTTTCATTCTTATTAATAGTGTATCTTGCCCCCCTCTCTTAATTTAAAAAGTTCAAAGTTAAATTTCTCTGCCTGTGGGGGTTGAGGTATATTTACTTTCTTTGAGATCCTGACCATCTGTTTTTGGAAATTTTGCCTCTGGGAAGAAGGGGAAAGGATTTTGCTCAAAGTTAATAGAGTGCTTTAATTTTTCTCCCCCTTTTGGAAAGTAGTCACCCAAAATTTTTAAGTCCTAATTTTTTCTCTTGCTCTTTAAGAGATTAGTAACGTCTGGTTGGTGTCTAAAAGCACACCAACTTTTCCTCTTTTCTCCTCGGTGCAGTTTTTTCCCCCCTGTACACTTGTGACTTTGGTGGTCATGATGGGGGGGGGGGTCGGTGAATCAAGAAAGTAAGGCAGAAAAAAATCGTCTTGATTGGTGACATTCTGAAAAATTGCAAACCTACTCTGGCTCTGATATTTATCACACTGACAGATATGATACAAAGCGATTGCATTTCGTAATGATCCTTGGGGACTAAGTTGTAGGTAAAACCATTTAATGCATTTTTAATATTAAAGTAAGACCCAGGCTCCATTCTCTTGGAGGTAGGGGAATGGGTGTCCTTCTACAGAGCTGGTGCTTTCTGAGTAGCCCCCCCCCATACATTTCCATTTACTTCGTGTGGGGGGGGGCATCATACAGGACATTTGGCTTTCATAAATAAATTTATATCTGGCCAGAAGGCCCAATACTAAATAAGAGCTCACTTAAAAAAAAAAAATCAAGACTCCACCCTGCTATAAGAAATAAAACAGGCAGGACTGCCCCCCCCACCCCTGCTTCTCTCTTCCATGCTCTTATTTTGCAGGGGGTGGGGTGATTGTTGCTTTTCAGTTCACAGGAGAGAGGGGGAAGCTGATCCTGTTATTTCCCTCTTTGCTATATTTTAAATTTTTGTTTGATTTGGATTGCAAACAGAGCGGAGGCTTAGGAGTAAAAAGAGCACTGTGGCTTTAAACTCAGGAGTTTGCATATTCTCCTTGTATCTTTCCCCTTTGCTAATTATTGTGTTGTTTTCAGAGCAAATATGTCATATCCATGGCGACCGGGCAGGTTTATTGTCTTTCTGAAGCAATAGCTCACATAAGTAATTAATGACTTTCTTTTTTTTCCTCTGGCTTAGGTTAAACAGATCATTCAAGGAAAGTCATCTCTCTCTCTCTCTCTCTCTCTCCCCACTCTTGTTTGTTTTTTTTTCTTTCTTTTTTTTTTTTTTCTTTTTAAAGCTCTGTAACATAAGAACATGAGTTAGAACAAGAAAATACTTTAACTGAAAGAGTCAACAGTTTATTTCGCCCGGCTTCTTTTAAAAGCTGAAATGTCAGCCCTCAGACCTGGGCACTGTCATCTCCCACCCCTGCGCAGTGCCGTCCATGCGTGGGCTGCTAGCGCCCGGAAGGCCTGCAAGCGCTGGTGCTGGGTGTGGGGTGCTGGAGGAATGTGCTTTTGAGACTGGGGGCAGCAGTTCAAAGTGAGTATTTCTCCTGTATTTAGCAGAATTTAATTAAATTGTTTACAGGGAAGAATTAATGAGTTGGTGGCAACATGCCCCCATGCCCCTCTTTTTCTCAGTCTGTTAATTGGAAGGATGAAGTTTTTCTTTTCCTATTCACCTTCAGCATCCTCCAGCCTTTGTCTTAAGTGCCTTTTCCTGGGAAAGTAGGTTTTGGAATCTCCTCTGGTTAATATTTCCAACATGATAGTAGACTTTGGGTTTCTCTTTTCTTTTTTCCTGTTAGACTTCCAATGTGAGGCTGATTCTTTCTTGGGAATCAACAGTCTGGTCAGAACTTAGATCTTGTAACTTTGTTTTTCCTTGGGGAAAGAGGACCCTTTTAGCATGGAAAATTGCGTGGAGGAGGAAGCTCCCTACAGCACACTGTGACTAGCGTGCTGTGCACACAGCGTTAAGAAGGCAGAGGCCACCCTTTTCTCCTTCCTCAACAGTCACCTTGTATATCTGTCTTACATGGGCCTTCGCTAGCAAGAAGGCTTATGATGTCAGCCTTTAACTTTAGAAATGTGTTAGGTTTTCTACCCGCCAGCTGCTCCTTCGCCCTCCCCAATAACATTAAGCACACTGACACTGCCTTCCCCACCTCTTTTAAACATTTCACAGAGAGCCAAGGTTTTGCGTGTGCCCTTCAAAAGCGGGGGGGGGGGGCAGTGGGAGGTGGAGAGAGAAACGCTTGTGTTGTCCTCAGACACAATTTAAAAGAATATTTTCCTCCTTCTGAAGTAGGACTAGTGCAGGAAGGTTGGGAATCATCGGGAAGAGTTTTTTTTTTTTTTCTTCTTTTTTTTTTTTGGCATTGACAATAAAAATCTGAAAAAGAGAGATTTATTTGGCATCTGGTTTCTGAAAAGGAGAAGAGAAGGCAAGGCTGATGCTGGGACTCCAGTAGAGCTCTAATTGAGCCCGTAACCTCTTGATGTCTATATCAGAGAAGCAGGCATGAGCGGAGGGACCGGGCTGAGGCAAACAAGCCTGCTGGAGGAGCTGGGGGCTGAGGCACGGGGGGAGGGAGGTAGATTTAATTTATAGACATTTTAAAAACTGTAATTTCATTAGGATCTGCTCTTCCTTTTCTCTGAAGGGCAGCCCGGCAGACCGATAAGGCTGCTCCCTCTGCCCGGGATTCGAGTGTGTTTGCTGGGCGCAAGTCTCCGTGTCCTTGGCAGCTCTGAGCTCTACTTGGTTTCTTCTCTGCCACTGGCTGCTGCCTTCCTCCAGCCCATAGTAAACCCCTGAGTAGCTGAAAGTCAGGTGTGGCTCTGGCTGCCCCAGGATCTCCCCTCTGGTGCCGCACTGCTCAGAGAGCGGGTCTGTCTACTGCCTGGGCAGTGGCGTCTGTGTGCCTTCCATCTGTCACCCGGCTGCCTGTGGCTCCAGTGGCGGGAGTCCACTGGAGGAAGGGGACAGCCCCGTCTCATCCCCCCTCAAGTCCACCAAGTTAAGTTGCTTTGGTTCAGAGGCCACAGCTTGGCGGTGGGGGCTAAAGCCTGTCGTAAATTCTGCAAAAATTAATCAACCGTTTAAGAGCTTCATGTTAACGAGATTTTTTTTTTCAGGCGAGCTGCCCCCACTCCTGTCCAAAGTCCGGCAGAGTGAGGGGTGGCCTGTCCTAGGAGAGGGGGAGGGCAGTTGTCGTCTAAAAAATCATAATAATTGAAGACAATTAGTGAGAGGCCAGAGAAAGATGAATATCCTCAAGTGCCTTTTGTCAATGTTGTCTCTCAGGACCCCCCCCCCCCCCAGCCCACCTCTGGTCTGGATTTGTCCCGTGTGTCTTCTGTGGAGAAGACACTTAGGGAAAGAGAGCAAGGGGGATAGGTAGAGGGAGAAAGGGGGAGAGAGAGAGAGAGAGAGAGGCAGGCACATATCGCCTTCGGAACTCATTATCATTCTTAATAAGTCTTAAGGAATACAGAGGAGCATTGAGTGTAAACGCTGGGTAATCCTAACACTTTTCAAGGTGAGAGGAGTCTCGAGGACACAGAGGAAAGAGGCAGCCGCAGGGGAGGGCCCAGAGACCCTGGGGGAGTAGAGGCCCAGGCTCCAGGAGGTTCCTGAAGAGGCCTGGAGGTTGGGGTTGGGGCACCCCAAAATGTCTGAAGTGGGAGGGGTGGTCTGAGTGGGCACGAAAGGCATCTTCAAGATTGGCTGTCTTCTTAGGGGAGAGAGCAGGATGATGAAGTCAACTGTGCCTTGCTGGAAGGGGGTGGGCAGGGGCAGCAGGGCCTTTGCCTCCTTCTGGGCTGTATCCCTAGTACTTAGGCCTAAGGCTCCTGGAGGAGCTCCAGGCTGGGGGGTTGGGAGAAGGGCCTTGCCTTGTTCCATATCCCTGCTACCGGAGGAGGTCCAGGCTGGGAGGGGGCGGTAGAGGGGGCTTGTCTTGTCCTGTACCCCTGCTACAGTCCCTCAGGATTTCACAGCAGTAGCTGTTCTAGGAAGCTGGATGGACAAGTGGCGGCCAGAGCTCAACTCTGGACACTAGGTGGCTTAGAGGATCTGTGAGGCTCACCCAGCAGCAAACTGGCTGCTGGCTCTCAGTCTCTCAGCTGGTGAGCTCCACCGTTCATTCGCTCTGCCTGCTCACTGCCAGGCAGTGCTGATGACAGGCAGGAGGGCAGTGGGCACTGGCCCAGCGGTGCCTCATGGGCTGGCCTCGTTCTGCTCAGTTCCCGGGCACAGCAAGGATAAACCAGGGCCAGCTTCCTAAGGAAGACACCGGCTGGGGACTCTGGAGCCCATGTCCTCCTCTTACTCCTGCCTTAGCTACCACGCACTCTGAGCTTGACAGGGGTCTGAGATGTGCACGTCTCTTATCGAGAATCTCTTAATATTAAAAAAAAAACCCAAAACCTCATAATCATAAATACCGCTTATACTTTGAGGGGTCTCTCCGATCTTATAAACCCAGGCTGAGAACCCTCCAGGGCCCTCTGCTCCAGGAATAGGCTGCATTCCAGTTCTCAGAGATTGGGGACAGCAGCAGGAAGGAGGCAGGATGGTCCTCACTCCCACTCCCACCAGCTTGCCTCAGGCCTGAGAGGGGAGGATGCTTCAAACTGTCACCAGGGGGACCCTACAGATGAAGCCAGGCCACACGCAGGTTGTCCTCTGTGGAACCAAACTGTGCTTGCTGTGGCGGAGTCTTGTCATGAGTAGCTTCTCCTTGTCCTGCTTATGTTCTCTAGGCGTACCAGACATTGCAGAAGGGTCTCAGCCAAGGTCACGTGCCAGACGTGGGGAGTTTACCCTGGGGAGGGAAGTGGGCTGCCATCGAGCAAAATGAAGGTTTGGCTTCTCATAATGTGTTGAGGGAAAAAAAGATTAAAAAGAAAGAGAAGCCCAAACTCTGTCTTTCCCCACAACTCCTGGGGAGCATTTGGAGCATGTGTGGGAGTATGAGGTGAAGGCTGGGGGCTGCGCTGGCGTGACGTCCACAGGGAGCAGGTCGGGTTAATGGCGGGTACGTTCTGCCTTTCCGTGGTTTAAGAGCAGTAATGTCCAAATTGCATGCCCTGCGCGTGACTTGCTAACGAGATTTACTGAAAGAGAGCTGAGTTGTGTCTCCAGTGCTGGGTGGGTGAGACTGTGTGTGGTGTGTGCAGTGTATGTGTGTGTGTGTTGTGTGTGTGCATGTGTGTGGTGTTTGTGTATGTGTGTGGTGTGTGTATATGTAGCGGTGTAGATGGGCATGTGTGTATGATGTGTGGTGTATGTATGTGAGATGTGGTGTGTGTGTTTGTGTTATATGTGCGTGGTGTTTGTGTATGTGTGTGGTGTGTGTGTGTGTGGTGTTTGTGTGTGTGTGGTGTGTGTATATGTACTGGTGTATATGTGCATGTGTGTGTGCTGTGTGGTCTATGTATGTGAGATGTGGTGTGTGTGTGGTGTGTGGGTTGTGTGTGTGCTCTGTGTGGTGTGTGTGTATAAATGGGAAGGGGTGGGGGAATGTGCTCTGCCAGACCTGGCACCCTTCCCCAGAACTAATTGCTGGCAGGGTACCCACAGGGGCTGTGCCAGCATATAGCCGCCCCCTGGCCCCGGGGAGCTCAGCTGTGCAGCTTGTGTGCGAGGGCCATTTCCGGGCCCGCTGGTCCTGGGTTGCTTGGGAATTTCAGGGAAATCTTATTCTTGGGGAGTGGGGAGATGGCCCGTACCTCTGGCTGAGGGGAGAGAAAAGTGAGACACACGAGGGCAGACTCTGCTCTCCTGTCATCCCAAGCTCCAAGTCTCTGTGTCCGCTTAGGGTCTCATGAGCATGGCTGGGTGTGTTAGGATCAGGAGCCTCTGGCCCACTTTTGGCACTGTGCTACAGCACTGTGACCTTGGGTAGATCCTTTGCTCTTTTCCGGCCTCAGTTTCCTGTCTTGTCAAATGGCCTTTGACGGGACTGTCTTCACAGGGTCGTCTTGACAGTCTGCCGGGTTCCTGGCTGTGAGTGTCCTTTGAAAGTAATTAGATGTAATGAAGAATTTATCATGGTCATGTTGTCAAGTGCGGGACGTCCCCAATGTCAGATGAGCTGGTTTTATGCAATCTGGTATGAGTCTCTAAGGGGCCCCCTGCTGAGTTCCACTCCAGAAAGGGCCCGGACACTGACTGTGGTGCTGAGGTTGTATGTCTGTGTCAGATTCTGAGCTGGTTCTTTTGCTGGGACATTGGGGTTGCTTTTCCAGCAGTATAGGGATTCTACAATGGATATGCGGGGGCATGTTTCGGCCTGTGGCATCCCCAGTGACCATGATGAGTTATGTGTACTTTCTAGCTGGTGAGACCGGGGGTCAGAGTCATGTGATTTCTCCCCAACGACTTAACGGGCCTCTTCTCATATGTAAAAGGGAAAACATGCTCATTATCCATCTAGGGCTAAGAACCCATTGGTTGTAAGATGATGGGATGGTAGTTGGACATCTGAACTTTGTCTCACCTCTCTGGATATTTTAGGCAAGGTCAAGAGGCCCACATATGAGGTCAATCCTAAGCCGGGACCAGGGCCATTACTTTCTCCTTCCCTTTGTGGTTGGAATTGGTGTCCAGTGGGGTCAGAGCTGATTGCAACAGGACATGGGAGATGGAAGGAGGGCAGACCCAGGAATTGGCCTGGGGTACGTGTGGATGCTGCTCCGCCTGTGGGAAGAGCTTACAGGTTGAGCTAATGGGACTCGGAGCCCAGCTGCACTGAATGCAAATCCTGATTCTCCTGCTTGGGTGGATGAATTCTCGATCTGTTGTGTCCATGTTCTGTAAAATGGGACTGGGACTGCCTCCCTGCTTCGAGGGTTGCTGTGGTGGTTAGGACAGGAGGGTGTGCGGCTGGCGTTGCTGAGGTTCGTCCTGGAGCTTTATGGCATGGCTTAGATGCTTAGAGCCATTTTCTATCTGCCCTTGAGTGGGCCTGCCTGGAGCACTCCAGTGCGAGGAGTCCTAGGAGACAGGAAAGGCCAGGAGAGAAGGCAGAGGGGCATGGAGGCAGTGGTCGAAGGAGGCGGAGTGGGGGGCGCCGGAGGGGAGGGCGCTCATGGAGGATGGGTGTACAGAACTCCATCAGCCTCTCTCATTTCACTGTGCTACGCCAAAACACCCCGGTTCTTGTTTCACTATCTGAGATCTGGAGCAGGTTAATTTCCATGACGAACTCCAGGCCACAGGCTTGGAGGATTTATCTAATTAAACTGATGCTTTTTGCTAAGAAAGGAGGAGAGGGAAGGGGGAAGGGGGAAGGGGGAAGAGGAGAAAGCACACAGTAGGGAGGGAAGGACTGAAGCAAAGGGAAGAAGAAAGGAAAAGGCGAGGAGAAGGAAGAAAGGAAGGAAAGACAGAGGAAGAAGAAAAGGAGCAAGAAGGAAGGCCTGGCAGTATTCTGGTGGGGAAGCTAGGAGCCTCACTGGCAGGTCATGCTGCATTTTCCTTCTTGTCTTCTCTCCTTTATTTCTAAAAGAGTTTGGGGCTGGGAGGGAAGAGCTGGAGAATTTGGGGTTTGAAGCCCCAACTGGCTAATCAAGTAGCCACTGCTCTGTGGACATTTCTAGAATGAAAATCTAGCTCAGGTATTTTCTAGTCACATGGGCCAGTGACTAAATTGGCCAACACGGAGACACACATAGAAACATACAGACACACACACAAACATACACACACTAAACATACACAGACACACAAAACATGCACACACACACACACACCAATATACATATACACAAACATACAGACTGCACACAAACATGCACAGACACACGAAAACAAACACACACAGACACACACACACAAACATATATACCCAAGCATATGTACACAGAGACACACACACACAAATGTAGAGACACACACAGACACACAAACCCACTAACATACATACCCAAGCATATACACACAGACACACATAGAAACATAGAGACACACACAAACATACATAAATACACACAAACATACATACCCAAACATACACACATGCAGACACAGACACACAGAGACACAGACACAAGCATACACACAGAAACATGCAGACACACACACACACACACACACACACACACACACACACACACACCCTATCACAGAAGGTTCTGTAGACAATACTCTGAGCTAGGCCTGGATGCAGGAGCCCGGGGGACAGTAATGAGGTAGGGCGAGGGGGTGTTCAGCAGTGGCACACAAAAAACAAGCGGGGGTCACTGGCTGGCAAGGTGACCCCGTTGGTAAAGACACTTGCTGCCAAGTCTAACAAGCTGAACTCAAGCCCCTGGGTCTGCATGGTGGAAAGAGGAAAACAATTCCGTAAGTTGCCCTTTGACCTCAACATGTGTGCTATGGTATGCACAAAACAACATCTATAAAAAGAGGAGTCGCCCTGCTGACCATAATCATCATCGCTGTCTTCATGACAGGTATTGGAAAGCTTCAGTGACTGCAAGTTCATGGGGACATTCCCTTACCAAACGCTGATTTACCCACAAACCCTGTTTTGTAGAATGACTTTGAGTAGGGACCCCTGCACCAAACCCCTGTTTCCTAGGAACCTAACTGAGGTCCTTTCTCTCCACTCACCCCTCCGTTCTCTACGCAGGACAACTTAGAGTTTCCTAGAGTTAACTCAGTTCTGTTGAGAGGTGGTGTCTCTTCACTCCAGCACACACACACACACACACACACACACACACACACACACACTGGCTGTGCCACATTAAGAGCAAAGCAGGAAAAAAACCCACCCCACGGAATTAAAACGGAGTGTGGACGAGACCCTGCGCTGTGGGCTGGGTTGTTTCCGAGGTGGGCAGGGGTCAGCGGCCTCAGGAGGGCTGCGTGTGTTTTTTCCCGGACATTGCCCAGTGCCCTGTGCGCTAATGCGGAGCTGAAAAGTCCCCTGCATTGTGCAGGCTCCTTCCCCCGTGAAAAGGCAATTGAGTCAGTGAGTTCCGACTGGATTGAAGCTGACAGTAAACGAGGAGGATTTGGCATGGGTAGAAAAGAAGCTGCCCCTCGCCTCCCCTCCCTCGCCCAGGCTCACATCCCTCCCTAAATTCCCAATGCTTGTTTGGCTTTTTTTAAAAAGGGATTTTTGTAAAGAATTACGATTTCTTTTTGTATGTGTCCATATTGCCACTGGGGTTATGTCCAGGCCTGCCTTTCTGCCAGGGATGGCCTTGCTCCTACCTGCCAGGTGCCATCTCCCAGCCCCTTGCCGCCTCTGTGGCTCCACACCAGTGATCCTGAGTGAGTTAAGGGCTGAATCCACCCTCGACCGGGCTGTTCGCTTAACTCTGGGCTTGTGAATGAAGCGATGTGCTGTGCTCAGCATGATTGGAGACTGTCTGCCCCAGTGACCCAGCAGCCCCCACCCTGCTGGCCTCCATCTTTCCCGGGGCCTGCTGCTAGGCCTCGGGACCCCCGCCCAGGCAGTCTTGCAAGCTGATAGCCCGTGCTGGGGTGAGGGGGGCTTTGTCTCGTGTCCTCCTACAGCCAGCCTCCCGTTAGGACCCCATTTGAATGTTAGGAGAAAGGGCACCCCGTTTTGAGCGGGCGTCATCGCATCATCCCCGGTTGGAGAAGAAGGCTTGCAGCTTTGAGGGCTATGCCAAGGGTCTAGCCCCCGCCACCACCGTTCTCTTCGCCATGATGTCCATTCCCCACCAGCCGGCCAACAGATGTCCACATGCCTCCGCCCTCAACATGGCCTCACCTCCCTAGACCTCCCCATTTAAACAGAAGGGAACTGCCCACCCCTGCGCGCCACCCTCCCCCACCTCAGCCACACTCTATGCAGTGTGCGTGCAGTGTGTCTGCAGTGTAAGTGCAGTATGTATGCAGAGTGTCTGCAGTGTGTATACAGTGTGCCTGCAGTGTGTGTGCACAGTGTGTGCAGTGTGTGCAGTGTGTGCAGTGTGTATACAGTGTGCCTGCAGTGTGCGCAGTGTGTGCAGTGTGTGCAGTGTGTGTATACAGTGTGCCTGCAGTGTGTGTGCGCAGTGTGTGCAGTGTGTGCAGTGTGTATACAGTGTGCCTGCAGTGTGTGTGCACAGTGTGCGCAGTGTGTGCAGTGTGTGCAGTGTGTGCGGTGTGTATACAGTGTGCCTGCGGTGTGTGCAGTGTGTGCAGTGTGTGCAGTGTGTATACAGTGTGCCTGCAGTGT